>NC_056749.1:677191050-677791050 GCF_019279795.1 Protopterus annectens | reverse complement strand
CTTTGGAAAAATCCCGATTCCATTGAATTACCACATCGATGGTAGTCCACTTAACACAGAAGGTGTTATAAGAGTTCTGGGAGCACAGGTTGACAGCAACCTCTCTTTTGACCACCACATCGCCCCTGTGGTCAGAAAGTCCTTCTATGTGGAACATCTCATTACTAAGGGTTTTGCATCCAGAAAGAAAGAGGTCATTGTCTCCCTCTACTCTTCCCTCATTAGGCCAATCATCGATTACAATGTCCCATTTGGCATGTACCTCACTAAACACCTGCAACAACTGGAGAAGCCACAAAAGTACCTCACAAAGAGGATACTAGGCCTTAAACACACGTCCTATATGGACAGACTCAAAAAACTCCAACTTTTCTCTGTCTCATATCGCCTACTTAGAGGTGATCTCTGCTTGACTTACAAAGTCATGTCTGACCCAGCTCTGTTAGAAATGCTACATCTAAAGAAATCCCTCCACACCACATGCTTCAGAGACTTCAACCTCATTACCACAATCAACAGAATATGCTGGAGGGACTGGTTCATAACCAAGAGACTGCCCATGCTGTGGAATAGACTTCCCATACATGTCAAGCAGAGCACCTCACTGGCCCTCTTCAAGAGAAATCTTGATGAGTAGATGGGAAATAGAAAATTCACCCCAGGGATCACTCCAGTGGCTTTACTCAACAAAGGCACTGGGAACTAAGGTAGGGTGGTATGATGCAAGGATAATCCTATTGGCTAGGCTTGTAAAGGCTCCAAGGCCATTAGCCTAGTACACACATATGAACCTATGAACTCCTGTTTGTTTATATGACTATAGATTGAAAGTTACATCTGTACTCACAACACTCACAGTGCAACCTGGCCAGACACCCTGCATTGGCCTTTAGGTTGCAAGCTTCCACCTTGTCAAATAGGGAGAGAAACACACCATTATGCATACCTGTCTGTCACACATTCAGAGTATGTTTTGGTAAAACAATGGTAATGCTTACAAACTCATGGGTCATTCCCATCTCGAGCATCTTGGACCCAGGTTGTCAAGAGATTCCCCCCTCATAATGATAATGCACCTGCTCACCTGTGGGGGGATACCAGTTGCACTGGTGAGATCTTGTGCCAGCTTAACCCAGGCCTCTGCCTTGTACTCTGATCCCTGGAACTGGCCCTGCAGCAGCCAGACATCATGATCTTTCATAAGAAGTCCAACTATGACCATAGAATGCCACAACACTGCGCCCAGAAGCATGCACTGTCTCTGACTCCTGCCATATCTCTGCCAAGATCAAACCCCAACAGGTTATGGACGAATTCCCATCTGTTGCACTTAAATAAGGCTGTTTTCCTGCCCTTTTCTGCCATTGGGCCATTTTTAAAAATGTGGTGGTTCGCTTAGCACAGCATAAACACGCTAAGCTCAGCTGAGCAGTGCTTAAACTGACAATGCTTAGAAACGCTCAGCATTGTGCAAACCAGCTTAGCTGGGTGGGCAATGCTTAAACAGGTATTGCTAAGTAAACTGGTTAAGTGGTGCTAAAACATTCATTGTTTAAGCAGTGCTTGGCAGGGCTTAGCTGTACTTAGGAGAGCTTAGCTGAGCACAGCAAAGCAGGATGTAAAATTAATTGGCATAATTTGTATTTGCAAAATAAATGCTTAATTATCTGTGCATTTGAACCCTGCACCTACTACATATAAGGCTGGATATGTAGCGTTCTGCTATACTTTTACATATACCTCGCTGCTACAGTAAGCACTGCTAAGTGTTGCGCAAACCTGCTGAGCAATGCTTAAAGATGACCTTTGCATTCATAATTAAATGCATCTGGTTTTAATTTTTAGATGTTTGGCATGTGTCCATTGCTGTGAGCTGTGCTACGCAAACACACACAAAAAAATTTGAACATTTTATTACATATGCCTACATTGTTATCCAGCACTTTGACAGTGCAGGGAGTGTGTCACCTATCTCCAGACACAGTAAGACACTCCCTACATTGATTCATTAACCGTGTTACATGGCTCTCCCTCAGTAACGAGCTTTCATTAATATGCAGGGTGCGCTACTGAGGGGGTTCTGCATATACCATAATGGTACCTTCCGTGTAGGCTTTACATTATGCCTACATGGATTTTATTAAATTCCCAGGATTATCTGGATATGTCTAGAGTGCCTGGCTTACTTTTGTGCATATACATTATACAGAATAAATGTTATTTAGCATTGTGACTTCATTCTGGCAATGAAAGAGGTGGACTTGATTTGAAGATCTTAGTGTGATTATAGTTTTAGTTTCTACTCATTGTCATAAGCATACCATTTTATAGCAATCAGACTGCAGGCAACTTTTAGTTCTGTTTATCACAATAAAATGAGACTGCCATTAGTGAACACGAGTGACATTTTCCTAGGTTAATAAATAGCTAAGTGTGAGTTTGAAAAATCAATGTGAGATATTCAGCCAGGAGGTTGCACTTTAGATGTCATAAAATATTAATGACAAACACTTGCATAATATGACAACACAAAGCAAGAAAATTAAATTAATAAAATGTATAACATTTCATTAAGCTTCCTTTATTTTCTAGCTGCTTACATACAAATTTCTTATGAAAAACTGACAGCTTACCTTTAGGACTGCCTATGTAATCCATATAAATAACTGGACAACACACAGAATAAGCCTCTATTAATATTAATGATCAGGAAGACAGTTCCCTAAGACTTCCTGGGTGCTGAAGCCAGTATTTCATACATCAAAAACTGGGGGTCAAACAGCATCTCAATATCTGTCTACTTCCGTTATAATAAGCCTTGGTTAAAATCCCTGCCAGGCTTTGCACATCAGAAGACAGGTAACAAAGCCAGAAAACCTAAGCAGGGAAATTACAAATGTGCATGGTGGTCTAGCCAATTTCAGAACTTCAGGATCTGGGGTGGGGGATTGAGCTGCATTTTGGAGGTTTGTGGTTATTTTTAAATATTTCATACACTTCTAGGAAGTATCACTTCATAGCTGTGCATTGTACTTTAAATTTCAAGACTGAAATAAAGTAAAAGTCCATAGTAAGTATGTCGCTGACTCCTGGATCAGCTGCCCATTGAGACTATCAGTATACCAGCAGTGAGATCACTGGAGTTATTTTATACTCAAAAGACAGAAAGGAAAGAGACAGGAGTAAAACAAATCCCTATGGCTTTCCTTGATGGAGTTTTGTCTTTTGTATCAAGGCAAATTCAGCTAGTAAACAGAAACCTTGAAGCAAAATCTGTTCATACCAATTTCCTATTTCTTGATATTAATATAATTTTAAGAGCATATTCATTGCAAATTATTACTGTAACATATTCCTGTAAGATTACTGTGAGCTATTGTTACACTGCAACAGTCATGTACACTGTCTAATTTATTGGTGTACATTCCATTCCTGCTAACAGGTGGGCAGCAAGATTCAGCAACCTTTAAGCTTTAATGTCAATACAAAGTTAGCAAACCTGCAGCTGTACTTTGGAGTTAAACATTTGTTTATTTTTTCAGTGTATACCCACTCAGTCAGATAGAAATTGAACTGCACTAGAAATGGCAAAATTCTCTCTCTTTGGAATAATTTATCTTCTGGCATATATATTCAACGCTGAATGTGGAGGTAAGTTAATTTATCATACTATGTTACTAGTACATTATTGCTTTGCAAGAACATGCTTGTTGCTAATCTGTAGCTCTTTTTGAAAGTTCAGACAGAGAAAACCTTCGGGGATACAATATTTGTGCCGGCACATTTGCAATGATATTTTGCTTGTTTTTGACCCAAACAGGTTATATTTTTGACCTGTTTTCCATATCTAAAAATGTTACTAGTCAACTAACATGGCAAATCTTTATTTCTTCTACAATTCTGCTCAATATAGAAAGCAAATATGCCAAGTACCTTACTTTACAATGGTTTCTATTCCTCTGTAATGATTAAGATATTGCATGAAAAATATATAGTCTAGTGAATGGAAGAAACATGTTACTTACCTGATAGTATCATGAACTTTTTTCCTTTATGAGTATCATAATAATAATAAAGTACACCATCATGTTCTTGTGTTAAGTTATATTATGGTAACTGCATACACATTTGACAGCATATGTTATCAAATGACATATATTTGTAAATAGAGACAAATCACAACGACCAAAAGCAAAGAAAAAAAGTGGAAACTGCAGTAGCTTTCAATCAAAAAGGCAGAGCACAGATTGTTTATTTAATAGTTAGCGCTTTCGGTAGGGAAGTTTTCCCCACCTTCCTCAGACTAGAATACATTAAACAAACGCTTCTCATTCATTTAAATAATAGCTAAACAATTAGCTGACATCAATTATTCAATAAAAACAGTGCTGAGAATTTAAATATTTAAACGCACAGTATAAAAAACTTTTCCTTATATTATTTATATTAGATATATTAGACAGCAGCCACTAGATGGACCTAGGCTTTTCTTAGATCCTATAACAATAATATACAAACATTTTAAAATAAGCTATAGTTATACTTTATGCATAACTAAGCAAGTGCATTAAAATGCATTTATCCTACATTTTGTCACAGCTTCAAACCCAGCTAAAAATACATACATACACATATAATTCATAATAAATTATCCAAAACTTTTAGAGCCAATATTCTATTATGTTATAGTAAAATAATTAATATTAATAAATATTACCTCCTAAGGGCTTTAAGTTTTAGTATGCATTTAATAGATACAATTTCATTTAGTCCTGGGGGTATACAAGACGATGTACGAATCTGCCAGGCAACTTCTTGTTCCTCTAATTGTAGTTGCCATGGGCCCCCTCTAATATGTGGTTGTACCTGATGTAAAACTGAGAACCCAAAAATATGACTGGGATTTTGGCAGATATATACAGATGCATATGCAGGCACTGTCCTGCTTTTTACATCGGTAAGACTGATAGACCGTTCAAGAAGAGGGTGTATGAACACGCATATGCCATAAATAATGGAGATATAATTAATGCTTTGGCAAAACATATCTGCCAAAATCCCAGTCATATTTTTGGGTTCTCAATTTTACATCAGGTACAACCACATATTAGAGGGGGCCCATGGCAATTACAATTAGAGGAACAAGAAGTTGCCTGGCAGATTCGTACATCATTTTATATACCCCCAGGACTAAATGAAATTGTATCTATTAAATGCATACTAAAACTTAAAGCCCTTAGGAGGTAATATTTATTAATATTAATTATTTTAGTATAACATAATAGAATATTGGCTCTAAAAGTTTTGGATAATTTATTATGAATTATATGTGTATGTATGTATTTTTAGCTGGGTTTGAAGCTGTGACAAAATGTAGGATAAATGCATTTTAATGCACTTGCTTAGTTATGCATAAAGTATAACTATAGCTTATTTTAAAATGTTTGTATATTATTGTTGTAGGATCTAAGAAAAGCCTAGGTCCATCTAGTGGCTGCTGTCTAATATATCTAATATAAATAATATAAGGAAAAGTTTTTTATACTGTGCGTTTAAATATTTAAATTCTCAGCACTGTTTTTATTGAATAATTGATGTCAGCTAATTGTTTAGCTATTATTTAAATGAATGAGAAGCGTTTGTTTAATGTATTCTAGTCTGAGGAAGGTGGGGAAAACTTCCCTACCGAAAGTGCTAACTATTAAATAATCAATCCATGCTCTGCCTTTTTGATTGAAAGCTACTGCAGTTTCCACTTTTTTTCTTTATATATTTGTAAATATTTAAGTACAACTGTGGTCAAAAGTTGAAGTTCTAGATAATTATTTGTCTCACTGTAATGTACTATTACAAATATGAGAAATATTATTATGCTAAGACTTAATTATTATTTGATGCATGCTAGTGCTCCATGACTATGAATTATTTGCTGTAATCTTTGTGTGGTTATAATGTACTATTAGTGACAGAGTGCAAAAACACATACATCTACTGAAGCAGAATTCATTTATCTAAAGTGTACATGGTATATGCATTTTGTCGGTCCTGATGAATAATAACATAATTTCAAAAAATAATCTTGCATGCTGAGTTGCAGCCTTATTTCCACAGTGTACAGAGAGAAGCATACCTTTACAGGTGTGTTCTGGATATGTGGTGTGTAGTTAACTTAATGAAAGACAAAGGTGATGCCAGAAAATTATACTTACTTAGAAAAAACAGTTTCCATATTTGA
This sequence comes from Protopterus annectens, assembly GCF_019279795.1. NCBI lineage: Eukaryota > Metazoa > Chordata > Ceratodontiformes > Protopteridae > Protopterus > Protopterus annectens. The sequence goes on along the minus strand of NC_056749.1, from coordinate 677,784,815 downwards.
GTGCTAATTACTAATTTCACTTATGATTATAATTGCACATGATTGAAGCTTCATGTGTAGTGTTTTAACCATATTAAGAAAAATGTACCTGCTAAATACTGTTAACGCAATGTGGTGATACAGTAAATATTCCTAAAACTAAATAATAAATGTAAGCAGTAAAATTTCAAAATGTTTAAGAAATGTTCTAGTCAAGAGTTAAAGTCTGATACCAGAAAATGAAAACTAGTTTTGAGATTTCTCACAAAAGTTACCTTTGGTCATATGTAAAAGAGTTATGAGGAATTGGTTGGTGACAGACAGCATGGACACATTTTGCAATATGTTGAATCACAAAGCTTCCCATACATACTTTACGGCAAGACAACCAGGAATGTTTTGTCAATGGATTTCAAGTGATCAGGGCAAGAAGAATTACCTGTGAAACCATCGTCACCTTGCAAATATTGAGATGGTACTCAGGAAGTGATTCTGTGAATCACTTGGCTGCATAAATGTATTACTGCAGGCAATTCCTGGTGTGAGTTTATGGCTAATTAGCATATGCCCCCTCCCATAATGCCCTCTTGACATTTAGCATGGCTACACAGACAGCTCACCCTGGCACTGCATGTTTTCTTACTAAAGCTTGTGTGGTAGGACTATCTCTGAATCAGAAATGGTTACTGCTAGGTATACCCCTCATGCCTACCTTGCTGTCACCTTTCTTAATTAGTCCTATTATATTAAAAGGCTGAACATTTCTGAATGGTCATACAACAGTACATTAAGGAATGTATTTTAAATACACAAAGTAGAGAAAACGTGTAAAAATAAAACCACGTTTTATATTTTCAGTTCTGCATGTGTCAGTCTTGAATAGAACTTCTTTAGTTTTGTTAAATTTACCTATTCAGAGAAAAATTTGAAGTTTACAGCATAAGTTGAGAGAGAGTTGTATAGCTAGTGCACAAATGTCATAAACGTATTCAAAGCTTTACCCATGAATAATCACTTCATAACTGCATTAAAAAGCTTAACCACAGCTGAATCTGCACCTAATACATCCACAGCACTTTCACAAAATTTGAAGTTCACAGCACAAGTTAAGAGAGAGTTGTTTAGCTAGTTCACAAATGTCATAAATGTATTCAAAGCTTTACCCATGAATAATCACTTCATAACTGCATTAAAAAGATCAACCCACAACTGAATCTGCACTTAATACACCCACAGCACATTCACAAAGAATAAATATTTTTTTAAGTGAATCGAGGCCCTCTTCCCACATTCCCATGTATACCCTAATATACACACACACACACACACACACACATATATATATATATATATATATAAATTTATATATATATATATATATAGGGTCTATATTATAACAGTGAACGTTTAAAATAGCAAACTGTATAGTTGACCCAAAAAATATGAAAACACAAAATTTCAAACAAATGCAACAGGGATTTTAAAAAAACAAAAAAAACAAAATAAAGTCGGGGACTTCCCCCCCATACCCCCCTACTTAAATATACCAACTCAGAGATTGCACCACATTGGAGTAAATGGCAAAGTCCCAAAAACGGCGCAGTGATTTTTTTCCTCGGGGGGGGGGGGGATCGCTGTTCAGTGTCTTCGGGATTTTGCAGTTTCGACATTTAGCTGTCGATTAAACAGCGTTCACTATATGAAGCATTCACTTACTTAATAGGGAACCTATATATATATATATATATATATATATATATATATATATATATATATATATTAATATGTATATATAAACTCTTTGATCACACAACAGTCGAGAAAGTAGAAACAGCCCCAAAAGAGTGTAGAGCTGTCAACAATATTTCTGCAGTTTAAGATGCGACTGATATGACAGCACAGTGGTGCAGCGGTTAGCATTGTCATCTCACAGCAAGAGGTTCTCCAGTTTGATTTTCAGCTGGTGTGCCTTCTGTGTGAAGTCTGCATGTCCTGTGTGGGTTCCCTCTGACTGCTCTGTTTTTTTCCCACATTCCAAAGACTTTTCTGTGACATTTCTCCCTGGGCCACACAGATAAATAAAATACAATTTGTTCATTTGATTACTTGTGTTTAGGAAGTAATGATACTGCCAACTGCATGTACAGAACTAATTTCAAGGATTAGATTTATTTCTAATTTGTGGATGCCCAAATATTTGTATACTCTAGTCTGTCTCTGCATATTATTTTAAAGCAATAAATACAATTAATCTGAAGGTATCAATATAATCATCTGTTATTTTCACTGTTTTATTCTAAACAAAAATAAAAGCAATAATATAAAGCAAAAGTGCAGATTATAAATACAAATAAAGACATCAAAATAAAGCAAAAGCACAGACTACATGGATGATAGTTCTTTCTTAGTTATAGGTTCATAGGTTCATACTAGGCTATCTGCCCTAGGGCATTTATAAGCCTAGCTAGAGTGTGTTTGGCTTTCGCCACCCATATTAAATTAATTTTGCTATGCCCTTTTTCGAGGTTAGTATACTGTGCCTCTGTCTAACAGTGACACAGAAGTGATACCCGGGGTAAACCTATGATCTCCCATCCACTCATCAAGTTTCCTCTTGAAGAGAGTCAATGAGGGACTCTACCTAACCTGGACTGGGATTTTATTCCAGAGTGAAGGGAGCATCTGGGTGATGAATCTGTCCCTCCAGCATGTCCTATTTATTTCAGTCCTGAGGTTCAAGTCTCTCGAGCGCATAGCTCGATGGGATTTGGATTTTCTGAGGTGCAGCATGCCCATTAATTCCAGGTTGGACATGGCTTTATACGTCAGGCACAGATCGCCTCTGAGCAGGCGGTATGCCACTGAGTAGAGCTGGAGTTTCTTTAACCGGGCAGCATATGGCATCTGTTTGAGCCCTTTGATCCTCTTGGTGAGGTACTTTTGGTGTCTTTCCAGTTGCTGTAGGTGTCTGGTAAGGTACATCCCAAAAGGGGCATTGTACTAAATTATGGGCCTGATGAGGGATGAGTAAAGAGGCACGATGACCTCCCCTGATCTAGATGTGAATCCCTTCATGATTAGGTGGGCTATATAAAATATTTTTCTAACCACTTTGGCCACGTGGTTGTCAAATGAGAGATTGCTATCAACTTGGGTCCCCAGGTCCCTAATTACTTCTTCTGTACTTAATGGATTACCACCTATGTGGTAATTTGTGGGCACTTTGTTTTTGCCAAAGGGGATGACTATACACTTTTTGGTGTTTAGCTTGAGGCCATGGCTCTGGCACCAGTTGTCTGTTTCTATGAGGCCCTTTTTTAGGATGCTTGTGTCGGCTGGAGAGTCGACTATGGCGCCCAGTTTGCAGTCATCTGCGAACTTGGTCAGCCACAGTCCTTCCATGTTGGTTTGTACCTCCGAGAAATATATACCGAACAAGAGAGGTCCCAGGACTGAGCCTTGTGGGACGCCACTTGTAACTGGTTTGGAGTCTGACATGGCTCCAGCAATTCTAACCATGTGGGTTCTGTCCTTGAGCCAGTTTGCAACCCATCTAGTGACATAGGGGTTTATATTTAAGCTGGTGAGCTTATCTATAATGCCCGAGCGGGGTATTGTATCGAAGGCTTTTGCGAGGTCCAGGTAGGCTGTGTGGACCACCTTCCCCTCGTCAATGGCCTTGGTAACTGTTTCAAAGAAATCAACCAGGTTTAAGAGGCAGGATCTGCCCTTAACAAAGCCGAACTGGGTAGGATCCAGTGTCTGTAGGTCCCCAATATCTTTATTTATGAGGTCCATGACGATCCTTTCCTTAGCTTTGCAGACCAAGCTAGTCAGGCTTATGGGGCGATAGTTTCCAGGATCCATTGAGGCACCACCTTTGTGGAGAGGGACCACTGTTGCTGTATGCCACTCTTTGGGTACATATCCTGTGGTAAGGCTGAGATTGAACAGTAGTTTTATGTTTGGGTTTAGCTCTTGTTGGAGTTTATGTAGGACGCAGCCCAGGACACTGTCTGGTCCCATTGATGCTGTGTTTTTTGCTTTGGAGAGGGCAGCTCTTAGCTGAGCATCTGAGATGTCAGGGGGGCAGCACTCTTCTGGGATAGATATTTGCCCTTTTGGTGGGGAGGGGGGGAGTTTGTGCTGAACCTGTCAGCTAGGATGTTGGCAATGTCTGTGGGTTTGGTGTATTTTTTGTCATTTTGGACTAATTCTGAGCATATCTGGGAATTCCCACCCAGGTTCCTAACATAACTAAAGAAAACCTTGTGATTATCCTTAGTGTCCTGTGCAATTTTTCTCTCGAAGCTGGCCTTAGACGATTTTATGGGTGCCCGTAGTTATTTGCTAATACTGATCAGAGATGCCTTCCCTTTTTGGGATTTTGCTCTATCATGTAGTAGCTTCCTCCTTCTATTGTATAGTTTGTTTATGGCTGGGGTCCACCAGACAGGACGTCTGCCTTTGGAGGATTGGGTCTTGGTTTTATTTGGGATTGCATGATCCATGCATTCCTGAAGGTGTTCATAGAATGCGTTTATAAAGGATTCTGCATTCTGGGCCGTAATTTCCACAGGCCCGGGGGCTTTGAAGGACTCCACCTCGGTTTTGAGGAGTGTGAAATTTGCTTTAGAGAAGTTTTTCACTGTGGTTTTCAGGGCAGGGGTGGAGTTGGGATGTGAATATCCAGTGAGATTAGTTTATGGTCTGATCTTACCAGTGAGGGATACACTTCTGGTCTGGAGCATAGAGTCCCCATGTTGGTGATGATCAGGTCCAGTATGTTTTCCCCTCTTGTGGGAGTGGTAACAAGTTGTTCCATAGCATTTGAGTTTATAAATTCTAGGAACCTTTGGGCTAGGGTGTTGGAGCTAGAGTAATGCTCCCAGTCTATGTTTGGGTAGTTGAAGTCGCCCAATATAATGGTGTTTGGAGAGACCTTCATATTTTCCAGTGTTCTCAGGAAGGCCGAGTGGCGTTCCTGGGTTTGGGAGGGTGGTCTGTAGCAGGCTATAAACTGGAAGGCAGTTTTACCCACTGTTAGTTGCACATGGATAGTCTCTGATGCTTCATGCGGTGCCACCAACCTGGAGATGTGGGTATCTTTGACGAATATTGATACTCCCTCTCCTTTTGTGGTTCGGTCCAAGTTTTGGGGCCGAAAAGCATGGTATGAGGTATAACCTGGTAGTGCTGGGGTGCTCTCGGACCCTTGAACAAGGTTTCTGTTACTGCACAGATATCAATGTTCTCCATGCTAAGGAGAGTTTCGAGTGCGTGCATCTTGAGATTTAGACTTCTGGCGTTGAGTAGCATTACTCTTAGTTTCTTATCCCATGTGATACCTATGGAGGTGGGTTTGTCTTTTGAGCCTTGCCTAAAAAAGGCACTATGGGGTAGCAAGAGCCTTTGCCAATATCCGAAAGCCCAGGGGTAACAGGTGCAAGCTGTCCCTAGTGAAGCATCGTGGCTTGTTGAGCATGTCATCCCAGGCTGACAGGCATTGGGTCCCCTTTGAATGACACCAATACTTAAGCCAATTGTTGAAATTGATCATCTTGTCTTCATATTGTGGCATCATTCTTGGTGAGGGTAAGATGCTACTCAAGGTCAGGGTCATACCGGTCTGGGCTACATGCTCAGAGAGCTCCTCTATGTCTCTTTTTATGTAGTCCAGGGAGGTACGTCTCAGGTCATTCACACCAGCATGGACAATGACTGAGTCATATTTGTACTTGCCTTGGAGTGACCTGAGTGCTTGTGTTATGTGGCGGATCCTAGTGCCCAACAGGCAGCTCACCCTGACCTCCTTGTTCAGCCTGGTGAGAGGGAAGTCAGTGTGCCTGACGATAGAGTCACCTATTACAAGTGTATCAGATGTATTATTTAGCCTTAAGGGCTGTGACTGTTCAGCACACTGGCTTTGTGAGCTATGTGTTGCACATGTTTTGTTTTGGGGTAGCGGTTGCTTGGGTGTCTGCTTTGGAGGTTTCTGCTGCTTAGGCAGATTTTTATTTAGAGCCTCCGGGTATGTTTTTGTGTGTTTATGTGTTTGGTTTGCTGTCATGGTAGGTCTATGTGAGACTGGAATTGTAGTGAGTGTGGTTTCCTTCTCCACCTGACTGGTTTCACCAGTACTGAGTTGAGAAAGCTTAGCCTCCAGTATGGCTATATGGTTGCATCTCTCACATGTGTTGGAATTTGTTGGGAGGAGGAGAGGGTTGTCTGTGTACATGAAGCAGTTGTAACATTGCCTCAAGATTCCCAGATTCACCAGCTGGACCGGAGAGGAGATTGACAACTGACCTTTGGACATGCTAGAATAGTACTGGGAATTCCTTTATAACTTGAAAAAAAAGGGCCAATAGGGAACGAGGTACCCAAGGAGAATTTGTGAGGGTGTAGTGCTTTTAATATTTTAGTGCTGACTTATATAATTGCTTTAGTGTGCAAGTGCCAGGTAACTTAAATGTGATGTGTTACAGGTAACTTAAATGCAAAAACGACAAACAGTAACTTTCTTTCAAGTGAAACAAGGAAATAAGTACAGTAAGCAATGCAGATATCACTAGGGATCCACTGAAGCGCTGAAAAGCCGTGTTTTAGGTGGAATTAGCATTTCAGGGAAATAACTAGCAAACAAACAACAAACATACAAATAAAGCTAGATTCAGCAGGCCTGGATCTAGTCTATGCTACAGCAAACAAGGTGTACCAATTTCAGTAAGAAACAGTTCAAATATGCAGGCACTATAAGCCTTTAACCAGAAATTCCCAGCTCAGAAGGGCAGAGTCCAGCCTCTCCTCCCACAAGAGTGCAGACCACAAACCTTCTTAATGTAAAATAACTGGCCTAAAGCCCAAGTGCTTAAACCAGAACTAATACACTTTTAGAATAACAGACACTGAGCCCTCAATCAACAGTTCACAACTTAGAAGGATATAAGCTACCTGTCCTGCCACCACAGTGCAGGCCACAAACCTTCCTAATGTAAAACAACTGGTCTGAAGCCCAAGTGCTTAATCCAAAAGACTTAAAATTATAGCTACACTTTAATCAAGTTACTACCAAGCAGTAATAGATACAATTGAATACTTTAAAGAATGCCTGGATTAGTGCTCAAGTTATACAAACAAAGCTAGATTCAGCAGACCTGGATCTAGTCTATGCTACAGCAAACAAGGTGTACTAATTTCAATAAGAAGCAGTTCAAATATGCAGGCACTATAAGCCTTTAACCAGAAATTCCCAGTGCAGAACGGCAGAGTCCAGCCTCTCCTCCCACAAGAGTGCAGACCACGAACCCTTTTAATGTAAAATAACTGGCCTGAAGCCCAAGTGCTTAAACCAGAATTAATACACTTTTAGAATAACAGACACTGAGCCCTCAATCAGCAGTTCCCAACTTAGAAGGAAGTAAGCTACCTGTTCTGCCACTACAGTGCAGACCACAAACCTTCTTAATGTAAAACCACTGGCCTGAAGCCCAAGTGCTTAATCCAAAAGACTTAGAATGATAGCTACACTTTAATCAAGTTACTACCAAGCAGTAATAAATACAATTGAATAATTTAAAGAATGCCTGGATTAGTGCTCAAGTTATACAAAGCTAGATTCAGCAGGCCTGGATCTAGTCTATGCTACAGCAAACAATGTGTACCATTTTCAGTAAGAAGCAGTTTAAATATGCAGGCATTATAAGCCTTTAACCAGAAATTCCCAGCTAGAAGGGCAGAGTCCAGCCTCTCCTCCCACAAGAGTGCACACCACAAACCCTTTTAATGTAAAATAACTGGCCTGAAGCCCAAGTGCTTAAAACAGAATTAATACACTTTTAGAATAACAGACACTGAGCCCTCAATCAGCAGTTCCCAACGTAGAAGGATGTATGATCTTTAAGCCCAATAAAACCAGGGCTGCAATGACTACTTATTAAATAGAAGTCCAACATTCCTTCCCCACAAGTTTCTACTCACTAAGTAGGTATCTTGTGTTGGATTTAATTAGCTTCATCTTGGAAAATGTTCAGGTATTCCCTTTTGAATACAACAAATGATTCTTCTGACTGCAATATGATGGCTAGAACTGATGTTCCAGATAATCATTTTCTCTCAGAGAGGACAACTTTCCTGGTTTCCTAGAGCTCTAGTCCTCACTTTTAAATAGCATTCAATTGCATAATTGGTTGTGCTGACTGAATAATGTAGAAATCTTCTGCCTAATACAATAGAAGTTATCTGTCTACTCAAAGCAACAGTTATGTGTGCAGCCTTTTACAGTCTGTTTACATCAGTTTTAAGCTGACAGTTACAGCTGCAGAATTTACACAATGCTTATATTATTGTATACCCATTCAGTACACCATTCTGACAAGAATCCTCAGCAGTATGCTACTATATCTATCTATTGCAGTATGCTCTATCAACCGCACATTTTGCTGACAGATATTTGTGCCATGTAAAGTTTTCAAAACAATCTCTTTGTTGAGTGCAGTAGTAAGCAAAAGTAACAATGCTGAATGTTGCTTTTCTGAAGGGACTATTTATGTGATCATGGAAAATGGCAATGATTGATAATGCTAAAACATTTGATTATACCAAATGTTCTGGCATTGGGATGAGAGTGTACATGCAATTGTAGAATAAAGGCTAGGGAATGAGATTTTTATGTTGTGCTTATGTATTCTGGTGTATGTGATATGTGCATTGGTGTCTGGTTTAGTGGTGTTGTGAGAGAGACTTTTTTGTTTTAGTGAGGTAGGATCGATTTAGAGACATGGGTAAGTTTTGGGTTAACATGCATGGCTAAGGTGATGTAGTGGGGTTAAGCTCTCATTCCCATCCTTATGTGTGTTAACTATCACCCAAACCTGAATGAGATAAAAATAGTAGCCTAAGTAACATTTTAACATGTTACTAAGTAACAGTAATATTTCAGATTTGCTTCACACAAACACACAGTAGCCAGAGGAAAGTATTACAACTTACTTCCCAGAAAATGCACAGTGGTCCTGCAAAGCTAGATTAAAGACCATTTAAAATAAGTAGATGGTAGGACAATAAGTTACATTCATCCACTGACAGCACAAATACTCGCCCTGTAAAGTTACAAGCATTTTGCTAATGAACTAAAGCTCAGATATCTGATTGTGATAAAGATAATGATTAGAATAATGCATTTCAAATTTGTTTCACACAAACACACAGTGTATGGCCTCAATGAAGTATTCCAACCTAGCTTAAGATATATGTGTACTAGTCCTGCAAACCCTGAATAATAATTGCTTAACCTGAGCAGATGGCAACAGGGTGGGGCACATTCATCCAAACAAACCTCACCCCGCCCCAGCAGTTATATCCACTTGTTGATTGTGAATACTTCAGACATCTGAGTATGATAAAAGAATAATAATAATAAATGTATTTCACAAAATAAATTACCAACAGTAAAGTATAAATTGGGGACAAAATGATCTGCTGTGGAGACCCCTAACAGGAGCAGCTGAATAGAAAAAGAAGAAGAAGAAGAAGGGACAAAATAATGGTGGGACAAAGGCACCAGATTAGGAATTTATTGTATTAAATATAACTTTAGGTAAATTAAAAAGTTATTAGAACAGCATGTTTCCACCAGCATGCACTTTCTGAACAATAAGAAATATGGATCTAATGTCTGACATTACTGACTGACTTTAAAACTCACTGATTCACCAGAGAATCAAAACTTTGAGAGACAGAGCAGAATAGGCACAACTAGGGATGTTCTGCAAAATCATGTGGAATAGACAAGTAGAATGTTGACTGTTTTCACAAACATCGCATTAGTCCTGCAAAGCCAGAAAAATGATCAACTGACACAAGTAAGTCATTTTCAAATTCAGACAGCCTCTGTACCCAGCAATTATAGCTGCTTTGTTAGTAGATCAACAGGCTGCTTTATGGCACCTATAAATGATGTTCCAGACAACCATTCTCCCATTAATAGAGGACAACATCCCTGGATTCCAATGTCATCATACATTTTTCTGAACAATAAGAATTGTAAAACTCTAATATCTGGCATTAATGACCACATACACACATATTTCAAGCATGGACAATAATGCCCTTCTAGCTTGCTAACATTATCAAAATAGTTGTTCCTCTAATAAGTGTCCAGGCTGATCTTAAAAATATCTAAGCCAGTTCTTGCTTTAAAGTAATTTGGTGGTGTATTCCATGCATTAAGTACTTTTTTAGAGAACAGATTTGTGCACTTCTCATTCCTGTAAGTTTTTCTACATAGCTTGGTTGATTACACTCTACTACTTTGTAATAACTTTAAATATTCTGAGACATAGTTGTCTCTAAATGCCCTGTATACCTGAATATGGTCACCTCTTAAATATCTGTGAGACACTGTAAAAGTTCAGATATTTTAATCTTTCATAATAACTTAAATTTTCATATCCATGGATGCCCTTGGTAATTTTCTGTTTTACTCTTTCCAGTTTACGCTTGTTTTCTTATAAGGTTTCCATAGTCTTATTATAGACTCAAGTTAAGGGTCTAATATAACAAATACATAAAAAATGACATCATCATTTTTGATTTCCTAGATGTTATAAATCTTTTTATAAAACCTTTAGTTCTATAACTATCATTATCCAGTTGGTTTATATGGTTAGAAAAACACAAAGCTGGATCTATCCGTATACCCAGGTCCATAGCCGGCGTTAGGCACCCGCGGAACCCGCGGCCGCGGGGAGCCCCCGATTACTTACCCGCAAATAAGGGCCCCGATGGTCCGACCGGCATTTACCTCGCTGCTCCTCGTGGATGTCTAGCTGATCCATCATCCTCATCCGGTTACTTACTAGTCCAACCGGCGTGTACTTTGCTTCGCTCGGCTCCTCATGGACATCTAGCTGCTCCGTCGTAAACTGCATTTCCGTTTTCCGTTTTTTTTTTTTGATTGGCTGGCAAGCTGCACTCAATCAGGTCCGCCGCTGAAACAGGGGATCTGATTGGTTGCAGCGAACTAAGTCCCTTTGTGGTTTTGATTGGCTGGCAAGCTGCACTCAATCAGGTCCGCTCGCTGAAACAAGGGATCTGATTGGCTGCAGCCTGCGAACCAAGTCCTTGTTTTTTTGTTTTTAAGTAGGAAGTGATGAAGCAAGGACCTGATTGGTCCTTGCAAATCACTTCCTGCACAAACTGCCTTTAAAAGGCACCTGCAGCTAATAAGGATCACTTCTCTTGTTTTTCAACAGAGGAGTGTTTCTTATCAACAGCAGAGTGATCGGCGTGTTTGGACCAGCGTGAGGACGGACAGCAGGAACGGATCAGCGGTGGATCAAGCCTTTGCAGCGGTCGTGGTTTGTGGATTATACTCTTTTAAACTGTCCTTTTAAGGGCAACTTCTGAAAAGGTCTGACAAACTGTCCTTTTAAGGACAACTTTTGAAAAGGTCTGACAAAACTGTCCTTTTAAGGGCAACTTCAAAGGGACTGAGTGGTCTGAGGAAGGTGAACAGAGCAGGTGAGCCTTCAGTCGTGAAGGGGAGCAGAGTATTGGAAGCAGCCTTCTGTTGAAAGCAAAAGGTAAGTTTTGGGGTTTAGTTATAACTTTATTTTTGTGGGGGTGGGTGATTTTTTATTTTTTTGTTCATATTTCTTGTGTTTGTGCATATTTCGTACTAAGAGGTTTGTTGCATTAGTTTTATTTTAGTTTTGTGTACAGTTTTGTGCTCGGAGGTTTGGGGGTGAGGACTGTAGTGGTACTAGTTTTATTTTGGGGCTGTGGTTGTATTAGTTTTATTTTGGTACTGTGTAGAGTTTTTGTCCTGAGAGGGTGGGGGTCAGGTTGTGTTATGTCTGTGTGCTGGTGGTAAAAGGATGGGTGGTGAGAGGCTGTGGTTATAGCAGTTTTACTTTACTCATTTTACTATACTCACTTTACATTTGTTTTCTGGACAGTGTAGGATAGAATCCATTTTCAGTGGATGCCCAGGAAGAAATGTTTTTAGTATATGTGCTAGAAATATGTAAAATAATTTGGCTTCTGTTTATATGAGGGACAACATAAGGGAATGTGAAGTGTAATATACATTTAATTTTAATTGCCGATTGAAAGTGTATAACTTATTTGGAGCAAGAGGATTTTGTTTTGGCTTTATCTATGCTGTATATGTAAACGGTAGAGAGAATGGGATAGGGGTGATGGAAAGGAGGAGATAAATAATGGGACAGAGAAGGATATTGTAGTTGGCTAGAGCAGGGGTAGGTGGGCAGTCTTGTGGGCTAGAGCAGGGATAGGTGGGCAGTCTTGTGAGATGCTGCTGTCTAAGTCAATAGTATTGGGTGTATGGGGTAAGTGGCAAGTAAAATATTGGTTGAGAATGAATGCATTCCTCTAGGAGTTTAGGTAGCGTGGTTGAGAATGAATGCATTCCTCTAGGAGTTTAGGTGGGAAGAATTGCTCTTGGCCTATAATTTAAGTTCGCTCAAGCTTCCACCTTTGTGCAAGGGTATAATGTATATTTTCCAGATGGTTGACTGACTGCTCAGTAATGGATCTTTGTATTCGGGATAAGAACTGGCTTCAACTGCTACTTTTTGAAACTGTTGGTAGATTTGTCAACTGAATTTGTAGTAAGTTTTCAGTTTTGTAGTAAGTTTTCAGTTCTTACATATTTGTTAAACGCTGTTCTGCTATCTAGGTTTATAGTACTGTTTTACACTATCCCTGCTGTTGCACCTTGTTCTGTAGTTTTTTGGCTGTTTGAATTGTGCTGAGAGGTTAGGAGGTTGATGGGGCATGTACGTTGCTTAAAATGCATAATGTTGGGAGGGTGGTTTGCAGCTGTGAGAATGTTGCTGTTGAAGGCATAGATGTTTTGAATGTATACTAATGCAAGCCTTGTGAACTACTATTGCATATAACTTCAATGTTCTAATCACTGATGCAATGACTGCAATGTTTTCGTTGTCCGTACTTAATGTGTTGAAAGTTTGGGAGTGTGGTTAGGACCTGTGAGAATGTTGTAGTGTTCAGTGTTTGACTGGAGCCTTTTTAATGGGGGTCATGTAATAGGACATTGTTAATGCTATGCCTATGCTTTTTGTTTTCACTTTATCCAGGATTATTGGGGGTTCTGCAGAATGTACTAGTATCTTAATGCATGCTAATGCAAATGCTGTTCTGTTAAGGGTTATAGTACTGCTTAAATATCCCTAGTGTTACAGCTTGTTCCGAGTTATTTTTAGCTGTTTGGATTATGTAATTTAGAGTATGCTGGTACCTGTACATTGTTTAAAAAGCCCAATGTTGGGAGAGTAGTTAGTGGCTGTGAGAATGTTGCAGTGTTCAATGTTTGCCTGAAGTTTTTTAATGTGGGGCCACACACACTAAAGCACATTGTTAATGCTATGCCTATGTTGCATGCTAATGCAAATACTGTTCTGTCGAGGGAATTAGTGCTTAAATATCCCTAGTGTTACAGCTTCTTCTGAGTTATTTTTGGCTGTTTGGATTATGTAATTTGGAGGATGATGGAGCCTGATATCTTAATACATGCTAATGTAAACACTGTTCAGATGTCTAGGTTTATAGTACTGTTTAACTATCCCTGATGTTACGCCTTGTTCTGCAGTTATTATTGACTGTCTGAATTATGCTCTTTGGAGGTTGAGAGAACTTGTGCATTGTTTACCTTGCCTAATGTCAGGAGGGTAGTTAATAGCTGTGAGAATGTTGTAAAAGGTGTGGATGTTCGAATGTATACAAATGCACACCCTGTTATGCTACTATTGTTTACCAACAATGTACTGATGCAATGGCTTACCTTTTATCATTGTCCACTTATTGTGTTGAAAGGTTTGGAGTGTGGTTAGGGCCTGTGAGAATGTTGCAGTGTCCATTGTTTGCTTGGAGTATTTTTAATAGGGGTCACAGACTGTAAGCACATTGTTTATGCTATGACTTTTTGTTTTCACTTCATCCTGAATTCTGCCTAGACTTGGGGTTAAGAATTCCAGAATGTACTGATATCTTAATGCCTGCTAATGCAAACACTGTTCTGCTATCTGTTTATAGTGCTGTCTAACTGTTCTTCATATGCTTTGTTGCAATGACTTATTTTTATGGTCCATAGCTATTGAAAGTTTGGGAGTGTGGGTAGGGCCTGTGAGAATGTGGCAGTGTCCATTGTTTGGAGTTTTTTGTAATGGGGAGTGTCAGACTGTAAGCACATTGGTAATTTTTCACTTTGTCCAAAATTGTGCCGAGATGGGGGTTAAGAATTCCACAGAATGTACTGATGTCTCTAATGCATACTACTGCAAACACTGCTCTGCTATCCAAGTTTTTGGCTGTCTGAATTAAGTTGACAATTTTAGGAGGTTGACGGGGCCTGTGAAAATTGTGTCCAGATGTTTGTTTTAGCCTGTTCTCTCTCAGTGATTGCATAGCACAATGTGGACAGCTGAGGCTACTAACAGAAATGGACTTCTTGTTTCATACCCTCCACGTAATGCATGGTACATTCCTTAGATTTATGCTTTTGTACACTGATCCTGTGCTAAGAGGGTTGTGGGAATGTCAGTCTCCCAGTCTGTGTGCCACTTCATCCTTCACACATGAGGTTGTCTAGCAAATCCATGATTTCACTCCTTTGTTCAAAAATTATTTTGATTTGTTCAAGTCTGCTAAGAGATTGAGAGGGAGTGGGCATGTGTAGTCTGTATTGTACCGTAACATTTGTCTTGCCTCAATTTGGTGTGTTCTCCTTCAAACTTGTGCCTCTCCTAGTCATTAGTTCTTTCAGACTTTAGTCTAAGAAGCTTGTAATATCAATCTTTTGCATCATCTGTGGCCACTTCACATGTTTAGGGGATGACAGGAGAAGAATTGTGTAGAAAAGCTGACATTCACCTCTAGTGATAGATATCTAACATGAAACTGTAACCTGGGCCTCTCATTACTTGTTTGTGCCTACTGGTTAGTCATTTTCAGTCTTTCTGCCTGCAGTGCCATAGACTGTCAATGAAAGCCATTAAGCATTTTTAATAACAGTATGACCAAAGGACTCTGTATATGTAGTAATTCTGCTTTACTTCCATTCCCAGTTAGAGATGAAGCGCATATTTGTCAGGAGCAGCAAAGCTTCAGCAGCAGAGAAATGAGGATGCAAAGAGACAGGGTTCCATTATGAAATTTTTCTGTGACTCATCAGTGAGGGAGATTCAGGAAAAAGTCTGCCTTCAGGACAACACAATGGTTTTGCATTACAGTCTGACCACTGTGAGGCCAGCATCCTTTCACTAGAAAGTAACAACTTTCTTCCGGCCACACCACAGGCTACTTCCTGTGGACCTACAGCCATTACCATGGGTGAAAGCACGGCAGCAAATGCAGACTCACCTGAGGTGTTGCCTGGATCACCAGACTTTGATACAGAAGGAGCCCATACTTCCATAGTGACAGATGTGGCCTATGACTTGCAGGAGTGTCAGGTACATCTTTGGAGGATCTAGGGACTTGGCCAGACTTGATTAGGGATGAGTTTAGGGTAGCTGCCATTCAGCATGGACCTGTGCAAGTGGTGTTAACACAGTTCCCAGTCAATGAGCAGAAAAGAAGATTTACATCTGAGAACTACTTCCATGTGCTGCCTAATGGAGCGAGAGCAAACAGCACTTGGCTGACATATTCGGTCTCAAAGGATGCACTGTTTTGCTTTCCATGCAAATTGTTTGGACATTCTAACCATCTTCTCAGGTCAGGTGGTTACAAAGCATGGAGAGAGATGTCCAAAGCTTTACACAGCCATGACCAAGCACCAGAGCATATGGCATGCATGATGAAGTGGAAGGAACTGGACAACAGAATAAAGAGTAGGCAGACTATGGATGATAAGAGACAAGCAGTGGTTGAAAAGGAGATAACTCACTGGCGTGGTGTGTTAGAACGCATTATTGCTGTTGTCCAGTACTTGGCAGAACGGAACATGGCATTCCGTGGTACAACTGATGCCCTGGACACCTATGGCAATGGCAACTTCTTAGGTCAAGTGCAACTTTTTCGCAGTTTGACCCTGTTATGGCTGAACATTTAATAAAGAGATAATGGATCACTATCTTGGGAAGGACATACAGAATGAAGTTATCCAGTTGATTGCAAATGCTATCTTAAGGATCATAGTAGGAAGGTGAAGGACACTAGGTACTTTTCTGGATTCTTGATTGCACGCCAGATATCAGCAATCAAGAGCAAATGACTGTAGTAGTTCGGTATGTGGACATTTCACAGACTGTAGCCACAGTTGAGGAACATTTTCTGGGATTTGTGCCTGTGAATGACACAACTGGGGCAGGGCTGACAGAAGCTCTTCTTAAGACTCTTCAAAATCATCAACTGGACATTAATGACTGTCGAGGACAAGGATATGACAATGGCAGCAACATGAAGGGCTGGACTGCAGGCCGGATAAAACAGATGAATTCAAGGGCTTTTTATGTGCCATGTGCCTGCCATAATTTAAATCTTATAGTTAGTGATGGAGCACATTCATCAGTACAGGCAGTGTCATTCTTTGGATGTCTGCAGAACATTTACGTACTCTGTTCAGCATCAACAAACAGATGGCAGATCTTAAAACGGCACACAAATGTCACTGTGAAGCCACTGTCGGAGACTCGCTGGGAATGCAGGATAGACTCTGTCAAGGCAGTAAGATTTCAGTTGAAGGAGTCATTGAGGCATTACAGGAGATAGGAAATGATGCTGCAACATATCAACAAGCAAGAGGACTGTGCTCAGAACTTATGTCATACCAGTTCATTGTATGTTTAGTGGTTTGGTATGATGTGCTGACAGAGGTAAATCAGTTCTGCAGAGTCCATCTGTTGATATTTCAACATGTGTCAAAGTGCTGGCATCCACTATGGACCTGCTTAAGAATTACAGAGAAACAGGATTTCAACATGCCATGGCCAAGATAGCAGAAGAACTGGATGTTGGCACCACATTTCAAGAAAAGAGACGAAGGAAAGTAAAACGGTTCTTTGACTATGAAGGAGAAGATGAGACTGTACAGGATCCAGCGATAAAATTACGTGTAGAGTTCTTCAATGTGCTGCTGGACACAACAATCCAATCGTTTACTGACCGGTTTCAGCAGCTTTCCGAGTTTGATAAGGCCTTTGGATTTTTATCAAATATTAAAGCCTTGAGTGATGTTGCAGAAGACACACTGCTGCAACACTGCAAGGTTCTGAAAGAACAACTGACTGACAGAATAAGTGGCCACTGTGATATTGATGACTCTGACCTTGGACACGAACTTAAAAGCCTTTCTCGAATGATTGATAATGAATCGTCACCACTGACTGTGTTAAATTTCCTTATTCGCAACCACTTGCAAGACATATATATAAATACTTATGTTTCAATGCGCATTTATTTGACTGCACCTGTTACAGTGGCTACTGCAGAACGCAGCTTTTCTAAGTTGAAACTCATAAAGACATACCTGCTTCGGCAAAGAGTCAGGAGAGACTTTCAGGCTTAGCTGTGCTCTCAATTGAGCATGAAGTGGGCGAAGTGTATCACATGGCAGCCTCATTGAAGATTTTGTCCGAAGAAAAATGATCCCAGTAAAACTGTAGATTAGGTATGTGCTCATATTTCCTTTCCAGTAATCTTTTATAATGCTGTCAGGCAGTAATTTCAGGTAGTACCTTAGTCTGGCTTGTATGCTGTGTATTCACTGTTTTTGTTTACGTACCTCCAACAGGTAGGACCATGAGGATGGAACTAGCAGGATGTTAGGCAAAGGCAGCTAGGATCAGCTGGACTGGCAGGACTTGTCAGGAGCAGAAGGACTCATGTGGAGTGGCAGGGTAGTGGCAGGACTCATCAGGATGGTATGACAGTTAAGGAAGAACAGACAAGTGGCAGCACAGTTGGGAGCAGCAAGACTCTTCAAGGGCTAGGACAGAAGCGAAGGAAGAACAGACAAGTGGCAGCAGTCAGAAGCTGAGGAGGTAAATGCATATGGAAGATGAATGCCACTTTGGTATTCATCTTTTTCTGGGTTTGAGTCTGCCTGTGTCAGACTTACTAATCCCCATTACTCTCATGTGCATGGGTTTGAGTCTGCCTCAGGCTCAGTAATCCCCATGGCTTTCCCTTGTATGTTGTCTGTAATCTTTTCTGTGTCCCATAGCTGTGTTGTGTACATCTGCAGTGTGACTGTTCATGTCAGTAATTGTGTGGGTGTTAATGTTCAGTCTTGCTGTAGTGCTGTCTTTTATCATGTGTGTGGGAGTCTGTGTCTCTGTCTCGGGGTCAGTCTGTGTGTGTGTGGGTCTGTGTCTCTGTCTCTGTGTGTGGGAGTCTGTGTGTGTGTGTGAGTCTGTGTGTGTGTGTGAGTCTCTGTGTGTGGGAGTCTCTGTGTGTGTGAGTCTCTGTGTGTGTGAGTCTCTGTGTGTGGGAGTCTCTGTGTGTGGGAGTCTCTGTGTGTGGGAGTCTCTGTGTGTGTGTGTGGGAGTCTCTGTGTGTGGGAGTCTCTGTGTGTGGAGTCTGTCTCTGCCTGTGTGTGTGTGTGTGTGTGTGTGGGAGTCTCTGTCTGTCTGTGTGTGTGTGGGAGTGTCTGTCTGTGTGTGTGTGGGAGTGTCTGTCTGTGTGTGTGTGGGAGTCTCTGTCTGTCTGTGTGTGTGTGTGGGAGTCTCTGTCTCTGTCTGTCTGTGTGTGTGTGTGGGAGTCTCTGTCTCTGTGTGGAGTCTCTGTCTCTGTGTGGAGTCTCTGTCTCTGTGTGTGTGTGGAGTCTCTGTCTCTGTGTGTGTGTGGAGTCTCTGTCTCTGTGTGTGTGTGGAGTCTCTGTCTCTGTGTGTGTGTGAGTCTCTGTCTCTGTCTCTGTGTGTGTGGAGTCTCTGTCTCTGTCTCTGTGTGTGGAGTCTCTGTCTCTGTCTCTGTGTGTGTGGGAGTCTGTGTCTCTATCTCTCTCTATGTGGGAGTCTGTCTCTGTCTCTCTGTGTGGGAGTCTGTGTCTGGGAGTTTGTGTACCTCTGTGGGACTGGCTACCTTGATGCGGTACAGAGGCTTGTCGTAATGTAACAACATTGCTACTAAATGCCAGTCAATGTGGGTGTCTTTGGGGAGTCAGTGTAGGTGTCTGTGTACCTCTTTGGGACTGGATACCTTGATGCAGTACAGAGGCTTGTCATAATGTAACATTGCTACTAAATGCCAGCTGTAGCTCTTTATCTCATGGCACAAAATCTGGACAAAGCCACAGATAATGGGTTTCCAGCCCCAAAGATCTGGGCAAATTTTAAATATTGCTGTTATAAACTGAATGTTGCCATAGATGTTCTGAAGGGTATAAACTGAAATGCCTGTCATTTAATGAATTCAGTCATCAATGATTGCCACAAAACAGACCAAACAAGAGTCACATCTGGACATTCTTTGAAAATCTGGGCAGTTGAGTATCCAGTCAGTGTCTGCATCTGTGAGTGGCAACCTTGCTGTGGTACAGGGATTTCATAATGTCACATTGGTACTCGATGCCAGTCAGTGTGTGCACCTGTGAGTTGCTACCTTGTCATGTGCACCTGAGTCACTACCTTGCTGTGGTACAGGGGTTTATCAGGATTGTAACATTGGCACTAAATGCTAGTCAGTGTGTGCACACCTGTGAGTAGCTACCATGCTGTGGTACAGGGGGTTGTCTTAGTGCAACATTGGTATTAAGTGTCAGTTAGTGTGTACCTGTGATTGGCTACCGTACTGTAGTACAGAAGTTTATCATAATGTAACCTTGGTACTAAATGCCAGTCTGGGCTTGGCACAAATTCTTAATAATCTGAATGTAGTGACACTAGTGGTTAAATGGTGCTGGATGAGCTTGACAGGGAAGGAGGTGCAATAGCAATGTGGTCACGCTTCATGTTCTCTTGAGTAGGGCCCCCAACTTGAACCTTGCTGGGGGCCCCCAAAATGCTAGCACCGGCCCTGCCCAGGTCCTTAAATGAATCTATAGTTTCAATCACTGAGTGCTGTATTAAGTATTCACCTTTCAGTTTATGTCTCCAAAATCTCATAGGTTGGTACTAAGCTATCTGTCCTAGGGCTTATGCAAGCCTAGCCATAACAATTCCCTTGGATATTTCTTCCCACAATATTTACTTCTCTGGACCCCTGTCTAGCAGGGCGACTGACATGATCCCTGGGGTGAATTTCCTATCTCCCATCCATTCATCAAGGTTCCTTTTGAAGAGGGCCAATGAGGCTCTCTGCTTGACATGTATGGGCAGTCTATTCATAGGTTCATAGGTTCATAGGTAGATACTAGGCTATTGGCCCTAAGGCCTATACAAGCCTAGCCTAAAATGTACTATGGCTTTCGCCACCCAAGAAAATTATTTTCCTGTGCCCCTGTCAAGCAGAACCACAGAAGTGATCCCCGGGGTGAATTTCCTATTACGCATCCAATCATCAAGATTTTTCTTGAAGAGTGCTAATGAGGAGCTCTGTTTGACATAGATAGGTAGGCTGTTCCAGAGTATGGGAAGTCTCTAGGACAGGAATCTATCCCTCCAGCATGTTCTGTTTATTGTGGTGACAAGGTTTAGGTCCCTAGAACGTGTAGCTCGGAGGGATTGGGATTTTTTTAAGTGGAGCATGTCCAACAGCTCTGGGTTTGACATAGCTTTGTATGTTAGGCAGAGATCGCCTCTGTATAGGCAATATGTGATGGAGTAAAGCTGGAGTTTTTTGAGACGGTCTGCGTAAGGCATCTGTTTGAGGCCAGTAATCCTCTTTGTGAGGTATTTTTGTGGCCTTTCCAGTTGTTGTAGATGTCTTGTGAGGTACATACCAAAAGGGGCATTGTACTCTATAATGGGTCTAATGAGTGATGAGTAGAGGGGAACAATGACCTCTTTTTTCTGGATGAGAAACCTTTTGTGATGAGGTGTGCCACGTAGAAGGATTTCCTGACCACTTTGGCGATGTGATTATCAAAGGAGAGACTACTGTCCACCTGTGTCCCAAGGTCTCTTATCACACTTTTGGTGTTACGTAGACTACCGCCTATGTGATAGTTCATGGGTACAGAATTTTTACCAAAGGGGATGACAATGCACTTTTTGGCATTGAGCTTGAGACCATGTCTTTGACACCAGGCATCTGTCTCAGTGAGGCCCTTTTGTAGGATGTCCACATCGTTAGGAGTTTCAATTATGGCTCCTAGTTTGCAGTCATCTGTGAATTTAGTTAGCCAAAGACCTTCTGTGTTAGCCTGTACTTCAGAGAAGTAGATACCAAACAGGAGAGGACCCAGGACTGAACCCTGTGGTACTCCACTTGTCACTGGTCTGAAGTCTGATTTGGAGTCTGCTACTTTCACAGTGTGGGTTCTTTCAGTAAGCCAGTTGGCAACCCATCTTGTGACACAGGGATTTATACCTAGTTTAGTGAGTTTATCTATAATTCCAGAGTGGGGGATGGTGTTGAACGCCTTGGCA
Organism: Protopterus annectens; assembly: GCF_019279795.1. Taxonomy (NCBI): domain Eukaryota; kingdom Metazoa; phylum Chordata; order Ceratodontiformes; family Protopteridae; genus Protopterus; species Protopterus annectens. Next base: position 677,763,321 of record NC_056749.1, on the reverse strand, counting down.
AGATCTAGATAGGCTGTGTGAACCACCTTACCCTCATTTACGGCTTTGGTGACTACTTCAAAGAAGTCTATCAGGTTTAGGAGACATGATCTGCCTTTTACAAACCCAAACTGTGTGGGGTCCAGGGTTTGGAGATCTCCAATGTCTTTGTTTATGAGTTCCATGATGATACGTTCCATGGCCTTGCAGACGAGGCTCGTCAAGATAATGGAGCAGTAGTTCCTGGAGTCTGTTGTGCCCCCCCCCCCCTTTTGCGGAGTGGGATAACTGTCGCGGTGCGCCATTCAATGGGCACAAAGCCTGAGGTGAGGCTATGATTGAACATGGTACTTAGGTGGGGTGCCAGTTCATTCTGTAGTTCATGTAGAAGGCAGCCTGGGATGTTGTCAGGTCCCATGGATGCTGTGTTCTTGGCTTTGGAAAGTGAAGTTTTTACCTGTGCAGCCGTGATTACAGGAACTTTGCATTCTTCCAGTATAAAGATGGGCCCTTAAGGGGGTGAGGGGGGGTAAAGTTAGCACTGAACCTATCTGCCAGGATGTTGGCAATATCAGTTGGTTCTGTATATTTAGTGTCATTGTGCTGTAACTCAGAGCAGATCTGAGTGTTGCCATTGAGATTTTTGACATAACTATAGAATGCTTTGTGGTTGTCTTTAGAATCAGTGGCAATTTTGTTTTCATAACTAGCTTTGGAGGATTTTATGAGGGATCTCAGCTTGTTACTGAGGCTGACCAGGGAGTTCCTCCCATCATGGGATTTTACTCTTTTTTGCAACAGTTTCTTTCTTCTGTTGTAGAGTTTGTTTATGGCAGAAGACCACCAGATTGGCTTCCTTTTTTTGGAGGATAGCATCTTGGTTCTGTAGGGATAGCACGATCCATGCACTCGTGTAAGTGCTTATAAAGTGCATTTGTTTAGGATTCAGCAGCCGTACCTCTATTGTCCATCTGCATGGGTGTCATGAAGTCATGAAACCTCTCATATCAAAGGCACATGGGATGTATGCAAATGACCCTTATGAACATCAGGTGTTTCAGCTAATTGGCGATTCTAAATGCCCATGACTTGATTCATTTTAATGGACAATTTCAGGCCAATAAAGCCAAACCCCACTAGCTATGGATATGCATATTTTGGCCTAAATATGCATATCTACAGCTAGTCCTTACTTAAATAATACAGAGGACATCTATCAGAAATATGAGATACAAATGGGATAGGGTGCATATTGGGAAGCTGTGCAAAATGATATACCCGAATATAAGTGTACTCTCAGTAGAAGTCTCCAATAAGGTGACCACATGTAAAGGATCATGGAAAACATTACAAGAACCAACCATAATCATGTACAATATCAGAATAATACCACCTCTAATCCCATGCCTCTGACACAACATACGTGATGTGGAGTGATAATAGATGAGCCTGCACACACACATTTGCCAATTATTATGATACATCAACACTTTATGAGGGTAATCACGCACACTGTCCTGGTGCTGTGATGTCTGCAGGTGTTAGGAGGGAGACTGCTATACCTGTATATGACAGTATAGTTGCCTTGTGTGCATGGTATATATCTGTGGCACAATCCACACTGTCAAAAATGATATACATGCCATTATTGTTGTCAAACACCTATGTATGCAGTGTATGCTTAAAATGAACATGTAGTACACATGCATCAGGTGTAACAACCCAATAAAGCCAAAAACACTGCATCAATGGGCCCAGACAATATCCCAGGATGCCATCTAAATAGCATGAAACATGACATATCAGGCCCTCTGGAATTTCTATTTAACTGTAGCTTCCAAGCTTCATGCCTCACAAATGGAGAACAGCAACAGTCATCCTTATGCACAAAGGTGGCCCATCTACAGACTCTGCAAACTACAGACCAGTAAGTCTTACTAGTCTTATATGTAAAGCCTTGGAAGGACTTATCATGGAAATGATCAATAGTGATACAGTAAACCTCCAGACACTGGTCTCAACCCAGTTTGGTTTCATCAAGGGCAGGACATGCCTGCTCAACCTGATAGACTTCTTTGAGAAGGTCACCAAAACAATGGATGAGGGGAAAATGATTCACACTGCCTACCTTCACCTGGCCAGGGCATTTGACACAATATCCTACTCAGGCATCATTGACAAACTCAGGAGGTTAGGTACAAACCCATATATCACCCAGTGTATAGCCAACTGCCTCACAGACAGGACCCATGAAGTTTGAATTGGGAGTCCACCTCTACAAAGAGGTCAGTCACAAGTGATGTCCCTCAGGGATCTGCCCCTGGACCACTCCTTTTTAGCACTTCTCTGAAGTCAAGGTCAATGTCAGTGGTCTCTGCTCACTACATTTGCAGATTATTGCAACTTAGGAGATGTCACTGAATACACCAGTGACGCAAATGTTTTCCAGGAAGGGATGACACTGACAAACAGCTGGTATCAGAGCAATGGACAAAAACTAAATGACAAGAAAGGCATAATAGTATTTGTCAGGAAATCATCCATTCCTGGTAACACTATGATAACACACCCCTTAGAGTTGTCCCAGTAATTATGGACATACATAGACAGTAATCTAGCCTTTGACCATCACTTATCTGCAGAAGTGAGGAAATCATTCTATGTTGTGCAACTTATAAACAAAGATATGTTATCTAGGTCCAAGGAAGTCATTGTTCTACTGTATTCCACATTCATCAGATCTGTCATTGAGTACACTTCTCCCTTTGGTATGTACCTAACCAGGTATATCCAACAATTGAAATGTCCGCAGAAGTTTCTCAATAAAAGAATATAGAGCATAAGTAAAATGTCCTATGCAGAATACCTGAAGGCCATATCACTGTATTCTGTCTCCTACAGTATTGTCAGGGGAGATCTATGCCTGGCATGTAGGGCATTGTCAGACTCCACTCTAATGGACCTCCTGCATATCCACAAAAACAACACTAGAATTACCCATTCTAAAGACTTAAACCTTATCTGTGATATAAATAGGATCTGCTGGAGAGACATGTATGCATCACAGAAACTACCTCATCTCTGGAACATCCATGTGAGGCAGAGTTCTGCCATAACCCAATCGAAGTGCAACTTGGACAATTGGATGGGGAATAGGAAATTCATCCCTTTTTTGCACCTTTGTCTCTAATGGACATAGGCAGCCTATTAATGGTTCATCTACCATGCCCCCTGCTTGTAAATGTTTCATCTCCCAAGCCCCTGCTTACACTTATCAAGGGTATCAGAACTTGTCAGAGATTTGGGATGCATGGCTAGGCTTAAAAAGTGCCTTGTGGTCATTAGCCTAGTAAGTACCTATGAACCTATTCTTGCCCCACACTATCAGACATTCATGTGTATTCCCCAGAAAGAATACCTAAATGTGGCCAATAAGCTGTGTGACAGTACACTATGACAAAGGTGGTACACTTCAGTTACACATCACTGGTAGATGTATAGGGAGGTACATGAAGAAGGGTGTATTGTACACAGTTATTGGTGTGTTGAAGTCTGGAAACCATGAAGTTATTATGGCCTCTGATGTGCATGCCCTTCACATACCCAGTACTTTTGTTACATTCAAGGGATTTGTCAGCACTGTGACCACATGCTGGTGGATACACCACTTACCTTCTCTCCCAGGACACAAGTCACATACTTATTGGTCTGATTATAGAGTGTGATATCCACATAATACTTGGGTGGTGTGTCTGTTTCCTAACTCAGCAAATCTCTCCATGTGTCTTATCAATGCAGGTGTTGTCATGGTTGCAGCAGCAGTCTCTGGTATGTGTTGATTCTGCCTGTATTATACTAATATCACATTTGGAGTCAATGATTTCACACAAGCTGTAGTCCTTCAGGCAGCTGTTTGGACACCAGCATGTGTATGTCATCTGTGATGTCCATCACTGAACTACTGGGCAGAAAAGGGCCTAGCAGACACCCCTGATGTACCGACCTGATCACAGGACCTGAGATATATGTCATGTCACACATTTCAACATAGTGAGATGCCGTGTATATCATACACTGGTCTACCCATTTGGTGATATAGCTGTTTATGGCCACATATGTCAGTATTGATTTAATACCTCAATGTGGATTTTTGTCAGATTCCTTCACCTGTTTAGGTTCTACAAGTTGATACCATTGTCATCATGCATACCCTTGATGGCTTCTTTGAAGCCATCTATCAGATATAATGGATCTGATGTAGCAGTAGCAACTCACATGGGTCTGTTGCCCACACCTGGAATATTACTAATATACATGTAGCAGAGGTCCATAGTGACATGTTGGGTACCTCACAGTTGAGGAGATTCAGGAAATCTCTATACATGCATGCATCAGGTGCTGTCCCCCCAACTCAGGTGGATGCATGTTGATGTGTACCCTTATATGGGAACATAGGCTGTGTGGAGGGTGTGTTGAACTGTGAAATCAACCATATCAGGAAGGTGTATGTGTTGGGTCACACCATAGGTGATCTGTGATGTTATTACAGCACATTGATTCCATGTGATATGCCTGGATGAATGTAAGACAGTGTATATTGCCTATTGTGATCTGGCCTAGGGTCATACCGCTCAAAGTCTTAGTGCAAGAAATCTGGGCAAAGTCTGATAAAATGTAGGGACAAAGGCTCAAAACTACAGACAGATTTTAAATATTGCTCTTATACATTTAGAAAGTTGCTAGAGTAACAGGGTTTGTGTTAACATACATTTTCTGAAGCATTAGAAGTTCAAAACTCAAATGTATTTCATTATTTGGTGACTTCAATCATCAGATCATCACAGTGATTTTCCAGAAAACCACAATTTTTATGAGAAACAGACAAAAAATATGAGGCGAAAATCTGGACATTCTGTGAAAATCTGGAGAGTTGAGAGGCATGTCTAGGTTTTTGACACAATCACATACACAGGTATTGAGAAAAAAACAAGCTGGGAATTAAACCTTATGTCAGTTGCTGGGTAAACAACTGGCTCACTGACAGAACACAGCATGTGAATGTTGGTCAACCAGTACCAGTACATCTGTATCCACTGGCAAACTCCAGGGATCTGTGCTTGGTCCTTCACTGTTTGAACTGTATTTCTTGACAGTTCAGGCTAAATTATATGTCCTTTGTGTTACCAAATTTTCTGATTCAATCATTGAGTCCACCAATGGTAATAAGATAGTACAGGAGGAGCTAACACACACAGCTGAATGGTGACAAAGGCACATAATCTACAAAATAAATGCAGCAATGTGTGTTTGTTATGTCGTCCATCTGAAAAGTAGAGTTTCATGTTAATCACAACATTGACAATAGTCCTGCTATGCAGAAACCCAGTGATGCAAGCACTGGGAACACATTTAGATAGCAATCTGAACTTTGACCATCAACTGTCTACACTACTATTGAATGTCTATGTTGTGCACATCCTAAGTCATGACATCATATTGATATCTTAGGATTGTATGACAGCACAGTAGTCAAATCTTATTGCAGCACTAATAGAGTGCAATGTTCATTTGTATGTGTACCTCACCAGACACATGTAGCAGCTAGAGAGACTACATGGCTTTCTCAGCAAGATAACACATAGCCTATACACCACACCATGATATATGTGGATAGATTTAATGCCATGTCACTGTAAACGTTATTGTATAGGATGAAGTGGCTTTTGCCTGGCCCCCAGGGCAGTCTGTGACCCTGCCTTGGTGGATGTACTGCATATCCAGAAATGTGATATAGCTGATGACATCAGCAGTGCCTGTTGAGAAAATGACAGTTTCCCACATCCTGGTGTAAAACACTTTCTGTAATGTCAAGCAACAGGTCACACACACAGTTGACTGCAGTAAGAATAGAATCCCTACCTAGGTACACAAACTACAAAACCCAGTACTTTATGTAAGTGCCACAGCTCAAGTCTGACTTGGTGTGTGTCAGACAACACTTTATACCTGATGACATCAGCAGTGTCTGTTGAGGAGACTATAAGTATCCTACATGCTGGTGTAAATTGCTCTCTGTAACATCAAGCAACAGCTCTCACACACACACACACACACACACACACACACACACACACACACACACACACACACACACACACACAGTTAACTACACTAAGAATAAAACCCCTACCTAAGTACACAGACTACAGAACACAGCACTTTATGCAAACACCACAGCTCAATTCTGACTTGGAGTGTGTCAGAAAATACTTTATAGTTGATGACATCAGCATTATCTGTTGAGGAGAAGATAACCGTCCTACATGCTGGTGTAAAATACTACTGTAATGTTAAGTACTAACTTACAAACACACAGTTGACTGTAGTGGCAATAGAATCCCTATCTATCTAAGTACACAGACTACAGAATGCAGTACATTTTGCAAGTGTCATGGCACACATTTCAGTACAAGAGTGAAGGTGAACTTATAGTAGATGATACAACAGGCCATGGTGGAGACAAGAGGTTGGGAGGCCTGTATGAAATGGATGTGTAGCCTTGAGTAAGTATCAAAATACTAGCAATTTATAAACACACACACACACAAACACACACAAACACACACACACACACACACACAAAAACACACACACATATTTGACTGCAGTGAGAAAAGATACAGGCTACAGAACACAGTTCTTAACACAAGCACCACAACTCAAGTCTGTTTTATGTGGGAGTGTAGATGAACTTATATTAGATGACATCAACATGCCATGTGAGAGACAAGGGCTTGGGAGGCCTGTATGAAATGGATGTGTAGCCTTGAACAAGTATCAAAATACTGACAATCTATGTAATTGGAGAAGTAACTGTAGGATACACATGTCTGCTCTGCTATCTAGGCACACACACACACACACACACACACACACACACACACACACACACACACACACACACACACACACACACACACGCACACTTGACTACAGTAAGAGCAGAACCCCATACCTATCTAAGTATACAGACTACAGAATGCAGTACTTAAAAGCACCACAGCTCAAGTCTGCTTTATACAGTAAAGCAGGTGAACTTATAGTAGATGCCATCAGCAGGCTACGTGGAAGACAAGAGGTTGGGAGGCCTGTATGAAATGGATGTGTAGACATGAGCAACTATCAAAATACTGGCAATCCATGTAACTGGATAAGTAACTGTAGGATACACACATCTACTTTGCTGTCTACACACACACACACACACACACACACACACACACACACACACACACACACACACACAGTCAACTGCAGTGAGAGCAGAACCCCTACCTATCTAAGTACACAGACTACAGGGTACAGTACATTATGCAAGCACCAGGACACAAGTCTGTTTTATACAAAAGTGCAGGTGAACCTATAATAGATTATGTCAGCATGCCATGTGGTTGATAACATGTTGTGAAGCCTGCACAAGGCCATAGCTTCATAGGCTACTAGCCTAATACCACTAGGGTGTTTAAAAGCTTAGCTGTGTAAAAGCACAAAAAACATTATTGAGCATAGTTGGATGGATATTTTTAGCAGAGTATGCTTGTGAGCAACACCCACTGGCCCTTTGTATGAGGGACAGAAGTGCAAGCCCAGAGGTGACTTTACAATCACCCAACCAGCTGGCTTGAACAGGGTTATTGAACAGCACTGCTTCACATGCATGGGAGCCTATTTCAGAGGAGTGTGAATCCTTGTGGAATATATTTTTCTCCCCAGCTGTTCTGTTTATGTCACAGGCTAGGCTGGGAACCCTGATGCAAATTATAGTTGTCCCATTTGAATTGCAAAAGTCTGTCATTTACAGAAGGGCAAGGTCTGAGACTGCTCTGCAGGGCAGTCATAGGTCACCTCTCGGCAGCATGCATGATACTAAGTACAATGACAGGTATGTCAGTCTTTCCATGTATGTCATGTCTGGAGGCCTGGACTGTCCCAGGCACAACCCTGTGTTCTTTCCAGTTGTTGCAGGTGTCTGGTGAGGTACAGAGAGATGTGAGCATTGTACTCCATTACTGGGGTGATAAAGGTAGAGTACAGCAGAGGTATGACTACCCCTGTTTTGGATGTGAGGTCCATGTGTATGATGTGTGCAATGCAGATTGTGCATGTCACCACCATGGGCACATAGTGATGAAAGTGTATAGTGCTATTGACATATGTTCCCAAGTCACAACACTGTGTTTGACCTGGGGGGTGCTATATATATCATAATTAGCAAGGGCACTTCATTGACAAAGGTGATAAAGAGTCACTGTATGCTTAAAGTTCAGTCTGTGAGTTTGCTACCAATCATTAGTCTATGTTAGCCCCTACTGTAAGATGTTACCATCAATGGGAGACTCTGTATGAGTGCATCAATTTAACAATAACCTGCAAACATGATAAACAACAGTCCATCTACTGTTGCCTGTGCTTCATGGAAGTATTTCCCAAATAGTTGAGGCCCAGCACAGATCCTTGTGGTATTCCACTGATAAGTGCGCTAGTGGTGGAGGTACAATCCCCAACTATGAGACTGTGTGTTCTGTTGTTCATCGAGTCGGCTGTCCATCTAATACTGTATGGCCTAATTTCCAGATGGGAGAACATCACTATGAGACATGAATGGGGATAGTGACAAAGGCCTTGGATAACTCAGCATAGGTGGTATGTCCTGTTATCCGTCATCCATGTCTTTGGGGTCAGTATCCCAGAAGTCCACAAAGGTCAATAAGCAAGATCTACCTTTGTCAAGCCCAAAATGGGTATGATCAAGTGTGTTGAAGATCATCTCTGTCCCTGTGGATATAGTCCATGCTGATTCCTGCAGTAGCCATGCAGATAAGGCTTTTTAGGCATATGGGTCAGTAGTTGTTACCATGTTACCAGATTGATGTGCATTGCATAGCAGACAACATTTGATATTACATTTTGTAGTGTAGATGATATATGTGTGGAAAAAGTACAGAGACCCCAGGGTTGTAGTGCTTGGGGGGGGGGGGGTGCTAACACATGGATGTATTTTAAATACATGACATCCAGTTAGATAGGGATCTCATTTTGAACTGTTTCTACATGTACTTACTTGACATACAAAGGAAGTGGACAATAAACAGAAGAAACAGCATAATATATACATTTACATAACATGAGGAGCAGATGGTTTATGCAATAGTTATCAAAGTGTATATGCATGTGAGATATTCCTGTTTGAGCATTGCTAAGTAGTGCACAAACATGAGCTGCATTGCTAAAGTCAAACAGTTAGTAGTGAGTCTGTGGACTACACCTGCTACTTAACTGCCTCTGTGGCAGCAGGTGTTAATGGAGTTATACATTCCTTTTTGGGATGACATGGTACAGATCTCACTGCAGTTGACTGTGTATCTAATACCTTTAACTATTTTTGCTTTACCGCTGCTGCACATTGGTGCGGGATGCTCAGCATCATGCAATAATGCATTAAAGAAAAGAAATGGAGAAGATAGGACAGTAGTGAAATGAGGATGCTAAAGTCTGACAGTAAGTATTGAATCATTGGAATACACCTGCTACTTAACTGACTGTACTGGGTGTGTTAATGCAGTAATACATTCCTGTTTGGGGCCAGAGGGTACTGAGTTTGAATACAACTGAATGTAACACTTTTAAGTACTTTTGTATTATGGTTTCTACTTGTTGGTGCATGATGCACACCATAGCAAAATAATGGATTAAAGAAAAGAAATGGGGAAGATAGGACAGTGGTGAAATGGAGAGTAAGCAGGGGGGAGAACAAATGGAAAGCAATACAGGTATGTGTAGGAGTGAGGTAGGAAAGAACCATCACCATCCATTCTTTCAACAGTAAAAATTGATAATATATGCAGAATATTAGCTGACTTTGCACTGTCACCTCCAGATAGAAGGTTGAGCACAAAACAATCATGATATATAGCCAGTTGGACTGAATGAAGTGTGCCAAGAAGACATGTGTGTGAAATGAAGAGCTATGTATTGGACAATTTTTTTTTTTTTTTTTTTTTTTTTGAGAGAGAGAGCGGAATGTCAGGGAGAGGACTGGGACATAGGTATATCTGGGTTTGGTAAGTTGGGTAGGTGAGGAAGCAATTGCAGATAGACAAGACACAGGGATGGTGATGGACACAAGAGGTTAGTGGACACCATGGATGGGATGAGGGTGGGTACTTCTAGGACCCATGGACATCAAGCTGGTTGACAGTGAGAATCGAGTCCTCACCCACAGGATGGACATCAAGCTGGTTGACAGTGAGAATCGAGTCCTCACCCACAGGATTGCCATCACTGTCACCTCACTCTGCCACTGGCTGGAGTGCTCAATCTTTTCTTCTCCTCCTCCTCCTGGCCTTGTGTAAAATGAGGGAGAAAGCCCCTCCATCCAGTATAGGTATGCACCCGCATTGCAGCACACAACACTACACATCATCTCTGGCAGTTCATTGCAGGTGATAAACTCACCATCCCTGCCACTGCTCCAGGAGGGAATGACTGGCTATCCTCCAGGGCAGAATTACCTGAGGGGGCAGGTAGTGCAGGGGCAGCACAGGTGGTGCTGCCAGGTTGGCTCCCAGTGGAGGAGTGGGGGTAGGTGGATCCTGTGGGGAGGCCTACCCCACTGCTTTGTGGAGCATTTCATGATGTGGTACAAATGGATGAAATGGACACATTTTGATGACACATAATACAATAAAATAACAATGAAAAAAAAATAGAGACAAGGGTTGGAGTAAGAGAAAAAAAAAGAGATAAGATTAGTAACTTCATATGTAACACACAATGCATTAATACAATTATTTAAGTCTGTTATCTTAAACTTTACTCTTAAGACTACCACCCCATAACAGATAACTTATTACTTTTAAGACTACCAGCTCCTAACAGATGCACGCTATACTACAGATTACAGCAAGTACTCCTTTACTTGTGCATATATTGCACGTATGCTTGTTCCAATTAAACAGACTACAGTTTACAGCAGGGCATTTGTGCTGATGGTATAGACCTTTCACTTTAAACCTTTAAGTTACACATAACTGAAGAATTAACAGTTATTGTATAGTTGTGAAGTGTGGTATTTGGACTCACAACTTTTGACTAAAGTCTACTATTGTACTCTTGGTTTATGCTACAGACTAATACATGCATACTTGCTTTTACAGTTTGAATATGCATGTTCCATTTGATACCACTGTATAAAAATGCAAAAAGCTATCTTTGTTTGTGGTACAGACTAATGCATGCATACTTACTTTTGCATTTGAGATATGCATGCTCAGTTTGATACAACTGTATAAAAAGTTAAAAAAGCTATCTTTAACTTTTAATGCTACAGTAACATTACTCTTCTGCTGCATACATAGCACATGCATCCCTCATCCTCCCCAGTCTAGTGGCATGGTCCCTAGCATTGCACTCCTTTTTCATGACAGCTGAGGAAAAAACAGAACAGAACAGAATAACATTATGAATACCAGTCTTGCCTATATCCAGCTTTTAAGCCTTACAAGTACTCTCTGCAGTTGATACTTACACATCTGTTTATGTCCTCTGTCCTAAATTCCTTAATCCAAGCATCAAGGGAACCCTTCTTCTTCCACTGTAGGTCACTGAAGTGGTACCTACATTGGTCACCAGTGTGAGTGATACTGGTGGCACTGGTCTCAGCCCAGGCCAAACTATCTCAAGCCTCTGACTTATACTTGGACCTAGAATAGTCCCCCTGCAGCAACCTGTCACTGTGGTGTTTCACTGGAGTGCAACATAAATCATATACTCCTGAACCCCCCCATCTCTGAGCCCTAAATCTCACACCCTCTCCACGAATGCCTGACATGCCTTCCATGGATCAAGAATAATGGAGATGTTTTCTGCCAATTCCTGTTATCTCATTTACTGGGAGTGTGCACACAGTTTGAAAATGTTGCTCACTGGTTATAATCATGGAAATATGGTGGTCACAGGTATGCACTGCTGAGCAACGTGCTTGTGTGATGATAATTGGTGCTCAACAGTGGAAAGCAATGCAATTTCAAGGTGGTATATGAGCAGTTGTGTATGTGTGTTAGTAAAAGGTGAAGACCATGCCAGTTCAGAGAGCAGAAATATACTTACAGGAATATAGTGCACAGTATACCCACAGTCATACCTTTGATAATAAATGTCATAATATATAGATAAATAAAGAAATAATTGACACAATATTAGTATCTCAGCCCTCATACATATAATTAATATCAGCTACACTATGCCAAGTGTTATAAGTGATAGTGATTATAATGGAAAGTGGAACAATGTAAAAGTGTATGTAATATGCTGTATTTGAACCCAAGACCATGTGTATGTCAGGCTTACACTTACACCTGTTGCCACAACAAGGGTGAGAAAACACTTGTCTGTATTGCAGTTCATTGCTGTAAACTGCCATGTCACAGCAATAAAACAAAGGTTGCACACCCTATATTAGAACCCAGGACCATCTGTACTCTAGCCCTACACTTACACCTGTTGCCAGAGGGTTAGTAATATGATATTGCCTATTTTAATATTTGTTCTTAAGATCTCACTGTTACCCACCATGTAGTATCACTTAGTGGGTTTGTGCGATCCCCAACAGTATTAATTGAATGCAGACTGTTTCTATTTTTGGCTGTCTGGGTCCTGTCTGCTCCTAGGCTCCAGTATGTGCACTGCTGCACTTTTCACAAACAAAATAAACACAACAAAACATGCCATTCATTTTCCTCTTTCCTATGTTTCAATGAGCATCACAGCTCGCAAACACTGGAAAAGGGGGAAAAAAGAGAGAGTACCACCATCTGGCCCATGAAAGGAAAGTATCAGTGCATTAACACATGTCAGTTACATAGCAGATGTGTTTCATACACTCAATAGTAATGGTCAGACTTTAGAAATACATCTCTTCTTTGTACAAACAGGTGTATCTTGCATGCATATACAATTTGCTAATTGTTGCCCAATGGAAAACTACATATTATTAAGTATTACTGATGTTTATTGTCCATTTCTTGTGTATGACATGACATTCCATGTGGAAAAAATAAAAAATGAAAGCCCTGTCTCACAGTATGTCACATATTTACAATACAGCCATGTGTCACCCCCCCCCCCCCAGCACTGCAACCCTGGTGTCTCAGTGCTTTTTCCCACAAATGTATCTCCTACACTACAGAAGGTAATATCAAATGTTGTGTCATATACAATGCACATCAATCTGGTAACATGCAAAACTACAGTTATTGACCCATAAGCCTAACAAGCCTTTTCTGCAAGGCTAGGGAAGGGATCGACATGGATCTTATCCACAGGGACAAAGTTGACCTTCAACACACTTGAGTCGACCCATGTTGTGTTTGTCAGTCTTGCCTATTCAACCTTGTGGACTTCTTTGACACTGACTCTAAAGACCTGGATGCCAGATAACAGGGCATACGTCCCATGCTCAGTTATCTCCAAGGCCTTTGACAATATCTCCCTTTAATGCCTCAAAGTGAAAATATCCCATCTGAGAATTAAGCCATACAGTACTAGCTGGATAGGGAACTGGCTCACCAACAGAACACACACACTGAAAGTTGTGACTGCACCTCCAACACTACCCCACTTAACAATGGAATGCGAAAAGCATCTGTTGTGGGCCATCAACTGTGTGGAAACTACTTTGCTGAAGCACAGCCAATGGTAGGTGGCCTGTGGTTTACCACTTTTGCAGTTAACTGTTACTTGGACACACTCATATAGAGTCCCCCGATGATGGTAACATGTTATAGAAGGGGCCAACAATGACAAAGGATTGGTGCCAAACTCTCAGTCTGAACCTTACAGCAAACAATGCCTCATTGTCCCCTTTGGTAATGAAGTACCCCTGCTAATTATAATATACATAGTACCTCTCTCAGCTCAAACACAGTGTTGTGAGATTTGGGAAAATGTTTTCATAGCAATCTACACTTTCATCACTGTGTGTCCATCGTGATGAGACACACATTCTGCATTGCGCACATCATACATATAGACATCACATCCAAGACCAGGGAGGTCATAGCTCTGTTGTTCTCCACCCTTATCAGACCACTAATTGAGTACAGGGCTCCCTTCTGTCTGTACCTCACCAGACAACTGCAGTAATTGGAGAACAAAATAGAGGTTTGTGACTGGGACAATGCAGGTCCTCCAAACATCACAAACATGGAAAGACTACAAGACCTGTCACTGTACTCAGTTTCCTACAAGCTGTTGAAAGGTGACCTATGCCTAACCTACAGAGAAGTCTCAGACCCTGCCTTACTGAAAATGCTGGACATCTGCAAATCAGATGGGACAGATATAAATTGGGACAGGGTTCTCATCCTGGCCTGTGACAAAAACAGAAGCAGAGGAGACAGATATATCCCTCAACAACTTACAATCCTCTGTTATAGGCTCCCACTGCATGCGAATCAGTGTTCCTCAATAACCCTGTTTAAGTGCAGCCTTCACTACTGGCTGGTTGATTGTAAAGTCACCTCTGGGCAGGCACCTATATCCCTCAGAGACTGGCCCAATTGTTGCTACTTACAAAATTGCTCTGCTAACAATGGCCATCTAAATAATGCTTAATAAGGGTACTTGTATTTTTACAAAGCTAGGCTTCTGTTGCTTCATGTATACTGATAATGTACTCGTAAAAGTACAGTATGTTGGAGATGCAACTATACAATGAAGCTAGAATAAATGTTCTCTCTTTCAGGTAACAACAAACCAGATAACAAACAAGTTGCCAACACATACACTTCACCTCAACAGACCAAGTGCACAACACATAACCCCACATACACAGAGGTAGTCATTAAAAGCTTACCAAAAGAGCAGAGACCTCACAAGTGCAAACCTTTTACACACATTACATTCCCAATGGAACCCACTGCACATAAAAAACAAACATATCAGTGTGTCAGCCTTTAAGCCCTTAAGGCAAAACACCTGCCTTGGTCATAGGCAAATTGATAGTGAGATGCATAGATTTCCCCCCACCGGGTTGTACAAGGAGAAAGTCATGGTCAGCTGCCTGTCAGATGCCAAGATCTGCAAATTCGTGCATGCACTCAAGTCTCTCAACAACAAGCACAGTTACACCTCTGTCATACTCTGTGTTGAAGTTAATGACTTGAAACATACCTCACTGGACTATATGAAGAGAGATCTGACTGAGCCCTCATATTATCTGTCCCAGACAGGTATGTCCATAGCCCTAAGTAGCATTCTAGTTCACCCAGGATGATATCTCAATGCAAACAAAAGAATTATTAACTTCAATAATTGTCTTAGCTACTTGTATCAATCCAGGGGGATCCAAGTTAATGACTTGAAACATACCTCACTGGACTATATGAAGAGAGATCTGACTGAGCCCTCATATTATCTGTCCCAGACAGGTATGTCCATAGCCCTAAGTAGCATTCTAGTTCACCCAGGATGATATCTCAATACAAACAAAAGAATTATTAACTTCAATAATTGGCTTAGCTACTGGTATCAATCCAGGGGGATCCAATATTTGCCAGCCTGGGGTGATATGCTCAACAGACCAAGCTGCTTTGCCAGGAATGGTCTTTATCTGTCAAGGGGAGATCCTGCCTGCTGAATCTGATTGACATCTTCAAGACAGTCACCAAGGCTGTGGATGAGGGTAAGGCAATGCATACAGCCAACCTTGACCTGGCCAAGGCCTTTGATACCATTCCCCACTCACGTATCATTGATAAACTCACCAAGCTAGGCATCAGTCCTTACATCACTAGGTGGATTGCAATTGGCTCACAGACAGGACCCACAGAGTGAATGTTGCGGATTCCAAGACAGATTGTCAAACAGTCATGAGTGGAGTCCCGCAGGGCTTGGTCCTGGGCCCTCTTGTGTCTGGCATCTACTTCTCGGAAGTCCAGGCCAACCCAGAAGGACTCTGGCTGACCACGTTCACTGATAACTGCAAGCTAGGAGTCATTATCAACTCCCCAAGTGATGCAGACATCCTACAAAAGGGCCTCTCTGAGACCAATGACCAGTGTCAGAACCATGGCCTGAAGCTTAACGACAAAAAATGCATTATCATCCCCTTTGGAAAAAACTCAGTTCCCATGAATTACCACATTGATGGGAGCCCACTGAAGGGGCCATAATAGATCTGGGTGCCCAGGTCGACAGCCACCTCACCTTCGACCACCACATTGCCACTGTGGTCAGAAAGTCCTTCTATGTGTCAACACCCAGATCTGCTCTAAGTTACAGCACAAAGGCACGACAATTACATAACCAACTGATATTGCCAAAATCCTGGCAGATAGGTTCAGTGCTAACTTTACCCCCCCCCCCCAAAGGGCCCATATCTATACAGGAAGAATGCAGAGTCCCTGTAATCACAACTACACAGATAAAAGCTGCACTCGCTAAAGCCAAAAACACAGCATCCATGGGACCAGACAACATCCCAGGCTGCATTTTACACGAACTTCAGAACGAACTGGATCCTCACTTAAGCACCATGTTCAATAATAGCCTTGCATCAGGCTTTGTGTCCACTGAATGGTGCACAGCAACAGTTATCCCACTCCACAAAGTGGGAGCCACCACTGATCCCAGGAACTATCTACCTATTAGCCTGACGAGCCTGATCTGCAAGGCCATGGAATGCATCATAATGGAACTCATAAACAAAGACATTGATAACCTGCAAACTCTGGATCCCACCCAGTTTGGGTTTGTGAAAGGCAGATCATGTCTCCTGATCCTGATCGACTTCTTTGAGGCAGTCACCAAAGCCGTGGATGAGGGTAAGGTGATTCACACAGCCTATCTTGACCTCGCTAAGGCTTTCAACACCATCCCCCATTCTGGAATTATAGCTAAAGTCACTAAACTAGGTATAAATCCCTACGTCACAAGATGGGTTGCCAACTGGCTCACTGACAGAACCCACACTGCAAAAGTTGCAGACTCCAAATCTGACCTCAAAGCATTGACAAGTGGAGTACCACAGGGTTTCATCCTGGGACCTCTCCTGTTTGGTATCTACTTCTCTGAAGTACAGGCTAACACAGAAGGCCTCTGGCTAATGAAGTTCCCAGATGACTGCAAACTAGGAGCCATAGTCAATCCCCAAATGATGTGGACATCATACAGAAGGGCCCCGCTGAGACAGATGCCTGCTGTCAGAGCCATGGCCTCAAGCTCAATGCCAAAAAATGCACTGTCACCCCCTTTGGTAAAAACTCTGTACCTATGAACTACCACAAAGGCAGCAATCTACTTAACACTGAATGTGTGATAATAGACCTTGGGACCCAGGTGGACAGTAGTCTCTCCTTTGATAGTCACATCGCCACAGTAGTCAGGAAGTCCTTCTACGTGGCACACCTCATCATAAAAAAGTTCTCATCCAGGAAAAAAGAGGTCATTGTTCCCCTCTACTCGACACTCATTAGACCCATTATAGAGTACAACACCCCTTTTGGAATGTACCTCACAAGACATCTGCAGCAGCTGGAAAGGCCACAGAAGTACCTCACAAAGAGGATTACTGGCCTCAAACATATTCCCTACACTGACTGCCTCAAAAAACTCCAGCTTTACTCCGTAGCAAATCGCCTACTCCGAGGTGATGTCGACCTAACATATAAAGCTATGTCAAACCCAGAGCTGTTGGACATGCTACACCTAAAGAAATCCCAATCCCTCTGAGCTACATGCTCTAGGGACCTAACCTTTGTCACCACAATAAACAGGACATGCTGGAGGGATAGATTCCTGTCCCAGAGACTTCCCATACTCTGGAACAGGCTACCCATCTATGTCAAGCAAAGTTCTTCATTAGCACTCTTCAAGAAAAATCTTGATGAGTGGATGGGAAATAGGAAATACACCACGGGGATCACTTCTGTGTCTTTTCTCAACAGTGGCACAGGAAAATAACTTTATTGGGTGGTGTAAGCCAGGGAACCTTGTTGCCTAGGCTTATGTAGTCCCTTGGGTTGATAGCCTAGTACCTACCGATGAACCTATCCAGGAAGAAAGAGGTCATCATCCCTCTCTACTTATCCCTCATTAGACCAGTCATTGAATATAACATCCTGTTTGACATGTACCTGACCAGACACCTGCAACAGCTGGAGAGGCCACAAAAGAACCTCACAAAAAGGATCCTAGGCCTTAAACATATGTCCTACATGGACAGACTCAAGAAACGTCAGCTATTCTCAGTCTCCTATCATCTACTTAGAGGTGGTCTCTGCTTGACTTACAAAGCCATGTCCAACCCAGCCCTACTTGAAATGCTACACCTAAAGAAATCCCAATCCCCCCGTGCCACACACTGCAGAGATCACAACCTTATTACCACAATTCACAGAACATGCTGGAGGGACAGGTTCATCTCTCAAAGACTGCCGGTACTCTGGAATAAGCTTCCATTCATGTTAAGCAGAGCACCTTGCTGGCCCTCTTCAAGAGAAATTTTGATGAGTGGATGGGTAACAGAACGCTCACTCCAGGGATCATTCCAGTTGCCCTACTAGATAGGAGCACTGTGAACTAACATCAGGTGGCATGGTGCATGGGCAATTTTTTCTGGGCTAGGCTTGTAAAGGCTCCAGGGCCATTAGCCTAGTATACACCTATGAACCTCTTGCCTTTTGGTTACTGGTCAAAGAACATGGCTCCCCCATAGTGCCTTTTTTATCCATTATCATAAGAACAAAATTCCTGATGTAAAAATATCCTCAAAAGAGAAACTCAAGGTTATGCTGCTTAATGCTAGGAGCGTAAATCAGAAACTGCACTGAATAGAGGCACCACTTATTTGGGAAGATGTCAGTGTTTGTACAGTCACAGACACATGGTTTAAGGCCAGAGAAAGTACTCTGGCCATGAAAGGCTATAATGCCTTCCACATATTCAGGCCACAAAATGAACATGAAAGAAACAAAGGAGGAGGTGTATCCATCTTCATGAAAGACAAATACACCTCAAGACTGGTTAGGTAGTACCACTCCGTAGAGTGATTCCAAGCCAAGTAACTGTAGGAAATAGTCCCCTCCACATCATTGTTAGCTACAGGTCCACCAGCATGAACCATGAAAACCACACAGTGCTTTACTGGACTTACTTGAGTCACTCATAATTCAGCCAAACACCGTAGGCATGGGTAACTTTAACTATCCTTCCATCAGTTTTGATACATATATGAGCTCAAACACACTTGCCCTAAGATTCCTGCACTTTGTAAACATAAATGGTCTGGGACAGTTAGTTCATATCCCCACAAGGGGATGGAATGTCCTTGACCTAGTACTCACCAACATGGGAGGTTGCTGCACCACCCCATGTGTTAGATCCTTCAATGTAGCAATTATATCTGCCTCACCCTCAGGATGCAAAAGGTTGAAAAGTTTCTCCAAAGCAAACTATAGCCTCCTAAGTGATGATATTACATAGTTTCAAATGTCCTGCCACCACTGACAAAAAGACTCCTTTACAGAGGTGTACACAAATGCCCTGTATAAACAGCTTTACAAGTGTAAACTTGTAAAGACTTAGCCGTACCAGAATGGATCAAAACTTGCTCATGAAAAAACAAGCTGCCCTGGTGGACATCTAGCATAAATAAACTATACAACATGAGAAAGAAACTGATGTCCAGGAATTAGAGGGAGCAGTCTCAGCAGAAGAACACAATCTATAGCTTGAATAAGCAAATGAGACATCTTGTAAAGTCATCTAAAGCTAATTACAAAGCTAAATGAGCATCCATAGCTAAGGATGATCACAAGGCATTCTTTATCAATCTTTGTAATGTAAAAGGGAAAGCCCAGCTTTGCACTGAATTCATAGTGGATGGTACTTGAACTTGAGGACATTGCCAAGCTGTTAGTGGACAGGTTTGAAAAAAATTTCACACCCATGTCTCCAGCAGTCATACCCCAAAGCGTATATCTGTCACCAGTTCTCTATCTGTTGTCTCCAAAGAACAGGTCATAACTGCACTCACCCAGGCCAAAAACACAACCTCTATGGGACCTGATAACATTCCAGGCAGCTAACTAAATGGTGTAAAACAAGAGTTACTGGAACCACTGGGTACTCTCTTCAATCACAATCTAATCCCAATCAGGCTATGTCCTGGCAGAGTGGAAAACAACAACCATAATACCCTTGCACAGAGGGGATCCCTCAACTGATCCGGGGAACTATAGACCCATAAGCCTGACCTGCCTTGTCTGTAAGGCCATGGAGAGAATCATCTTGGATTTTATCAACAAGGATATTGGTAACCTTCAAACTCTTAACCCAACCCAGTTTGGCTTCGTTAAAGGCAGATCATGCCTGTTAAACATAGTAGAATTCTTCAAGATTGTCACAAAAGCCCTAGATGAAGGAAAATCAGTACATACTGCCTATCTCAACTTGGCCAAGGGCTTTTCACAATCCCCCACTCAAACATACATAAGAAACTCACCCAGCTGGGGGTTAACCCATACATCATTAGACAGGTAGACAACTGGCTTACAAATGGAACGCATACAGTCATACTTGGGGATTCCACCTCTACTATCAGACATGTTACTAGTGGTGTTCCACAAGGGTCTGTGCTGGGCCTCCTACTGTTTGGAATCTATTTCCAAGAAATTCAGGTGATAATTGGAATCTATTTCCCAGAAATTCAGGTGATAACAGATGGCTTGTGGCTCACTAAGTTTGCTGACAATTATAAACTGTGTGCAATCACTGAATCACAAAACAATGTCAACATACTACAAAATGGGCTTACACACAAATAATGTTGCCAAAGCTGCAGACTAAAACTTAACACAAAAACATGCACTATTACTTCCAGCAAAGAAGTTCCTGCAAATCACACTGTTGATAATACCCCCCTAAGTTCCAACACAATGGTGAGAGATTTGGGAATGCAGGTTGATAGCAATGTTAACTTTGATCATCATGTGTCCATGGTAGTAAGGAAGGCCTTTTACAATGCACACTTCATAAGTAAGGGCATACCATCCAAGACTAAGGATGTTATCAATCCACTCTACTCATCCTTCATCAGACCAATAACAGGATATGATGCTCCATTTTGCATGAACCTCACCAGACACCTGCAGCAGCTGGAGAGACCTAAGGGGTTTCTCACCAAGAAAATCTAGGGACTTCAACACATGACCTACATGGACAGACTGAACACCCTGTCACTGTACTCTGTATCTTATAGACTGCAGAGCACTCTCGAACCCTGCCTTAATAGAAATGTTGCACCTCTGCAAATCAAATGAGACAAAACTCACTATAGGGACCTTAACCTAGCCTGTGACATCAACAGGACATGCTGCAGAGACAGATATGTCTCCCAGAGATTGCCACTGCCATGGATCAAACTCCTAATTCACATGAAACTGAGCTCCACAATAATGCTATTTAAGTGTAACTTAGACAATTGGATGGAAAATTGTAAAATTACCCTGGGGGTTTCACCTATGTCATTCTTAGACAGGATCAACCAGTGCTGATCATGGATTCAGAAATATGGACTACATATCTTGGTCTATAAGGTAACAATGGTATGACTTTGCTAGGCTTGAAAAGGCCCTAGGGTCATTGCCTTAATAACCTCCTATGAGCCTAGGACCATTATGGTAGTAGCCTTGTATGAACCTATGAAGCTCTGAACCTATGCAGGCATGCCAACATCTTGTCTCATGTATTTCCTGCTGATGTCATGTTCAGCTGCAGTTTTGCAAAAGTCAGGCTTGTGCTGTGGCACTTACATTAAGTACTGTGTTCTGTAGTCTGTGTACTTCGATAGATAGGTGTTCTGTTCTCACTGCAGCCAACTGTGTGTGTGTGTGTGTGTGTGTGTGTGTGTGTGCTCTTGCTAGACATTGCAGAGAGCCTTTTACTGCAGTATGTGGGAGACTGTTATTACCATATTCTCAACAGACACTGCTGATGTAATCAGCTATATCAGATGTTTGGATATGCAGTCATCCCACCAGGGCATGGTCAGACACTGGCCTGGAGGCAGGGCAGATGTCACATCATCTTATACAAGACAGATAATCTATCCACATACATCATGGCATGATTTGTAGGGCCTGTGTTATCTTGCTGAGAAAGCCCTGCAGTCTCTCTAGCTGACACATGTGTCTGTTGAGGTACATGCAAAAGAGAGCATTCTGATGAGGTTTAACTACAGTGCTATCATAAAATCCTAATATCTAAATATTATGGCATTACTTATAATGTGCACCATACATTTGTCCTGGAAAATCATTAGAGAGAGAAGTTAGAAAGTAATGATACACATTGCAGTTTTTGACTTCACAACCCTTACATGAGCATTCACTATACAGTTGTGAAACTTTGATGCTATCAGCTGTCTAACATTCCAAGGCTAATGTAAGTCAAAGGTACAAGGAGCAGTTCAAGTTGTTAGCTATGCACCCTGAGCATCAGACACAGCTTTTATATCCCTGAATCCAAAAGATAGAAACCAGGGATATGGCACAGTTATCAACACCTGCACAGGGTGTTTTGTGTGTGTGTGTGTGTGTGTGTGTGTGTGGGGGGGGGGGGGCAGGAATCCTAGGCTTACCCAAAAGGTCAGTGAGTGTGCGAGTAAGAAGGAGAAGAAGACAGATATTGGGATAAAACAGCAAATGGCCAGTGAGACAAAATGAGTAACTGTTGTGCGTGTGTATGTAGGGGCCCTCCAGGTGAAATTAGTGTGTGTGTGTGTCTGCATAAAAACAGCCAAGCTCTGTGCTAGCTCTACATCTTGATCTGTTGGACAGGTGTAAGCCATGCAAGGTAGAGGTGGAAGTTCATAGTTGTCGTCCCTGACCATGGGAACTTGTTCTGCCAGGAGTTGCACTGGCACCTCTATGCCCAAGGTCAGATGAAGTGCTTCTCTCTGAACATGACTGATGCCTGCAGAATGAGCTCCCTTCATGGGGATGCCCAGGACAGTGACCCCATTGCCTGCCATGTCTGGGTGTGGACAGCGCACTCACTGATGGAGCAGTGGAAGTACTGCCACTATGGGAGCATGATCGGGCATGACAATATTGGCTGACAGCAGATGATGTGGCTGACCTACTCCCATGAGGATGAAGTTCCCCTTCCAGCAGAAATCCCATCACAGACACTGCTTGTTCCATGACAGATACCCCTTGGTCCATCATAGATGATCCTCATTCTAATGTCATTCAGCCATTCCAGTGAATCGGCAACATGGTGGAGGCAGTCATGCATGTCAGACTGTGCCACATCCATGACCCACAGCATTTGTCTGGAGTACCTATGGGAATGTGCCTATGCCTCCATGATGATCCTAAACATATGTAGAGTGGTACGGGAAGTGACACTTCGACCAGGTGGTGGAGGGACAGCAAGCTCCCTTTGAGCATCCCTATCAATTCTCCTGTGTGGCACCTCACCAACACTTTGGCTGTGGCCAGACTCAACAAGCACTGAAGCTGCAGTAGCCACACATCCTGATCAATGTCCTCTCTTTCCACTTGTCCAATATCTGTAGGCTCAGTGGACTTTGTAGTCGTAGGCCTACTGGCTCTGTCCAATGGAAATGCAAGGAATGGCTGTATATCAACCTCTGAATTAGATTCAACCTCTGCACCCCCTGACTAAGCCTCAGTTTGGCCACCATCATCATCAGAGTCTGCTGATACACTGACATCAGGTGGCACAGGGCTAGCAGTAAGAAACACAGGAATACATTAACACTTGCAGTACTTTAGTGCAATATATAACCACCGTGTATTTCATTTATTTATTTATTTAGTTAGTTAGTTATTTAACAGTTGTTTACCAGGATAGTCCAACTGTACAACAGGTGTCCATTTTCAGCAGAGTCCTGTGGAGAAAAGCTCCACAAAGATACAAAGTAGTTTAGTAAAAATGTATTTACAATAGTTTAGAAAAGTGATTAAGACCCATGCAGATGGACAATACAGTTACGACTGCTGAATCCTACACAAATGCACTCTATAAGCACTTACATGAGTGCATGGATCGTGCTATTCCAAACAGAACCAAGACGCTACCCTCCAAAAAAAGGAAGCCAATCTGGTGGTCCCCTGCCATAAACAAACTGTACAACAGAAGGAAGAAACTGTTGCAAAAAAGAGTAAAATCCCATGAGTGGAGGAGCTCCCTGCTCAGCCTCAGTAAGAAACTGAGATCCCTTATAAGATCCTCCATAGCTAGCTATGAAAATAAAATTGCCACTAATTTCAAGGACAACCACAAAGCATTTTATAGCTATGTCAAGGATCTTGATGGCAACACCCAGAGCTGCTCTGAGTTACAGCACGAAGGCACGAAAATTACAGAACCAACTGATATTGCCAACATCATGGCAGATAGGTTCAGTGCTAACTTTACCCCCCCCACCCCCTAAAGGGCCCATATCTATACAGGAAGAATGCAGAGTCCCTGTAATCACAACTACGCAGGTGAAAGCTGCACTCTTTAAAGCCAAAAACACAGCATCCATGGGACCGGACAACATCCCAGGCTGCGTTTTACATGAACTTCAGAATGAACTGGCTCCCCACTTAAGCATCATGTTCAATAATAGCCTCGCATCAGGCTTTGTGCCCACTGAATGGTGCACAGCAACAGTTATCCCACTCCACAAAGGGGGAGCCACCACTGATCCCAGGAACTATATACCTATTAGCCTGACGAGCCTGGTCTGCAAAGCCATGGAATGTATCATCATGGAACTCATAAACAAAGACATTGGTAACCTCCAAACTCTGGATCCAACCCAGTTCGGGTTTGTGAAAGGCAGATCATGCCTCCTGAACCTGATCGACGACTTTGAGGCAGTCACCAAAGCCATAGATGAGGGTAAGGTGGTTCGCACAACCTATCTTGACCTCGCTAAGGCTTTCAACACCATCCCCCATTCTGGAATTATAGCTAAACTCAATAAACTAGGCATAAATCCCTACATCAAAAGATGGGTTGCCAACTGGCTCACTGACAGAACCCACACTGTAAAAGTTGCAGACTCAAAATCTGACCTCAAACCAGTGACAAGTGGAGTACCACATGGTTCCATCCTGGGACCGCTCCTGTTTGGTATCTACTTCTCTGAGGTACAGGCTAACACAGAAGGCCTCTGGCTAACGAAGTTCACAGATGACTGCAAACTAGGAGCCATAGTCAAGTCCCCAAATGATGTGAACATCCTACAGAAGGGCCTCTCTGAGACAGGTGCCTGCTGTCAGAGCCATGGCCTCAAGCTCAATGCCAAAAAGTACAGTGTCATCCCCTTTGGTAAAAACTCTGTACCCATGAACTACCACATAGGCGGCAATCTACTTAACACTGAATGTATGATAAGAGACCTTGGGACCCAAGTGGATAGTAGTCTCTCCTTTGATAGTCACATCGCCACAGTAGTCAGGAAGTCCTTCTATGTGGCACAGCTCATCATAAAAGGGTTCTCATCCAGGAAAAAAGAGGTCATCATTCCCCTCTGCTCGACACTCATTAGACTCACTATAGAGTACAATGCCCCTTTTGGAATGTACCTCACAAGACATCTGCAGCAGCTGGAAAGGCCACAGAAGTACCTCACAAAGAGGATTACTGGACTCAAACAAATACCCTACACTGACCACCTCAAAAAACTGCAGCTTTACTCTGTAGCATATCGCCTACTCAGAGGTGATCTCTGCCTAACATATAAAGCTATGTCAAACCCAGAGCTGTTGGACATGCTACACCTAAAGAAATCCCAATCCCTCTGAGCTACATGCTCTAGGGACCTAAACCTTGTCACCATAATAAACAGGACATGCTGGAGGGATAGATTCCTATCCCAGAGATTTCCCATACTCTGGAACAGGCTACCCATCTATGTCAAGCAAAGTTCTTCATTAGCACTCTTCAAGAAAAATTTTGATGAGTGGATGGGAAATAGGAAATACACCCCGGGGATCACTTCTGTGTCTCTGCTTCACAGTGGCACAGGAAAATAACTTTCTTGGGTGGCATAAGCCAGGGAACCTTGTTGGCTAGGCTTACGTAGGCCCTTGGGCTGATAGCCTAGTACCTACCTATGAACAATAGATTAAAAAAGTGATTAAAAAAGTGTTTAACAATAGTTAAGAAAACATCCTCGAGTAAGGTTAACAGCTGAGCAATAGGCAAGGTTGTAGAAGCATTTGATCACAGTATATTTTGTATAAAAATATTTACAATATATACAATGAGCTTGGGTAGAGAGCAATATCAGTATTCAATAGTAGCATCAGGTATTACTTCCTACTGTAGGGTTAGACTTCAGGGAGGTCCTTTTCAGTTACATAAGTTGTTGGTGAAAAGGTGGGATTTGAGGAGGCCTTTCAAGGTGAGTATGCAATTTTGTAGCCTGAGGTCAGGAGGCAGGGTAGTCTATGTTTTGGCGACTTCGTTTGGGAACAGAGATTCACCGGAGCTGTTTTTACATGGGATAACTTCTATCAGGGCTTTGTTACTGGATTGTAGTTCCCTATTTGAATTGTAGAATCTTAGAAGGCCAGTCAGGGCAGGGGTTTTGTCAGGATAGTATAGTATATGGTGAGCTAAGTTGAGTTGGTGGTAATGTAATAAGTTAGGAAATTCTAGCCAGTGTAGTGATTGTAGGGACTGGCAGTGGTGGGAACGTGATTTGGCATTGGTTGCAAATCTGGCGATTTTGTTTTAGCGTGTGGAGAGTTTTTTCATGTCAGTTTTATTTAGGTTTCTTAGCACAGGAGATGCATAAAGTAATGTTGATAAGAGATTGGTTCTAGCTATGGCAATTCTAGATTTGGAGGTTTGAAATCATTTGCTGTGATAAAGGGTTCCTAGCTTTTTGTTGACTTTGGAGACAGTTAGGAATATATGTTTATTTTATTTTAGCTGTTGGTATATTGTAAGATCAAGTAGTTTGGCCTCTGGGCCTGGGATGATGAGGGTCTTGTTGGCCGAGAATATGGCGAAGGTTAGGTCATTAGTCTTTATTGGGTGGAACAGCATAAGTTGTGTTTTTTGGGGGGGTTAATATCAGTTGTGATTTATTTAGCCAATTTTCTATCTCTGTGAAGGATTCTTGGGCTTTTTGTTGAAGTAGTTGTATATCGGATGCAGAGCAGATCAGAGTTGTGTCATCAGCATATTACACTGTCAGCTTTTGTGGTAGCTAGGTGGAGTTGGTTTGTGAAGATGTTAAAGAGGAGAAGGCTGAGAATTGAACCTTGAGGTACACCGTGTATGACAGGGACTGAGGGGGGATAGTGAGTCAAGCCATTTGACAGACTAAAGGCAGTTGTTTAGGCAACTAGTGAACTAGTACAGGGTGGGTTGTTGAGGTTAAGTTCGGAGAGACAGGTTAAGAGTTTTTTGTGGGAGACTGTAATGAATGCATTTGATAATCTAGAAAGGTGGCAGAAACTAGTTTGCCTTGGTTCCTGTATGAGTTTATAGTGTTGGTGAATTTAATTAGGTCAGTGGTTGTGCTAAGGGATGGGTGGGGTTTTGGAGAGTAGGTTGTTGGAAAGAAGATGGGTGAGGAATTGGTGGTGAATGCACTTTTCTAGAATATTTGATAGGGATGACAAGGATGGCAGTGGGTCAGTATTTGGGGAGGTCAGTAGAGGGGCCACCCTTGTGAAGGGGGTGATAAATGAGGTTTTCCACAAGGATGGGATGGTGTGTTCAGAGATGGATCTACTTATCAATAAAGAAATGGGATAGGCTATGATCCTGGATGCAAGTTGAAGGTATTTGGCAGGGAGATTTTCAGCAGTGAGAGTGGTAGGTTTGAGCTTTGATAAGAGTTTTTGGATGGTGGATACCCAGAATTTCTGTGGGTTGTTAATGTGTTTCCTTTGTAAGGAAATGTAGTGATTTTGTTTGTCAATCTTAATTTGTTTTTTTTTTTGCCTTATTTCTTAGTTCGAGAAAGACTTGCCTAGTTGTGGGTGTTTTGTGTTGATGCCAGGTTTTTCCAAGCTTTATCCATGTCCTTAAGTAAGGCACTTGTTTTCTGTAGCCAGGGGGCAGGGTTACTGCGTATCCTAGTTGTTCTAATTGGGGCTAGTAGGTTGAAGAGATGGAGTTAAAGTATTCTACTGCCTTGTCCAGAGGGAGGCTTTTGATGGGAGCGCAGTTGGAGAATTTTAAGGCTTCCAGAAATTGATTTGTGGGGAAGTTTTTGTGGGAGCAGGTTGGGAACAAGGTGGGGGAGTTAGTAGATTTCAGTTTGTGCCTAAGGATAAAAGTGGGGTAGTGGTCACTGAGAGAGCTGGACAGTGTTCCACATTGATGGGTAGTGTTGGCCTGGTTAGTGAGGATCCAGTCCAAGATGGATTCCCTCTTTGTGGTCTTGTCAATACATGTGGGTGATTAAATGAGTTGGGAGAAGTTATATAGGTTAATATGGTTGGTGGGTGCTTGGGAGTGGATAGAGTTCCAGTCGATGTTGACATCGCCTAGAACTATAGTTTCTTGGGGAAGGGAGTGAGAGGCACAGTGAAGTTAAGACACTAGAATGGTTAGGTTGTCTCTTGGGGGTATATAGATCCCAAGTAGGTTTAGATGCTTGTGCTGGTTTAAGAGGAATTTAGCAACTATAGTTCCAGCGTTATTAAAGTTAGGGGATTCTTTTTGTAGAAGCTGGAGTTTTAAGTTAGTTTTGTGAAGTAGGGCACCACCACCACTACCATATGCTTTATTGACTCCCACAGTATGTGTTTGCAGACACTGAGTAGTTGGCTGCCATGGATCCCCTGAAACTCTGGGCCCCATGCATCCACCAGAGTCACTCCTAGTCAGCAATAAACTCACATAGACTATAGATAGATCACTGCAAAGCTTATCTGAAATCATCCAGAGTTAGTTTTGATTTATTGTGCAGCTGTTTGATAGGAGATGATTTATTATGATTTATATTTTATTTTTTTTATTTTTTTACCATTGATTTTCACTGTGTATCGCAACAAAGGAATATATTGTAGACAGGAAAACTATATCCATTCCAAGGGGCCTGCTAATTTTTACTGTTATAACAACATGTGGCTGCAACGATAG
The DNA here is from genome assembly GCF_019279795.1 of Protopterus annectens. Classification (NCBI taxonomy): domain Eukaryota; kingdom Metazoa; phylum Chordata; order Ceratodontiformes; family Protopteridae; genus Protopterus; species Protopterus annectens. The sequence continues at coordinate 677,734,152 of NC_056749.1, read as the reverse complement.
CAAGCAGAAGCTAATAAATGACATAAACGACGTCAAGAGTTTTAGTGCGACTGGCACAACTGGTACAGTAGGTCAAAGTGATGACTTTACGAATTATTTCCCCTTGTATAAGGTTAGCTCAGAGTGCTTAAAATAATATATATTTGCATATTGTTTCTGTGATTTCCTCACTCACTTTCACTTAAATTGCTAATTGTTTTAAGTTCATTGAAACCTGTTGTCACTGATTTTGATTTTTCTTTTTCTTTTAAAGTTCTTTAATTGTTTATAGCAGACAATGAATTTGTTACAAGAGTATACCATTAATGATTTCTGAAGCACGTGTATCATGTATATATAAAGGTAATACCCGATAACACTGGGACTTGTGCTCCTCATGTCAAAAGTTAGATGATTTGCTAATTATTAATAATAAATCTTGATTTCCTGCAGATGATTATACTTGTGCAATTGGCACAGCTTGGGGAATCTTTGTTACATGTATCAATGACTGGGATGTTGAGATAAATAATATTAGGCAAAGTGCAACCTGAACACATTTAGGAAAGGAAGTGTCTATTGTTAGTAAAGATCACTCAACCACTATTAAAAGTGATAACTGGTGACACCTTTAAAATTCTAGAAACAAGTATTTGGCCATCTGAGAATTCAGAATATGTTGAAGAAAATAAAAAAGAAAGAATGGAAATTTACAACAAATAAGGAGAGGAACTGATTTATACCTATTGTGCAAAGAGAATATATACTAAAAAGGGTACTGCTTTGTTATGCAACATGCAGATTACAGGGAATGATAACATTATTCACACAGAAAGATAATTTTTTTCAAGAAAGTTAGGTAGAAAAAAGATACAAGGGGCAGGCTTTAAGGAATGAAGCTAAACTGTATTTGGAAGGATTAAAGAACATTACTGTAAAATGATGCTTGGATTTTCACACATGGTACATTTTATTTCGAGGGATCCTTTGTGAATGAATGTGAAAATCATGCTTCTTTCCTGTTTCTCTTTGTCAACTTCATTTCATGAGTTCATTGGATTTGTTTGTTTTCTTCATGGTGCACTAAGCAGAGTTGGGTCATTGTTCTGTTTCAGTATTGTAATGAGATCAAGTATGGCTTTTATCAGGTTCTTACTGTACTCCCTTTCAAGAAAGTCTCTTTGCAGTAGGGCTGGACAGCGTTGGATCCATGTAATTTCCTAGAACACATAAGCTGTCCAGTTCCTTGTGATTTTACAACATTTTTCTCTGTGATTTTGGTGTGTATCATGTTCACATGTTTCCTAAGCAGGTTTTCTAAAATGGTCATTGTTTAGCACCATAATCATTTTCTTTCTTACAAATGGTGATATCCAGAAAATCTATCTTTTCAAAGCTGTAATGGTAATAACAGGAAGTTTGTGGAAAATTTAGCAAGCACTAGTGTAGATATTTTTAAAACATCTTGAACAATTGCTATGGGCATGATTGTTTTGGTATATTGGTTGGCTAGAAGGGCTTTATTGTCTATGCCTCAAATATTTGTATGCATGCCTTATAATCCACCACTACGCATTACCTGTATGTGCTAATATTTTGGATTGGTATTTCTTAAGCTGTGTATGTATGGGTTGACAATGGGAAGGTTAAGTGTACCAATGCTTTGTCCAGACGCATTCAGGAAAATGATGGCCATAAATTTCGATTTGTAATTTTAGAACAGGTAAAAAATGGTCCAAGGGGTGGCCCGTGGAAAATATTATTAGAAAATAGAGAATATTGGTGGCAGATTTATTTAAATGCCACCCTAGTACCTGGTATTAATGATGTATTAGCTTTATCAAGTGTTTTAAATCTTAAAAAGTTTTATAGATAAATATTTTATTATTGTATTGTATTAAATTATATAAGTGGGGGGTTACATGTTTTACATTTTATATTATGTTTTATGCCTTATGGTTTATGCTATGGTTATGTTATGTCCTTTTGCCCTGAAGGCAGTAATTCGATCATTGATTAATTGCTATTATAGGTGTATTTAATGAGTGCTTTTACTGTGATTATTTGTCTGAAGAACGTTAGAAGGTCTAACCGAAAGCGCTTACCATACTAATAAAGTCTTTCTGGAGTAATGTCCTAGCACTTTCTGGCATTTTTCTGGATTGTTGGCTGAACCTCAAGATTGGACTACAGTAGGGAAAGAACTAAAACCCATTCCTTGATGCACTGTGATCTCAGACAACAAGCTATTGACATTTGTTGAAATTCTTAGATTTCAACTGAAAATGTCAATAGTACATACGTTCAACATTCTGAGTAGCGGATGCAATAGATGGTGTGCGCACACACACACACACACACACACACACACACGCACACACACATATATATATATATATATATATATAGAGAGAGAGAGAGAGAAAGAGAAAGACAGGCGTGTATGTAGATGATATAGATATTGATATGGCTACAACTCAAAATATTTAATGCATATTTGACTGAAAAGATTTTGTAGAGGTGAAAAATATCCTAAACACAAATGACTGTATGCTCACTTTTATAGAGCAGGTAAGTAGGAGTGCTCAGGAAAATGAATGTTTGTCTGAAAAGTTTGTAGCAATTAGTGTGTATGTGCAAATGTTCACAAGTTTGGGTAAGGTTTATGTAAAGAGATAGAATTACTCTGTTGCATGTTTGTTATTCTTTTTTTTTTAATTTCTCCAAATCTTCTGGGTTTCTAATACCATGATGGGAATGGACCCCATTCCTAAGTCAAAGTATGATTAAAGCTCATGAAATTAGTATTGCTTCAATCTTTGATGTCAGCCAAAACTGCTCTTCGCAGCACCCCCAATGTGCCCAGTAATGACGCCTTCTGCTATCCGTATGGAGTTACATGGATTGGTAACGTATCTAAATATGATTGTAGATTCTTTTTTATAAGACCCATTGCTCCTACTACTTTTGGAACTGTCTGGGTATCTTTCTTCCACATTGCTCTCATTTCTGCCTGCAGATCCTGATATTTTATGACTTTGTCTCTCTGTACGCAAGACGCTGTAGTCACTGGGTGTGGCGATTTCAGTGATCAATGCTACTCTTGTCTTCTTTTGTTGGACCACTATATCTGGTTTTCTAGCATCTGTCTTTTGAACTGTTGGTAATGGGTGATCCCATGTTATATAAACTTTATCTTTTTCTATGATGCTTTGTGTCTCATGTTTCTAGTGTTTTTCAGCCCCTTCGATACCATAATGTTTGCACAATCCCTAGTGCAACAATCTTCCCACATTATTATGTCTTTCAGTACACAGTCCTTCTGCCATTAGTATGTTGCAACCAGCAACAAGGTCTGCAACTGTTTCCAGTTAGGTTTTACAAAACCTACATTTGTCTGTTTCTCCAACACGTTCAATGGACGTTGTAAAACAGCATGTACATAGGTCACTGTCCTGGACTGCCAATATTAATCTTTCATCTCTTGGTTTGAATTTTCCTCTCCTTAACCATTCCTGCATTTGTTCCAGGTCAACATGAGGTTTTTCCAGAAGTTTTCTGTACTTCCAACTATATTTATGCTTTTTCCACATTTTTTGCTTTCTCATCTGGTTATTCACCTTATATTCTTTCTTTTGTTTTTTGGCACATTCAGTTGCTTGATTTTTATCTGCTTCTGGTTTAATTTCCATTCCTGCTTGATGCAGATATGCTTCTGCTAAATTAAGAAGAGAAGTCATCTTAGATTTATTCTCATTTATTTATTTTATTTATTTTACATCTGTTTACCAGGATAGTCCATCTGGACACAGGTCCTTTTTCAGTGGAGGTCTGGGAGAAAAGCTCCAAATATAGTATATGACTTTAATGTAAATTTTGATTACATTGGACATTTTGATATACATAGAACTGGTGCAAAGTATTGTAATAGATACTAACAGCTTGGATGCCAAGTACAAATTAATGGTATATTTAATTCCTAATTTATTACAGTTTATATATGTTCTAAATAGTGAATAGATACATATTCAGTATACTGCGCAGAGTTACAGGGAGATACAAAGCAAATATGTAATACAATTTGACATAAAAGGTGAGGTGTAGTTGAAAGTAGATGAGAGATGAGAAGGGGTAGATCAAATGGTGTGGCAGAATTGATAGTAGTGCGTTAGGAGGAATAACAAATTAATCAGAGTTGTCACAGTTACAGTGCCATGATTGCTGTAGGTGGGATTTTAAGGCTTTTTTGAAGGAGACAATGGAGGTTATGTTTGACATGTTGGCGGGAAAGGTTGTTTCATTGTTTGGAAATGGAGTTGCTATAGAGGGATATACCTACAGAATTATTGGCTTTTTTTATTAATTTTTCAATAACAATCATCTGAACAAGAAATTATGATAAAACTATGTACAAATTTTACAAAGGCCTCAAGCAGTGTATAAGGGGAAAAAAAAAGAAAAAAAAGAAGGAAAATAAAGGGAACAACAAGTTATATAAACTGTAAAGTAGGGTACAATATTCATTCATTCATACTTTCAATATGACTAATTAGATGAAGACATATCTGAATTCAATGGCTGAATAAGAGATAGAACTTTTTTCCAAGTCTATTAGTCCATTTTCTTAGGTATATTCTTGATTCTTTAACTTTTATTTCCATTGACGCTACTTCAACCAAAAGAGTCATGAAGTCTTGTAAGGTTGGAATGAAGGATGACTTCCATCTTCTTGTAATACATTTTTGGCTACTGCTAGAATTGTCCAAAGAAGATATTTATTTTTGTTATTCAATACAATAGATTCATTTACATTCAGAAGAATTAAAGGTTTTGATAGTATAAAGGAATCAGTAAAGATGGCTTGGAGAAAATTTTCAATATCATTCCAAAATTTCTTAATGTTTGAACAATCATAAAAGATGTGAGACCAATCGACCTTACATTCTAGAGAGCATCTCCAACATATCACCTCTTCAAAGGAGTTAAATTTAACAATTTTATTAGGAGTGTAAAAACCTCTATGCAAAAATTTCCAGGAAAAAATCTTCCATATTTGTAAATTAGAGGTTAATTTAAGAGAGTGTAATTTTTTTGATTTATTTATAGGAGATAGGGACAATGTACAATCTCTAGTAACAAAATCACAAAATTTCTTATTAGGAGTAGTTTTATAAGTAATAACAATTTTATAAATTTTTGAGATTACGTTTTTCCAATTAAATTCACCATGCAGTGTTTCATGCATAATAATTATAAATTTGGGTGATGAGCTATAGAAATAACTCTGTATTGTTCTGCATAAATCTTGAATGAATTGAAGTAGACCATTGAGAGTTAGCCAGTCTGATGATGGTAGATCATATTCTTTGATCAAATGTTGTGTATCTAGTGCAACTAGGTTCTTTGTGAAATGATAACAGCATGTACATGTTTTTCTTTCCTAGCGGCTGAGTGTATCTAAGCTAAATTATCGAAAAAGTTTCTTGTAGTTTTAAAGGGGAATAGAAGCTGGATCCATAGTTTAATGTCAATATTATTTATGAAACTTCTAAAGGTCTTATAGATATGATTTAAATAATCTAGATTAGTAAATTTAATAGTATTATATTGTATATTGATACAGAGTACATGCCAAAGTTTGTTAGTTAATTTGGTTAATTGTAATTTTTTTATTAGTTTATTTTCATTTAAGATAATACTTGTATGTAACGATTTCCAAGCTGAAAAATATTTGGGGTCTATCCAATTTAATATTGTTTTGAGGTTAGAGGCTTTAATGTAGGAGTCTAAATCTTGGAAATGTATTCCTGCAAGTTCCCATGGTCCAATATGATTAGTTAGAGCTATCCTATGCTTTTTAGGGTACCATAAAAATTTTAATAGAGTTTTGTTGATTTCTTTTAAAATATTAATATTTTTACTGGGTAATATAGAGATAGAAAGAGCTATTTAATTTATTTTTGGCAATAAGATCATTTTAATTCATTGTAATCTATATTCACATTTTAGATGTAATTTATTCCATTTCTCTGTGAAAATTTTTCATGTGTTTATAATATTTTTATAGTTTGTGTTTAAAGTTAGGTCAATATTTTCACATAGGTCAATCCCTAGGTACTTCAATGAAGAAGCCTGTTTCCCAATTATTTCATTAGTAGTCAAATTAGTATTATCATTAAGATTTTTTTTTACTTAGAAGCATATGGTTAGAATTAGAACTACTGATTTTTTAGGCCAGAAATATAGTAAAAATTTTTGACTAGTAAATCTAATTCCTGTAAGGAGTCTTCAGAGTTTATTAAAGTAAGTAAGATATCGTCTGCAAATAACATTATTTTGGAAAAAAATGATTATTTAAATTTAGGCCTATAAGTTTAGGATCAGATTGAATTGCCAAAGAAAGGGGTTCTATTGCTAAAGCAAATAAAATCGGAGACATTGGACATCCTTGTTTAGTACCTTTAGTAATTTTGATAGGTTCTGACATAAATGGACCTAATTTTACATATGCTGAAATGTTATAATAAGCATTTTTTATAAAAGTAATAAATTGAGTAGGGAATTTGTATGATTTAAGAATTTTAAAAAGATATTTCCAGTTTAATGAATCAAAGGCCTTCTCAATATCAAGAGTGATTATAAGAGCCTCTTTATTATCCCTATTTAAGATATCTATGGTAGTTATAATTCTTTGAATATTATCTTGAGTATGTCTATTATAAATAAAACCTGTTTGATCTTCTGAGATGAGATGGGTTAACGATTTCTTAAATCTGTTAACTAGAATAGACATTAATAACTTATAGTCATTAATTAGAGAAATTGGTTTATATGATTTACTCATATGAGAATCTTTATTTTCTTTTAGTATGGAAGTAATTAATGAGTATTTCCATGAGGGTGGAATTATACCTTGTAAATAAGATTCATTCAGGGCTTTGTGTAAGAGTGATATAGCGGAGTATGGTAAAAGCTTATATATTTCATTAATAATACCATCTATGCCCGGTGATTTATTGTTTTTGCTTTCTTTCATTTTTTCATTAATTTCCTTTAGAGAGATTTGTTTCTGAATCTCATTAATCAAACTCTCTGGTAGACTTTTAAATTCCGGGAAGTCTAGACTGTGGTCTGTGAATTCATGTTGAGAGTCATTACTTTTGTATTGTTCCAAAAAGTGATACTTAAAGGTATGTAAGATATCACTAATATCAGAGACTTTTTTGTTATTTCTTCCTTCATAGAGTACATTTACAATATTGTTTTCAATGAAGTTTCTTTTCACTTTCAGTGTTAGATTACGCATATATTTTGGAGATACAGGGAAAGAATTTAGTTTAAATTTTTCTAGGGCCAAGTTGGTTTTATGAGTTAAAATATCATTAAATTTCTTGTTGAAGGATTCAATTTCCTTTTTCTTGTGTGAAGTGATTTTAGTATTATCTTTATTAATTAATACAATTTTTTGTATATTAGATAGTTCAGACTCCCATTCCTTCATTTTATTATTAAACCATGCAATAATTTTGCCATATAGATAAGCTTTCAACGAATCCCAAAGAATTACTAAATTTACTTCACTGGTTAGATTTGTATCTAAGAAAAAATCTATCTCTGTATCAAGCCAAGGTTTAAACTGTTTCAGTTTAGTAATATAAGCTGGTATTCTTTTAGTGAGAGACAGTTTTTTAAAATCTGTTTGAAGATTAAAAATAAGTGCATTGTGATCAGACATAGGGCACGGGACTATTGCAAAGTGTGATATTTTTGCTTTTAGGTCTTGGGATATAAATATTTTATCAATTCTGGTTTGAGTCCTATATCTAAAATCACAGTGAGAAAATTCTAATGAATTATCATTTCTGAGATAAAATAAATCATATAGCTGTAAGTTATCTGCCCATTTTTAAAGAGTTTTCCCTATAGGAGTAATATGAAAAGGTTTCTTGTTAGTAGTTTCTGAGTCATTTAGTAAACAGTTGAAATCACCCCCTAAAATCAGGCTACCATTAGAACTGTTAGTAATGAGTTCTAAGTGTTTTTTTATTGTTGTTACCCCAATTCCCGGGAACCAATAGGTATTGACCAGTGTCCAAATTCTGTTTCTAAATTGTATTATTGTTATTGTCAGAAGTCCTTCTTTATCTTGATAATTATATAAGATTTGAGGGGAGATAACGCTTTTCTTCCATAATGTTAGAACACCTCTGTTTTTTTAGTGTATAAGGAGTTGGATAATCTTAGGTATTCATTTGGGTTCCAGCTAAAGCTATCATTTATTTTGAAATAGGTTTCTTGTAAAAATATTACTAGTGCTTTATTTAATTTCAAGTATTTTAATAGGTTGAGTCGTTTCCCTGGACTGTTTAAACCATTAACATTTAAGGAAAGAAAAGTCAAGTCCATCTTTTTTGTTTATTAAAGGTTTAGAGTGTTAGTAAAATGTGATAACAAACCATCATGATATTTAAAACTTTCGTACCCTTCTTGGAAAGATTATATTTTGATGACAAGGTGCTGATTCCCAATATAAAATATAATTTAATAACAGTCTGTAGCCTAAAAAAAGAAAAAACATTTAAAACTAAACTTTTGATAAACAGTAAATCCATTAACTGACATGGAATGCAGAACATTCTTAATCTGACAGAATAAAAATATCCAGTCAGATTTAACCATCACTTCCAGAATTTTGAAACAAGTTTGCCCAACTTGAGGCTCCAGAGCATGTGTTATATGAAAGTCTATATATTAATTGGTATGAGCGAACAACAATATATTAGTATAATATACAATTTGATTATAAACAGTGCAACTAAATTTCAGTAATAAATCTTTGTTCAATTGAAGTATATATATCTTCACTTCTATATGAATAATTATAGGATCAGAGAAATAATATTTTGATAATGATCATGTATAAGTAGAATTATCTATTAAAGGGCTCAAAGCGCATCTGATTACGTAAATAATTCCAGTAATTTAAAGATGGATAAACAATAACAGTGTTAACCAGAATGAATCAGTAAATTAGTAGATCAGCACTTAAGTATTTATAGTAGAAGATATTATATGTAATTAATTATTAAAGCATTTCACCTGCTATGAGGTATACAAACATATATGTTGATTTGCATTCCCTGTAATTTTCTTGTCAATAACAAAGACAGGCAGTGTATTTGAAAAAAGTTTGGGAAAGGAATTAAAGGAAAACTCACTGTCTTAATGTGTTGTTCAATTATTTATTGCTGTATTAACAGTCAATGTCTTATAACACATCTCAGGTACTGATGAGTATATTAGAGTCTATTATTACGAACTTTGTTGTGTGTAAATAATAAGTCCGACTTCTTTTCATTTAACTCCAGCTTCAATAAATGTTCAAAGAGTTCTAGAAACCACTCATCTAGCTAAATATCTATCCACCACTCTTTTTCACCATTATTGTGTATGAGAACAAGGTGTAATTCCAACATTGATAAGCTTCTAGGACTCTAACATTTTGAGATTAGCTTAACTAATTTATATTCCAAACTGCAGGGTGGCAATTATTTGTAACAGCACTAAGGATAGTAAAATAGAAACATTATTAATAGCTTAGGTATGTGTGCTACTTGAGCCAGTCATTATAACAGCTATATTGTACCAATACCCCAATAACAACACTGTAAGATACAGCAAAGCCACACCAGATGGAGCAGACATCCCAAATCAAATCTGAAAGAACCTGAGCCCAAATGTGAAATGATGGTACTAGGAAGTGGTTTTATACACTCCCTATGGCACTACTTACTATTTAACTCACTGGGTAAACTTTAACAGGAACAGTTTAGATGTATTTAGAGCCAATTGTAACTGAGTATTTATGTTATAGTCTAATAATATGCCACCAGTTTATTTCTTCAAATAGGAGCATGTAAAAGCTAGCGATACAGTGTGCTATAGTATCTCCTTACTGATGTCATATTACTCAAAAAGAATATCACTTTACTAGAAATCTACTTGAGTGGATGAAGCCTTTCTAGAAAATCCATAAAGGTAATTATGAAGTATTTGCTTATTTCTAAGCTATATTTGCCATTAGTGATCAGTGTTTATAAACAGTGACAATTGTAATCGATCAGCTGTTCAACAGAAAGTTATTTTTCTCTTTCCTTCCTACTATTTATAGAATAATTTTGTTTAATTGTATGCAGATGCTTGTGTATAAAACATGGTAGTGATGTATTTAACTATTAGTATCATGTTATGGAAAGTCAATTTATTTAATTTTTGACCTACTAACTTCCCAAAACACTCAATGGGATTTGAAATGCAATGATGATGTCATCATAATTTACATAATGCGCCTTGGTTGCTATAGAGATCAGTTACTAGTGGATGTTATTTTTATTTAGAACAAATTGGTATTTCTACTAATTATTAATATTTAATCAAATGTCTTGTGCACTTTATACTTCAGACAACTTTCAAGCTGCTGAAGCAACAACACAGGCAAAGGGGATCTCCGTTACACTTCAGCGTCACTTACACAGCTGACCACAGAGTTCTAATACAGTACCCAGACAAGTTTATTAATGCAATACCAAGCTCAGTTTACAGACAACCATTTATTGTCATGTTTAAATCATATACTGACAGAATGCTTGAAAAAACAAGTGTTCTTTACAATATATACATAAAATCAAGTTCTGATGTTATCTATTTCAGATTTCCTGATTAAACGGACAAATTAATCCTCCCCCTTTGTTTTCTCATTCCCCTCCCTCTTTCCTCTCTCCCTCCCCTAAAAAAGAAAGGAAAGGGAGAAAAGGAAGAGACAATTCAAGAAAGAAAGAAACATAAACTATACATCATAGGTAAGACTAGCAGTTGTATCTAATAAGAATATAAACATATGTGTGTATGATCCAACAAACTATACATCCTAGATATCACTAGCAGTTGTATCTAATAAGAATATAAACATATGTGTGTAGGATCCAACTAACTATACATCCTAGGTAACACTAGCAGTTGTATCTAATAAGAATATAAACATATGTGTGCAGGATCCAACTAACTATACATCCCAGGTATCACTAGAAGTTGTATCTAATATGAATGTAAACGTGTGTGCAGGATCCAACTAACTATACATCCTAGGTAACACTAGCAGTAGTATCTAATAAGAATATAGTAATATTAATTTTAGATTGCAAGTTTCACTGGTTAAATAAATGAAGAGTTATACAAGACAAGTAAAGTAATAATTCATACTTCTTTAGGTTTCCATAAACATTTATGATTTAGCTTGATCTTTGAGAGAATTAGGAAGTCCAGTATTTTTAACTCCAGTTTTCATTTTCTTCTGTCTTACATCCATCCAGTTGTTTTTCTCAGGTGATTTTCCAAAATTTTGCTCAATATTAATGTTATTAAATTTGTAAAATTAGACTAAATGTACTTTATAGTCATTGTATGTACAAATGCAAAAAAAGTCAGTACAAATAATAGTCTTTGTATGTGCAAATGCAGAAGAATTCAGTACAAATGAAATTAATGTCTAGTAATAAATATGTGTAAAAAACCATGTTTAAATAAAAAATGGGTCCAAAATACCTACTAAATTAAAATACATAAATAGCAAACAGTCTGTGTAAATACATACTAATCAAAATACATTGTAATAAGTTCAAAAGTAATCTGTCAAGTTGTAATATCACTGGTTTTACCCCAGTAAAATAATTGCTTTCAAATAAGTATTATCTAAGCCCAGTTCAGTACTTTATGTTCACTTCACTGTCAATCAAGATGTTAATGAGCAGTTCAGAGACATGACCACAATCTTATGGTCAAATTGACATTAAAACTGTAAATTTTCAGTAGTATATAAATGCTTGCAGTAGCACATGGTTCTTGTCTCTTATAGTTAATTCAACAGTTGCAAAGAGTTAATAAAACAATTCTAAGTCATAAATTAAATTCTGTGATTGCAAAAGAATAAATTAATCAAGTAAAATTAAAACAGACACAGTTCATAACTAATAAAATATTTTCACAGAATGGTCTGCAAAAAAAAAGTTGTTAAATACATTCAGGTTTGGTAGTAATACATGTTTTCATTGTATTAACTATGTAAAATTGCATTTTGACTTGTATCAAAAAAGACTAAAGGTTTTGTTTCTTAATGTGTTTTTTATATAAAAGGTTTTGAGTATGTTTAAAAACAGAGGGAATTGTTAGATATTATGAATATAAGGCCGAAATTAATTCTGTTGTAAATATGCTGAAAGAAAAAGTTTGCTTGAATATATGTATAGAGTTTACAATGTGCATTCATACGTATAACAGACAGGCTTCTCTTCACAGCATCAGAAAATGCCTAACAAAGCAATACTGGAAAACAAGCATTACATGATTTTCTCATGTTTGTAGAACAAATATCAATTAACAGACATCCTTTTTTATAAATTCAGCAATACGTGATGTTTTTCCAGTAGGAACAGCTTATACAGATGTTTCCTTTCAGAATGGCATCCTCACATCAGCAAAAGTGCTCAAATCACAAAAGGACAATAGAAAGGTCTAAAAACAGACATTATGTGACTTCCCATAGAAGGTCAGAAAAATATACCAACAGAAAATAACAATCTCTTGTGTGCGTGACTAGCTCTGTATATAGCTATTGTAGTAATTCAGTTATGTGAGAGAAGGACAGAGAGAGGTATTTTGTAGAAGTCATCATTCATATCTGTAATGAAGGAAAACTTTGTAAATATATGCTACAAATCTGACAGACTATGTGTGGTTTGTTATAAAATAAGTTATCTGTAACTGTGCTTATAGCTGCAAAATATATTTATTTATCAGTGTGCAATTTGAAAGGCTTGGTGCTTTAAACAGACTACAGATGGAGTCATGCAGAGCTACATGTCTCTGATTCAGCAGTAAACAGCACAGCAAGACTGTGTGTAAGCAAGCAAGTAAGTAAGTAAGCAGAGCCATATAATTTTTCAGGTTGTAGATGGTGACCAGTTCATGCCTTCTGGAATTGTAAGGATGTTGTTGTTTTGGATGAACGAAACAGCTTCTTTGGCACTGTTGAAAGATCTCATCTCATTTTTGAGGGTAGATTTTGATTTTGGCTGGATAAACTAATTGTACCTTAATTTTATTCTGCTTTAATAGCCTTACCAATGGCCAACAGCTTTTCCTCATTTCCAGGACTCTTGTGGAGTAACCATTATCTAACTTTATTTGGTCATTTCCAGGAGTAATCATTATCTAACCTTATTTGGTCATTTCCAGGAGTAATCATTATCTGACCTTATTTGGTCATTTCCAGGAGTAATCATTATCTAACCTACTTTGGTCATTTCCAGGAGTAATCATTATCTAACCTTATTTGGTTTCCTTTGAAAGACAAGGGACTTTTCCTCCAAGCTGTTTTCAGTAGGAGTTCTTTATCTAAGAAGGATAGGAACTTCACAACTATGGATCTTGGAGAAGCATTAGGGGAAGGAGGGACAGATTTCCCTATGGCTCTATGTGCTCTCTCGATTCCGTATAACAAACCTTTTAAGTCCAAAAATTCAGGCAGCCAGGAATTTAGGAAGGAAATAATATCTTCTCCTTCTGTTTTTTCAGGGAGACCAAAGATTCTAATATTTGTTCTTCTCTCTCTGTTTTCGACATCGTCTACTTTATCAGCCAAGTGTTTTGTTGCAGAATGGTCTCACAGTGGAATTCATCTTCCATAAGTCTTTTATCCGTATCATTCAGTGAAGTCTCAATATTCAGAATTTTGGATTGTTGCTGCTGGAGGCTTTCCTTTAGAACATTAGTTTGTTGTTGACAGTTCATCTTTAAAGTTTCAAGGTTGTCAGTAAATCTGTCCATTTTTAAAGATAATTCCTCGAGAATAGTAGATATAGACAGGATTTCTTTCCTTAGTGTGGAATCAGCGTGTGAAGATTTTGAGTTGCTCATCTCTGCCCAGTTGTATAATCATTAATTATGATAGGAATTATTTTAAGAAAAAGCTCCAAAGTTGAAAATCTAGTAGATTATAGGTTCTCAAACTGATTGTATAACTTTTAAGGAGCTGATAATAGAATTTTAAATAATAATTTTCCTGTTCTTGGTAGCAGATGTGGAGCTCAAGAAAAAAGCTGTTACCAGTTGGCCACTTAGGCTCCGTCCCCCAATATGGGTTTTTGATAGGATAGTAGGGCTCTACTTTTGGTGCTTTGGTGTTGTATATTTTGTAGAGCAGAGGTATTTTCAGGGGAGTAAAGTAGTTTGTGGGTTAGTATAAGTCGGCTATAGAGAATGAGATGGGGAAGTTCCAGCCAATTAAGTTTTTTAAGGGGAGTGCAGTGGTGTGTCCTATGTGGGGTATTGGTTGCAAATTTAGCAGACTTATTATAACAAGTTTGCAGCCTAGACAGGTCAGATTTTCTGAGGTTGGTGAAAATTGGTGAGGCATACAGAAGAGTTGAGATGAGGCGGGTACGTGCAATAGTGCCTTTGGTGGAGTCAGTTAGGAAGTGTTTATTTCTGTATAGCAAGTTTAGAGTTTTATGTACTTTTTATGGTATCGGATATATGTATGTCAAATTGCATGTTGCTGTCAGTTACAACCCCTAGCAGTTTAGTGTGAGTAATGGGGGATATGATTGTATTATTACTGAAGTAATGTTAAAAGTAGTGTTATGAGAAGAATGGGGTGTGGGTGGGAAGATAAGAAGGTGGGTTTTATTTGGGTTTAATATTAGTTGTGATTCAGAGAGCCATTTTTCAGCAGCAAGAAAAGACTATTGTGTTTGATGCAGCAGTATCTGGAGGGTGGAGGATACACAAGTAAGTGTTGCATCATCTGCATATTGGATGATAGAAACATGAGGTGTAGCAGTATGAAGGTTATTAGTAAAAACAGAGAATAGCAGTGGTCCAAGAATGGAACCCTGAGGGACTCCTACTGAGACTGGTAGTAATGGGGAGAGTTCTTGTTGCCATCTGACTGCCTGATGTTTGCCTGATAAGTAACTTCTAAACCAAGAAATGGTGGGAGGGCTTAGATTTAAATCTGAGAGAGTGTTGATGAGTTTATCATGATTAATCATGTCAAAAGCCTTGGAAAGGTCTAAGAATATGGTTGAGACATACTTACCTTTGTTCCTGTGGGTGGTGACTCTCTGTGTGAAGACATAAGGGCTGTGGTAGTGCTATGAATTGGTCTAAAACCATGTTGTGCATTTGTGAGTAGACTGTGAAAGTTTAGAAATGTCATAATTTGTCTTTATACATACCTTTCAAGAATTTTGTAGCGGGGGAGAGTATGGCTATAGGCCGGTAGTTAGTTCCTTGGAGGTGCCTCCTTTGTGGAATGGGGTGATATAGTAAATTTTCCAGAGAAGGGGGACTTGGTTTTCAGCTATAGAATGATTAATGAGAATTGTTACTGGTTATGCAATTGCATTAGCAGCTATCTTTAAGAATTCAGATTGTAGACGGAGAGAGTTTTGGGTTTTAGGTTATTAAGCATATTTTTAATAGTGGAGGTGGAGGCAGGTTGAAATGAAAAGCTCTCTTCATTATTATTGTTTTTAGTGGCTTTATAGTAGTAGAAGGCTGTTGAGCATTAGCTAGTTGTAGAACAGAATCTGTAAAAAACATATTAAATGGAGTTGGGCTATCAGTGGTTGCAGGGGCAGGGGTGTATGCTTTACCCTGGTGAAGTACTTTGTTGATGGCTGTCCAAATTTTTTTAGAATTGGTTAGATATTTATTTTGAATGTTATGGTAGTAGCTCATTTTGTCTCCTTTAATCATTTTCTTTGCCTTATTTCTATTTCTTTCTTGTTTCAATACTTTCATTACATTTGGGTCTTGTGAGGTCAGAAGATATGTGTGGAGTCCCACAACTGCAGAACTGTACATGTAATCAGTTTCAAGGAGACCCATCCCTCTTTTGGAATGGGGAATATATAATCTTGGTATACAATGATTTTTATAAATCATTTGGTGAGCATGAAGCATCCTTCTTGTTTTCATAAACAATTTATCCAACATGTTTTGGGCCCAGTCAGTCACTCCAAAACTGTAAGTTAGGACAGGAAGAGTAAATTGGTTTATAGCTTGGATTTTGTTACTAGATGTCAACGCTGTTTTCAGAATTAATTTAAGTCTTCTAAAGTATGCCTTACTATTTTTTATTCGTATTTGTTCATGCTTTATTGTTGATCCTTCATCATTTCTCAAATATTTATACACCCCGTCTTGCTCAAGTTATATTATATCACATTCTTGCCCAAACTAATGATGTGAAGTTGTTCTATCTCGCCTTCATTCTCACTGATGGGTTTGGAGCTGATCCTCGGTTCTGACTTGGCCAAATGCTAAAGCTCGAGATCTTCAAACAACTCATGGCCTACTCCCTATCCCATGATGCAATAGAGTTTCCCTCAGATCTCATTTGCTGCTGCAACAGATCAGATGTTCGTTGAAAAGCTCTGGCCAGTATTGTCAAACTTTTGATAGTTGTTTAAACAAAATTTTTCATTACTATTTGTTGTTAGTTGTTACATTATAGTTAGCTACTTGAGACACTTGTCTCTTTTGTTAGTCTTCGTTAGTTAGAGTGCTTTTTCTCCCTATCCTTTATATATAGCCCATTTTTTTTACTTAGGGCATTAATAATATATCATTGCTATTGCTTGCAAATATTTGTTATTCAACCCTGCATTTTTTTTATAAGGCTTGCATAATAGTTGTTGAACAGTTTGGTGTGTTTCATAGTTATTATAGTTAGTCTTAGAGACCCTTCTTTATTAGGGTTATTTCTTATATAGATATTATCTGTGTGCTGTGTGTTTTTTTTTTTGTATATATATATATGTATATATATATATATATATATATATATATATATATATATATATATATATATATATATATATTGTTATATATATAGAACTAGAGTTTGTTCTGCCTTGGGCAATTTCAGTGACAGAGTTATGTCTGAGAAAGTTAAATATGGGTTTAAAAAAATGTCTGAAATGCATACAGAAGATGTCAGTTACAGATGGCCATACAAATCGTGTTTATTGTTTAGGTGAACTTCACCTACAGGAAAATTGTGCCATCTGTCACTACTTTAGCTCTCGCGTTCTTCATGAACGCAAGAGTAAACTGATAGCAAGAGGTCTCTTGAAATCTTCTTTTCAAGAAGCCTTAGAGAAGGACAAGCCCACTAAATCTCCAAAAACTGTGTCTACAAGCTCTTTGTCAGAGTCTGAGCCGAGAAAGGGCTCGTCGACTTCTAAAGCAACTAAATCCAGCAAGACTGACACCTAGGTGCAGAAGCTTATCGAGGTAATTGTGGTCAGTGGGAGTCAGCCCCCAGCCTTGGAGCCAGTATCTTGCACTTTAAAATCACCTATTCTCCAGTCTTAGACATTGTCCATTGCTTCCTAGTCCTCAATACTCTCAGATAAGGACATGGATCGAGTGTTACAGAGACTTCTGCAGTCACAGGCACTAGCCAAAATTTTGTCAGGTCCGACCCTTAGGGCTTCAGAACTGACCCAAACTCGACCCATTTCTTTGATTCCTCCTCCGATTTGACCCAAAGTTTCGGAGCTGGAGTATTCAGAACCGATGATTGTGTAACCATCAGAGCAGGCACCCATTGGGCTTTCGGTTCCGACTACTCTGACCTCTTCCGTACCCACCTTAGAGTCTAGGAGCCAACACTCACCGGTCAGGTCCGGAGAGGATAGCCATACTGATCTTTCGGTGCAGACCTTGCCTCTCAGGGCCTCGGCTTCAGCTCGGCACCTACCTCAGGCTTGGAGCCCACAGTTTTGGCACCACAGAGATTGCCTGTTTCTATGGATTCAGGCATCTCTTCAGACTGGAGCCGCGGGATGCCATGAGGAGAGTGTTGTCTCCTCAGGCACCCACATCATCGGTACCAGCAATCTCCTCCCCTAAAGTTCCTGTGTCTGTCTCTGCTACACTGATCCGTCAAAAACATAGAGACCCAGAGTCTCAGGTCTCCCCATTGGGTGAGCCCTGTTCTTCCGGAACCTCCCCAGAAGCTCCTCTGAGGAGGTTCCCATTAAGAGAATTTGCAAGAGGAAGCATCTGGATTCCCCACAGGAATCCATTACATTAGCTACTCACTTAGATGAGTCACAAGGGTCCCCACGGTCCCCCTCTGAAGATATCTCTTTTGGTGATATCTTAGAAATCCTAAAACAGAGGGATGGCTGGAATCTCCTTAACCCTACTGATGATGAGTCAGTACTCCTGAAGGCTTTCGGGTCTCAACCCCCCACCTCTTGGGTGATTCCACCTTTTGATGAGTTGATGGACCTTCTCTCTCGAAAGGTGTGGAAGTTCCCGGATACAATAGAACCAGTCCCTCAGAGACCAAATAAATTTATTATGTCACCTCAGGACAAGGCTTTCCTTACCAAAGGAGTACCGGTTGATGCTGTGTTGGTGGCGGCAGCCACTAAGAAGGAGCTATCGGAGACTTTCACATCTGTTCATCCTCCTAATAGAGATTCTAGGATCATGGACAGATATGGAAAGCACATGTTTTGTTCAGCAGCCTTTAGTCTTCGATCCCTGAACTATCTCACACATTTCACCAGACTACACAGAGATCTCCTTAAGGAGTTAGGAGACACTCTTCAGGGTGTGGTAGCTGCGGGGGTCTCAGATAAGGTAACCTCCCAGCTTGCTACCCTAAATTTCCTTATAAACTCTTCCATGTGTCTGATTTCATATGCAGCTGATGGAATGAGTCGGGCAGCAGATACAGGAATTGCTCTTAGGAGGCACTCCTGGATGCGCTTATGTTGCTTTGTGGAGCTCTACAAGTCATCCTTTTTAAACACCCCCTTTGATGGTTCATCACTTTTTGGACCAAAAGTGAAGGAAACACTTACCAGGTGTGAACAAGATGGAAAGACTCTGTCTGCTGTAGGAATTTATTTTTCCACTCCTACCAGACATTATCCTAAAGGTCAGAAAAGTGGAAAAATGTGGTTCTGTAAAGCCCAAGGAGCTTTCTTTGACACACATAGTGAAACCCCCTCTAGAGACAGAGGAAGGGCAATAATGGGAGATGCCATCCATGAGGCAGAAGGGGATCCGCAGAACCAGGGTGACAGGGATCAGTTCTTTGGCAATCCCTACCAGTGCTCCTGAAAGAAGTCCCACCTGTCCATCTCTAGAGGCAGTCAGGGGACGCTTATCTTTGTACCCAGACACCTGGCTAAAAATTACAAAAGATATGTGGGTACAAAGCAGAATATCTAGAGGATACACTATTCCCTTTACTACCTCTCCAACCCCTGTGAAAAAAATCCCAGATGTTCCACCCAATCTCAGGGAACAGGCAACCACAGAGATTTCAAGGCTGCTAGAAAAAAAGAGTCATCCAACCAGTCCCAGCAGACCTGAGAGGATCCAGAAATTACTCAAGGTTATTTTTAGTTCCAAAGAAAACGGGGGACTGGAGACCAATTTTGGATCTCAGCAGGTTGAACAAATCAGTCAAGAAAACAAAGTTCCGGATGGTCATGCTACAGTCTGTGCTTGGATGTGCTCAGTAGATCTCCAGGTTGCGTACTACCATATAAAGATGGTCAGAACATCCAGGGATCATCTGCACTTTTGGCTGGGAGCCAGGCACTTTCAGTTTTGGGCTCTGCCATTTGGTCTCACTATAACCTCCAGAGTATTCACCAAATTCATGGCAGTAGTCACGGCTCACCTGAGGTGGTTAGGATTCCAGGTCTTTCCATATTTAGATGACTGGCTCCTCACCACCACTACCAAGCATCAACTCATACACACAAGGGAGACAATCTTAGATCTTTGCAGTTGTTTGGAGATTACTATAAACTGGGACAAATCTGCTTTACAGCCATCCAGATGTACCATCTTTATCGGAGCAGAACTCAACACAGTTTCCATGACCATAAAACTTCCAATGGAAAGAGTGGTGAGTCTTCGACAACAGATTCTGAATCTCATCCCCAACCAGAGAGCCCTAGTTTTAGTAGTGCTCAGATTACTAAGGACCATGGCAGCAGCCATCATTGCCATTCCATTAGTCCAAATACACATGTCAATACTGCAATGGCTGATTTTCTCATAATGATCTTATCAGGAACTTCCAATGTCTCACCACATCATAATAACAAACTCATGCAAGAAGGATCTTCTTTGGTGGCTGACCTCTCCTTGAGTGACAATAGGATGTCCCTTTGTTCTTCCAACCCCGGTTGCCACTGTGACCACAGATGCCTCCCTGATAGGGTGGAGGGGGAATTTTCAGAGAAGGACAGCCCAAAGCACATGGGAGAATCATGAGGCTCATCTGCATATCAATGCCCTAGAGATGAGAGTGGTACTTCTAGTGTTGCAGTCCTTTCAAAACTTTCTACCTCTAGGGACTATTGCAATACAGACAGAAAATATGTCAGTGGTCTGGTACATAAACAAACAGGGAGGAACCAGATCATACCCCTTATGTTGAGAGGCCTTAAGAGTATGGCAGTGTGAAATTTCCATTCAGCACTTTCTGATAGCAATGCACATTCTGGGGAGGTCCAATGTGATAGAGGACAAACTGAGCAGAGCAATACTGTCTCCTCATAGGTGGTCCCTGAAAGAAGAATTAGCGGAAAGGATATTCCGCAGATGGGGCCAGCCTATCTGTGACCTCTTTGCAACCCCTGCCAACACCAAATGCAGCAACTACTTTGCCCTGATCCCCAACTCAGGAGATGCCCCAAGGGGTGCACTTGTACACAGTTGGCCCCGGGACTTCTTTATGCTTTTCCCCTGTTTCTTCTGATACCCAAATTCTTACAGAAAGCCAGCACTCTGGGAAGGACCATTATTTTGATAGCCCCTTACTGGCCTCATCAAGTTTGGTTCCCCTTTCTGCAGCCTCATCTACTGGAAGAAGCATGGATCCTGGCCTCAGTTCCAGATCTTCTGATACATTCATCAGGGGTTCTTCATCCTGCAATTCTTACCCTAAAATTGACAGCTTGGCTGCTGCAGTTCCATGAATTACCAGGTTCCACAAATTATCACCTGCAGTGCAGAACATCCTAATTTCTTCTGATAAATCTTCTACCAGGAAACTATACCTTAGCAAGTAGAAAAGATGTTCTGTATGGGCGTCAAATAATAATGTTGATCCATATGTGGCTTTGATTTCTTCCATTATAGAGTTTCTGACTAGATTGTTTCAGGAAGGAGTGGCTGCAGCAACCCTTATAGTTCAATTGGCAGCAATCTCTAATTTTCATATTGATGATCAACAGATTCCCATCATGTCACATAGACTTTCTAAAACCATTTCATAAGGGTACTATTCACTTGAGGCCACCTATTAAAACCCCATCTGCTCCATGGAATCTTAATTTTATGCTCTCATGGATCATTTTACCCCCCTTTGAACCTGCATCATCCTGTGATTTGAAATACCTATCATGCAAGACCATTTTCCTAGTAGCTATTACTTCTGCTTGAAGAATTTCGGAACTACATGCCTTGTCCATCAAAGTCTCATACTTGATTTTTCATAATGATAGAGTAAATCTGAGAACAAATCCTTCATTCCTACCTAAGGTTTGTTGTGAAACAAATCTCAACCAGACTATAGAATTACTTGTGTTTTTCCCAAATATACAAACAAAATGGAACACGTTGCACAAACTCGATGTCCATAGGCAACTTCGATTCTATCTAGGCAGGACTAAGGACTTCAGAAAATCAAGCCAACTTTTTGTCTCCTTTTCAGATTCAAAGAAGGGTACTCCTGTGGTTAAAACCATGTTATCAAAATGGTTGTCAGACTGTATTGCTTTTATATACAGCTCTTCACATATGACATTAAATCATAAAGTCAAGGCTCACTCGACCAGGGCAATTTCCAGTTCTTCAGCCTTTATGGCACAGCTGCTTATAGATTCTATTTGAGCAGCAGCCACATGGTCCTTACCTCATACCTTTATCACACATTACAAATTGGATAAGGCTTCCAGGGGCAGGGCCTCCTTTGGTTCTATGGTTCTGAGGAATATTTTCCCATGAGCCACCCAAGGAGATGGTGCTTGGGACACTTACCCATTAGTGATAATGAAGGCAAGATTGAAGAACTTCACATTAAGAAGTTATGTACTTACCATAACATTACATGTGAGTTGTTCATCTTGCCTTCATTCTTATGTCCCACCCACCAACCCCCTTCCTTTAAAGTCTTGAGGGCTGGGAAGTTCCAACAAGTCCTAGTGATATTTTGTCCTCGTCTATGTTATTATTATTTCAATGCCTATAGTCTTTAGTTATCAGTATGACTGGGCAAACAAGATCTGAGGGAAGCACTATTGCATCATGGGATAGGGAGTAGGCCATGAGCTGTTTGAAGACCTTGAACTTTAGCATTTGGCCGAGTTGGAGCCGAGGATCAGCTCTGAACCCATCAGTGAGAATGAAGGCGAGATGAACCATAACAAACCACAGAAAATCAATTCAAACCCTCAGAACTGGAGGCTGCACCCTCCCCCAACCCCCCTAACTAATTATACCAACTCCAAAATTGCACTATAGTGGAGAAAAGGGCAACTCCCATATATTTTCCTGGGTAAATTCTTGGTGTTATGAAGAGTCAATGAACTGAAGATTCGCTGTTGTCATCTCGATGTTCTTGTATTCGATCATGTGGGATTTCGGTATTATCAGGTAGACCCACATAAAATATTAAATTTCATTTGACTGACATCACAATACCTAATTTTCAAAATACTGAAAACTCATTTGACTGAGTCTTATTATACTGATAGCTTACAATGCTGAATTTCAAAATACTGAATTTTAAGCCATAGACGTGATGTGTGTTTCCCTTCACCTGTGACTTGGTTGTGATTAAAAAACATTATTGTAACTTAAAGTACCAACTGTCAGAATACCGACAGTAGCATAGAAAGTAGTGTTGCAGTGTTTCTAAATGTGAGTACGTCTCTACATTTTTATGGGAAGTATCTAAAGTAATATGGCAGATATTTTGTGCGCTCCCGGCAGTAGTGGCAGTGTGTACAGTACTGTAAGATAAGAAAAGGTATATGCCCTTTTCCCCAATGTAGTGTGATTCTGGATTTAGTATATATAGTTAGAGGGGGCTGTGGGAGTGTGGAGGGTGCAGACCCCCCCATGTCGGGGGCTGTGGGCGGTATAGCTCTCCACCTAGTTTGGTTTTATATCTCCTGGCTTCTGTTAACAGTGGAAGTAAGTAGTTTTAAAAGATTGGAAAGAGTTAGTCATTGGTGTTCTAATTATGCATGTGTGTGGCTTAATATTCAGTATTTTGACATTTGGCCTTGCAAGCTTTCAGTATAATGTGACTCAATCAAATGAGTTTTCACTATTTTGAAAATTGGGTATTGTGGCCTTAGTCAAACGAAATTCAGTGTTTTTTAGTTTTCAATCATGTGAAGTAGATCCATATCTCTCTCTCTCTATACATATATATATATATATATATATATATATATATATATATGTGTGTGTGTGTGTGTGTACATAGCCATATATGGTTGCCATTCAGAAGTTCAGAACAGACACAAGGGTAAATGGGTTAATATTAGGGCTGGGAATGTATTTGACAAGTGTTGGCAGGTTAGGACTGGAGTAAGGGTTAGGTAAGGGGATAGCGTTAGTGCTGTACATATTTGTCTGTGTCTGAGTCTGTTTTGTGAAGTAATAGTGTTATGGAAGGGGGTTTTCTAATTTAAAGTACAAAGTTAGAGTTAGGAGAAGGGTTAGGGTTAACACACATTAGTAAGTGGTCCAGGGCAGCTTAAGGTTTAGGGCTATTTTTTAGTGAAAATTGATCTCAGAAGTAGGGGGTTTGCCTATTTTATTTTATTTATTTTTTTGCTGTTAAGGTAATGAGGGTTTATGTGCCTTTTGTCTGTATTTTAAGTGCTTATATTTTAACGTGTTAACATTTTTAACTATACTAATTTATATTTCTGTCTATATATATATATATATATATATATATATATATATATATATATATATATATCCATCTATCTATGAGTAAATACATAGTATGGATGTATGTGACCTAAAAGGCAAACTAGCTGAAACTTTAGCTATTTTGCTGTATCATTTTCCTATCATGGTTATTTAAGTAGCTTGCAGGTTGACAAATTTAGGAGCATCGTGTAGGAAGGAGGGTAACTGTAGAGTAGAATAAAGGAAATAGTTTCCCTAGTATGGTCAGTCAGGTAAGATATCACTTGATACAGGTTGCCAATTTTTTTGTGTGTTTTGCTGATAGTTTGCTTTACTTTGTGGTTGGATTTCATGGCATCATCTATGATGACCTATAGGCGCTTGGTATGAGTTACAAGTTGAATTCTGGTTTGGTCAGAAATAGTAATGGTGATGAAAGGTCTGTCACTATGAGTATTGTTTACGTGTGTACAGAGTAAGTTTTATATTCTTAGTTTTTTTTAGTTATTGTAGGTTTTTGACAGTGCAGATGAGTGTAGGATCACCACATACTGAGTAATGGCAGCATATTTACTTCTGGTATGTAGGTCATTTATGAAAACATTGAACAGCAAGGGACCAAGGACAGATCCTTGAGGCACACTTATGTACATTGAGAGAAATGGGGAGATGTCATGTTCCCATTCTTACAGCTTGAAGTCTATCACTGAGGTAGTTGTTGAGCCAGGTGAGAGATGAGTGCTGAAGTCCTTGGGAGAAGAGTTTGTAGAGCAGATTGTAGTGAGACATGGTGACAGAAGCTTTGAAAAATCAAGGAAAAGTGCTTTTACTAAGTTCCCTGTATTCCTGCTACTTTTGATGATGGTTGCAAAGCTGAGGATAGCTGTTGAATGCTATGGTATGGTCAGAAATCACATTGCATGGGTCTTTACAAGTTGTCTGTGATAACAAATTTAAGAAGCTAGGATTGTACACATTTTTCTGAGACTGATTTTGCAGGCAGACTAGCTATTGGCCTGACATTGGAGATATCATCAGAGGAGCTACCTTTGTGTAGGGGCAGGAAATAGGATGTGTCCTAAATTTTAGTAATGGAGCTTTCTGTGATGAAATGGTTTATTAGAATGGAGACTGGGGAAGCCAACATATCTGCTGCAAGTTTAATATGCACAGAAGGAATGTTGTTAGGGGCAAGTGTAATTGGTTTAAGTTTGAGAAGGCATTTCCTGATGGTGGATGTGAGGATGGGTCCAAAATCAAATGTGCAGGGGTTATTTGTTGACTGTGGAAAAGGTGACATATTACAGGTGGAAGAGTTGTTTGAAAAGAAGGTTACTCTGTTAATAAAATATGCATTGAACTGGCAGGCAGTGTTGTTATTGGTGCAGTTAGTGGAATGGGTTGCTTTGGTAGTATGGCCAGGATGTACAAGATTCCTAATATCTGTCTCTATACATAAATCACACATACACATATATAGTCCTCCAAGATAAGCAAGTTTACCTAAAAATGAATTAATTAACTAAACATTCTTTTAAAGGTCATTTTGAAGGTCTTCCATAAATTCATCATATTCTTTAACTCAGTTAAAATATTTTCCCAATGCTTTTGCCTCACCTATTGTTTTTTCGGGTCTATTTCAAAGGATTGAATAGAAAAATTGTTAAAACCAATATGGTTGACAATTCAGTCTGTCAACAAAAACACAAACCGTACAAACACCCACGAACAACAGAAATAATGCTTTTGCAGGGGAGGAAGCCCTGCTGAGCCACCACACCACTGCTAGTTATATATACCAGCTCTGAGATCACAGTACAATGGGGGAAAAAGGGCAAATTTCCTGATCCCCACTGTAGCACGATCTCCATCAGAATGGTTTGATAGACTGAATTGTCGATCATATGGGTTTTAACAATTTGTCTATTCGATCCCTTGATGTAGACCCGCTTCTTTAACATCATTCCTAACACTGTTACTTCCATTAGTAAAAATTTGTGTCTCACATTTTAACTTTTACCTGACATTCTTCACATTTGTCTTTAATAAACCTTAAGTGAACAGATAACATACATCCTCACAATTCTTAATATCTTCTATAATATATATTTCATTCTTTACCAGTATTACCACATCACCCATGTAAGACTCACTAGAAGCAGCTGCACTCCTG
This sequence comes from Protopterus annectens, assembly GCF_019279795.1. Taxonomy (NCBI): domain Eukaryota; kingdom Metazoa; phylum Chordata; order Ceratodontiformes; family Protopteridae; genus Protopterus; species Protopterus annectens. The sequence continues at coordinate 677,707,961 of NC_056749.1, read as the reverse complement.
GTAAGAAAAAATACTGTTATAATATAAGGCACATCTTACTGGGCAGTCTTATCTTACTCCTTTATAAATTTTAAAAAACTCACTACACCATTAACTGTCTAATACTGTTAACATTACATTATAAACTGACTTAAAACATCTGTCATCAATAATTATATATGCTGAGAAAATACTCCATACTGGGTCATGTCAAAGGCCTTTGCTCCATTTTATATATATATATATATATATATATATATATATATATATATATATATATATATATATATTCTTTTCAGTTTCATTCATAATGATGCTACCAAATTGTTTTTTAACTGTAACCAGAATTTCATTCTTCTGTTTCCCTTTATTCAATAAATCCCTTTTAACAAAACTTTTGAAAACATTTTGTAATCAGTTTATTACTAATGTTGCAAAATGCAATAGGTCTCTAATTTTGCTATATATTTTTTTTTTGCCTTTCTTTCATAGGTTCATAGGTGAGTATTAGGCTAGCTGCCCTTTTGGGCCACTTTAAGCCTATCCAACTTCCCTCTCGAAGGTAAGAATCAAACCCTGTACCCTGTGACTGTGAGGTTAAGACATTAATCATTATTTCCATTCCCAAAATAAACCTATTCAAGCATTCACACTATGCCTCTCTAATCAGTTATTTAGTACTTCTATAAAATAACTTTCCTCCCAGTGGACCCATTCATTCACTTATAAAAATCATATCCCTGGCCATCAAGAGCAGAAACTCTTCTTTCTCTCATTCTTTCAAAATCTTCTCTGAATCTTCCACTGATATTTTCTTTTCGAGTAGGTGACATATGTCACTTTTTTTTTCACTTCCCAATTATGATTTAAGTCCCTACTATTTTCTTTATTTAACATTGTTACATGTTTTTCAACGTCTTTCATAATACTTTTCCTGGTAACATTCAATCAAAATTTTATCAACAATACAGACATAATTCTTCTGTCTTCGTATTGTTTATTTGTACTTAAAAAGGACATAATATTCTGTTTTTTTTTTCCTTTTACCAAATACTGCTATTTTACCTTTAACTCTTTTTCTAAAGTTGATATTTCTAGTAAACTATAATATCCCTGAATTAAATCGGTCTATATTACTTAAACAAAGATTTCTAACTTCGAATACCATATAGCCAACACCATATGGTTGAAGTTAGAAAACTTCGAATACGAGGAAAAAAAAAGGTCACCTAAGATGTGACCAGCCTCCCTGCACCCCCCACTCTTTAAATATACCAACTCCAAGATCGCACTACAGTGCAGTAAATGGAAGTCTTCCCTTTACCGCATTATAGTGCGGTCTCTGAGTTGTTATATTTGAAGAGTGGGGTTGTGGGGGGTGCAGGGTGGCTTGCCCCCCTGCCTACAACCCTTAGTTTAGGGTTTACTCTTTTTTTTTTTTTCCGAATTCGAAGTTTTCTAACTTTGACCATATGGTGTCGGCCATATGGTATTCGAAGTTAGGAATCTTTGTTTAAATAATATAGACGCAAATTAAATCTGTAAAGGCCATTTTATAGCTTCTGATCCAGTGTGCCACTAAAGTCAAATATTCTTTTGTATATTTCATTTTTATAACTACCTATCATGATGTCCAGTTTTCATAAAAAATACATCTCCTCCCTTATTGTCTTCCAAATCAATTGTTTCTTTTTTTTAACTCACACAATGTAGACCATAACTTTTTAAGTCTCGTAATACTTTTCCTTCTTGAATTACCACAATATATGACCAAATGTTGCCCATATGGCCACATGATCTGAGAACCCTCATTTTTTGTCCTCCTTGCAGTTCTTGCAAAGTCTCCTGTGGTGAATATCCTGTTAGCCTTAATTTGTTAAAAGTATTAAAAGTATATCTTTACAAGAAAGATATGACTAAAGCATTAGCTGCGAGGTGATCTTAGACATTTTCATAGAAGCAAGAGCATTTGTGTCGTTAAGCAATAGTACTTTTAATAGGATCATAGGAGAACAGTAGACGAATGACCCTAAAAGGCCTTTTTAAGCCTATCCAGAAATATTAAAAAAGGCATTCGTCCTATAAGTTGTGTAGAGGGCAGAGCCGGATCCAGCACTAGAGGGGGGCCGGCCTAGGGGGACTGCCACAACATTTAATTTGTAATTAAAATATAAATTACATGTCATGTCTTCTTTAACTGTATTATTCTATAAGAATGTACTTTGCATCTGTCCATGTAATGCAGATTCCTGCTGCTTCTTCCTCCATACTTCAACACACACACACACACACACACACACACACACACACATACACACACACACACACACACACACACACACACATTTAGACATTACGTTCCTGCTGTTTCTTTTTTCTGCTCATGAAATTTAAACTTGCATCACGAGTCATAGTTTCCACTGTTGCTTCTGCTTCACGAGACATACATTCCTGCTCCTGCTTCTTAATTTAACCTAGAAAACAAAAGTGGAAAAAAACTAAGGTAATGCTGCTCAATGCCAGAAGTCTAAACCTCAAGATGCACGCTCTCGAAGCCCTCCTCAGTATAGAGAACATCGATGTCTGTGCAGTGACTGAAACCTGGTTCAAGGCTCCTGAGAGCACCCCAGCACTATCAGGTTTTACCTCATATCATGCTTTCCAGCCCCAAAACTTGGACCAAACCACAAAAGGAGGGGAAGTATCCATATTCATCAAAGATACCCACACCTCCAGGTTAGTGGCAATGCACGAAGCATCGGAGACCATCCAGGTGCAACTAACCATAGGCAAAACTGCCCTACTGTTTGTAGCATGCTACAGACCACCCTCTCAAACTCAGGAACCCCACACAGCCTTCCTGAAAACACTGGAGAGTATGAATGTCTCTCCAAATACCATCATATTGGGAGACTTCAACTACCCAAACATAGACTGGGAACATTACTCAAGCCCCAACACCCTAGCCCAAAGGTTCCTAGAATTCATAAACTCAAATGCGATGGAACAACTAGTCACCATTCCCACAAGAGGAGATAATATACTAGACCTGATCATCACAAACATGGGGACAAATTGCTCCACACCGGAAGTATATCCCTCATTGGTGAGATCAGACCATAAATTAATCTCACTGGAAATCCACATCCCTCCCCCACCCCCTGCACAAAAGACCACAGTGAAGAACTTCTCAAAAGCCAACTTCACACTTCTTAAGACTGAAGTGGTATCCTTCAAGGCCCCTGGGCCAGTGGAAACCACAACCCACACTGCTGAATCCTTTACAAATGCCTTCTACGAGCACTTTCAAGAATGCATGGATCATGCAATCCCAAATAAAACCAAGACCCATTCCCCCAAAGGCAGGCACCCAGTCTGGTGGACCCCAGCCATAAACAAACTTTACAACAGGAGGAGGAAGCTACTACATGACAGAGCAAAATTCCTAAAAGGGAAGGCATCTCTGATCAGTATTAGCAAAAAACTACGATCACTCATAAAATTATCCAAGGCCAACTTTGAGAGAAAAATCGCAAAAGACACAAAAGACAATCACAAGGTCTTCTTTAGCTATGTTAGAAACCTGGGTGGAAACTCCCAGATATGCTCAGAGTTAGTACAAAATGACACAAAATACACTGAACCCACAGACATTGCCAACATTCTGGCAGACAGGTTCAGTGCAAATTTCTCCTCCCCCTCCCCCCAAAAGGAGAAATATCTATCCCAGCAGAGTGTAGCCTCCCTAACATCTCAGATGCCCAGGTGAGAGCCGCCCTCTCTAAAGCTAAAAACACAGCATCAATGGGACCGGACGGTGTCCCGGGCTGTGTGCTACATGAACTCCAAGAGGAACTAAACCCACACATAAGGCTGCTGTTTAATCTTAGCCTTACTACAGGATACGTACCCAAAGAGTGGTGTACGGCAACAGTGATCCCACTCCACAAAGGCGGTGCTTCTACGGACCCTGGAAATTACTGCCCCATAAGCTTGATGAGCCTGGTCTGCAAAGCTATGGAGAGGATCATTATGGAACTCATAAACAAAGACATTGGGGACCTACAGACATTGGATCCTACCCAATTTGGCTTTGTCAAGGGCAGATCCTGCCTTTTGAACTTGGTCGACTTTTTTGAAACAGTCACTAAGGCCATTGATGAGGGTAAGGCAGTTCACACAGCCTACCTTGACCTTGCAAAAGCCTTCGACACAATACCCCACTTGGGCATCATAGACAAACTCACCAGCTTAAATGTAAACCCATATATCACAAGATGGGTTGCAAACTGGCTCAAGGACAGAACCCACAGGGTCAGAGTTGCTGGAGCCATGTCAGACTCTAAGCTGGTCACAAGCGGTGTCCCACAGGGCTCAGTCCTGGGACCCCTCTTGTTCGGCATTTATTTTTCCAAGGTGCAGGCAAACATAGGAGGATTGTGGCTGACAAAGTTCACAGATGACTGCAAACTGGGTGCCATAATTGATACTCCAGTGGACAAAAGCATCCTTCAGAGAGGCCTCATAGAAAATGATAATTGGTGCAGAGCCATGGCCTTAAGCTGAATTCCAAAAAATGTATAGTCATACCCTTTGGGAAAAACAAGGTACCCACAAATTACCGCATAGGTGGTAATCCATTAAGTACAGAAGAGGTAATCAGGGACCTAGGGACCCAAGTTGACAGTAACCTCTCATTTGACACTCACATTGCCAAAGTGGTTAGGAAGACCTTCTATATTGCCCACCTTATCATGAAGGGATTCACATCTAGATCAAGAGAGGTCATTGTGCCCCTGTACTCTTCTCTTATCAGGCCAATGATTGAGTACAATGCCCCATTTGGGATGTATCTTACCCGACACCTGCAGCAGTTGGAAAGACCCCAAAAGTTCCTCACCAAGAGGATAAAGGGTCTCAAACATATGTCATATGCTTCCCAGCTGAAGAAACTCCAGCTCTATTCAGTCGCATACCGCCTACTCAGAGGTGATCTGTGCCTGACGTACAAGGCCATGTCCAATCTGGAATTAATGGACATGCTCCACCTCAGAAAATCCAAATCCATCAGAGCCACGAGAGCAAGAGACTTGAACCTCAACACAGAAATAAATAGGACGTGCTGGAGGGACAGATTCATAACCCAGAGGCTCCCTACATTCTGGAACAGAATGTCAGTCCATGTTAGGCAGAGCCCCTCACTAACTCTATTCAAGAGAAATCTTGACGAGTGGATGGGAGATTGTAGGTTTACCCCGGGGGGGTCATCTCTGTGTCACTACTAGACAGAGGCACAGTAAACTAAACCCTAAATGGGCATAGTATTCTCATCCTAAGGGGTGGTGTAAGCCACACACACTCTGGCTAGGCTTATAAATGCCCTAGGGCAGATAGCCTAGTATGAACCTATGAACCTATAAGACAGACACAAAACAATGTACGGTAAGGTGTGTCACTGTGTGTGTGCGTGTGTGTGTGTGTGTGTGTGTGTGTGTGTGTGTGTGTGTGTGTGTGTGTATGCGTTAAAATAAAATGCCCTAGTTAGAGATGGCAGGTTAGTTAATTTACTTAGGCCCAAACCCTGTACCTTGGTTACAGAAGACAAGAGCCTGAACTCTCTACACCAACAACCAGACTGTCATTGGCGTGCATTTTCAAGGAATTGTGTGCATTTTTAAAGAATTGTGAGTTTCAGAGGAAGAGAAGTTTACTGTTGCACATACTGCCTGTTTTCAATGTACAACTGTTTTGTTTAGCAAATGAATGTCACTGTTTGTGCTGTAAAACTTAAAAGCAGTCTTATTTGCACAACAGGTCACATATTTGCCTTTGGTGCAGAAGGCTGTGGGTTCTACTCTCACACCATCATATCATTGTTGGAGCCTTCCTGTGTCCTGAAAGAGTGCTCTTCAAACTATCTGGAGATATACAGAGCTGAGTATATTTTTCTGGCACTTCAGAGTTGTGTACTGGTAATTGTTGTTTGACTAATTTTATATCATTGCTGGCTGACTTCAGAGTTGTGCACAGTTATTTTTGCTTCACTGTATAGTTTTTCAGATCTCTGCTGAAGGTGTTTTTCTCCCCCCCCCCCCTATTTCTCTGTGTCTTCAGTTGGTATAACTGGTTTTGCATCCTGTGTGTTATCTGACCATCTCAAGGATTACTTGCATAAAATTAGACCCTCTTAGTAAAAAAGTCTGCATATCATTGTTGGATCCTTCCTGTGTCCTGAAAGAGTGCTCTTCAAACTATCTGGAGATATACAGAGCTGAGTATATTTTTCTGGCACTTCAGAGTTGTGTACTGGTAATTGTTGTTTGACTAATTTTATATCATTGCTGGCTGACTTCAGAGTTGTGCACTGTTATTTTTGCTTCACTGTATAGTTTTTCAGATCTCTGCTGAAGATGTTGGTTTTCCTATATGCACTCCCCTATTACTGACTGTTGTTTAAATTTGGAGGTTTTTGCAGTTGCCCGCCCCCACTGTAGATTTGATCTGGGACACTCCCCCCAGTCCCATCTCTTTATCTCATTCTACCTAATAGACTCCTTCTGCATTGTTTTTAATCATTTTTAACTTAATTGCATGTTTTAAACTGTTTGGTCTAACATTGCTACATACTCAAGTGCGCTAGCTTGCACTGTATTTGAATTGTTTTGACTGCTGTTTTAGCTACTTTTCTGTATATATAAAAAAAAATTATTTCCTGTAACTAGTGTACTCCAGATTCAGATTTGCTTTATCCAGGACTGTATGTAAGCTTCTGAGCCCCCCCAAGCTTTCTGTGTTGGAGGGAAGCCTTCTAGCTTATCAGTGGGAGTCGTAAGCACTATGTAACCTATCTTCCACATAAGGAGTGGTTCTGGCCCAGAAACTGTAGTTATTGGCCGTTTGGGCAGTTTTTCCATCTCTCTCAACTTTCTGATTTAAAAGCCCACATTTGCACTTGTTTCCCCCCTTTCCTGTAACTAGTTTAGTCCAGATACAGATTATTACTTTTAGCACTTGAATTTGCTTATTCGTGATCAGCACTTGTTCAGAACTTGTAAGCATTAAATAACCTAATTACTACAGCACTCAACCTTCCTCATTACCTAGAGGAAAACAGTTTTGGTACTTACTTTCCTCACTTGCTTAGAGAAAAACAGCTCTTGTACTCACTTTCCTCACTTATCTAGAGGAAAATAGTTTTTTTTATTCAGGCATGTCCAAGGGTCAGCTCCCAGTGTTCTCTCCTGTCTATCTGATGAATCTGGGGATCTTGGGGCAATGTAGAAATTGGCTCATGTACACAGACAACCCTCTCCTCCTACCACCCAACACTACAAACTGTGAGAGATGCACCTATCTAGCCAAACTGGAGGTAAAGCTCTCTCCAACCAAGACTGAACTTGGCAGTCAAGAGGAGAAGGTAATCACTTGTACCACACTCTTCACATAGTCTCACTAAATCTACACCACCAAAATCCACACATAGAAATACAAAAACATTCGGGGAGGCTCTCAATAATAATCTGCTCAAGCAACAGAGACCTCCAAAGCAGAAATGCAAGCAACCTCCACCCCCCAACACAACCAAAATGACACATAGCCCGCAGACTCAGTGTGCCACTCAACCATAGCCAATAAGGCAAAACAACATACCCAACACACTAGTCATAGGCGACTCTGTAGTTAGGCACACTGATGTTCCACTCACCAGGCTAAACAAGGAGAAGGTTACTGTCAGCTGCCTGTCGGGTGCCAGGATCCGCCACATAACCCATGCACTCAGGTCACTCCACAACAAGTACAAATATGACTCTGTCATTGTCCATGTTGGTGTGAACGACCTGAGACGTACCTCCCTGGACTACATGAAAAGAGACATGGAAGAGCTCTTCGATCTTCTAGCCCAGGCAGGTATGACCCTAGCCCTGAGTAGCATTCTGCCATCACCCAGAATGATGCCGCAGTACAAGGACAAAATGATTGACTTCAACAATTGGCTAAGCTTCTGGTGCCATTCTAAAGGGATCTAGTATTTGTCTGCCTGGGATGACATGGTCGACAGACCACAATGCTTTGCCAGAGAGGGACTGCACCTGTCACCCCTGGGATTCCGGATACTGGCTAGGTTCTTGCCATCACAATAGTGCCTTTTTTAGGCAAGGTTCAAATGACAAATTCACCACTATAACAGGAACAGGCAAGCAAAAACTGACGGTGATGCTACTCAACGCCAGAAGTGTAAATCTCAAAATGCACTCACTTGAGGCACTCCTTAAAATGGAGAACATCAATATCTGTGCAGTGACTGAGACCTGGTTCAAGGCTCCAGAGAGCAACCCTGCACTACCAGGCTATAACTCATACCACACTTTTCGGCCATGTAACCTGGACTGGAACACCAAAGGCAGAGGTGCATACATATTCATTAAGGATATCCACACCTCCAGGCTAGTTGCTCAGCATAATGCAGCCAAGGTTATCCAAGTGCAACTAACTCTGGGCAAAACTGCAATCCAAACTGTAGCTTGCTACAGATCACCCACCATGCCCCAGGATTCCCACTCCTCTTTTCTTGATGTTCTGGAAAATATTAGGGTTGAACCAAACACCCTAATAATGAGCGATTTCAACTACCCCACCATTAACTGGGAAAACTACTCATGTACCAACTCCTTCGCTCAACGCTTTCTGGAATTCATAAACTCCAATGCCCTGGATCAACTTATCCACACCCCCACCAGGGGCAACAATATCCTAGAGCTAGTCATTACCAATATGAGTGACCGGTGTTCCACACCTGAAGTCAATGCCTCATTGGTCCGATCCGACCATAAGCTAATTACCCTAGATATCCACATCCTGCCTCCACCCCCCATTAAGGAAACCATAATAAAAACGTTCTCCAAAGCCAACTTCATGCTTCTTAAGACAGAAGTGGTGAACTTCATGACACCCATGCAGGTGGACAATACAGTTACGACTACTGAATCCTACACAATTGCACTTTATAAGCACTTACATGAGTGCATGGATTGTGCTATCCCAAACAGAACCAAGACGCTATCCTCCAAAGAAAGGAAGCCAATCTGGTGGTCCCCTGCCATAAGCAAACTGTACAACAGAAGGAAGAAACTCTTGCAAAAGAGAGTAAAATCCCATGAGTGGAGGAGCTCCCTGGTCAGCCTCAGTAAGAAGCTGCGATCCCTGATAAAATCCTCCAAAGATAGTTACAAAAACAAAATTGCCACTGATTCTAAAGACAACCACAAAGCATACTATAGCTATGTCAAGAATCTGAATGGCAACACTCAGATATGCTCTGAGTTACAGCGCGATGGCACTAAATATACAGACCCAACTGATATTGCCAACATCTTGGCAGATAGTTTCAGTGCTAACTTTACCCCCCCTCTGATCCCCTAAAGAGCCCATCTCTATACCAGAAGAATGCAAACTTCCTGTAATCACGGCTGCACAGGTAAAAACCACACTCTCCAAAGCCAAGAATACAGCATCCATGGGACCAGACAACATCCCAGGCTGTGTTCTACATGAACTACAGAAAGAACTGGCACCCCACCTAAGTACCATGTTCAATCATAGCCTCACCTCAGGCTTTGTGCCTGCTGAATGGCGCACAGCAATGGTTATCCTACTCCACAAGGGGGGAGCCACCATGGCCCCGGGAACTACCGCCCTATTAGCCTGACGAGCCTGGTCTGCAAGGCCATGGAACGTATCATCATGGAACTTATAAACAAAGACATTGGTAATCTCCAAACTCTGGATCCCACCCAGTTTGGGTTTGTAAAAGGCAGATCATGTCTCCTAAACCTGATAGACTTCTTTGAAGCAGTCACCAAAGCCGTAGACAAGGGTAAGTTGGTTCACACAGCCTATCTAGATCTTGCCAAGGCTTTTGACAACATCCCCCACTCTGGAATTATAGATAAACTCACTAAACTAGGTATAAATCCCTATGTCACAAGATGGGTTCCCAACTGGCTCACTGACAGAACCCACACTGTGAAATTAGCAGACTCCAAATCTGACTTCAGACCAGTGACAAGTGGAGTAGCACAGGGTTCAGTCCTGGGTCCTCTCCTGTTTGGTATCTACTTCTCTGAAGTACAGGCTAACACAGAAGGTCTTTGGCTAATGAAGTTTGCAGATGACTGCAAACTAGGAGCCATAATCGAAACTCCTAATGATCTGGACATCCTACAAAAGGGCCTCACTGAGACAGATGCCTGGTGTCAAAGCCATGGCCTCAAGCTCAGTGCCAAAAAGTGCATTGTCATCCCCCTTTGTAAAAACTCTGTACCCATGAACTACAACATAGGCGGTAGTATACTTAACACCGAAAGTGTGATAAGAGACCTTGGGACACAAGTGGACAGTAGTCTCTCCTTTGATAATCACATCGCCACAGTAGTCAGGAAATCCTTCTACGTGGCACACCTCATCACAAAAGGTTTCTCATCCAGAAAAAAAGAGGTCATTGTTCCCCTCTACTCATCACTCATTAGACCCATTATAGAGTACAACGCCCCTTTTGGTATGTACCTCACAAGACATCTCCAACAACTGGAAAGGCTGCAGAAATACCTCACAGAGGATTACTGGCCTCAAACAAATGCCCTATGCTGCCCGTCTCAAAAAACTCCAGCTTTACTCTGTCGCATATCGCCTACTCAGAGGTGATCTCTGCCTAACTTACAAAGCTATGTCAAACCCAGAGCTGTTGGACATGCTCCACTTAAAGAAATCCCAATCCTTCCAAGCTACGTGCTCTAGGGACCTAAACCTTGTCACTACAATAAACAGAACATGCCGGAGGGATAGATTCCTGTCCCAAAGACTTCCCATACTCTGGAATAAGCTACCTATCTATATCAAACAAAGCTCCTCATTAGCACTCTTCAAGAAAAATCTTGATGACTGGATGGGAAATAGGAAATTCACCACGGGGATCACCTCTGTGGCTCCGCTCGACAGTGGCACAGGAAAATAATTTTCTTGAATGGCAAAAGCCAGGGTACCTTTTTGGCTGGGCTTGTATAGGCCCCAGGGCCAGTACCCTAGTACCTAACTATGAACCATGCAGCTGGATTGCTAATACTGTAGTGCCCTTAAAGGGTCCTGAGAGTGTCCTCCTTTGGATGAGATGCCTAGTAACTATGAACTTGTTGTCAGATTGTCAGCCTCTGAAACTCCACCCACTGCAAGCCTTACTCTCATTGGAGAATGCTGATATCTGTGTAGTAACAGAGACATGGTTTAACGTCACTGAGAGTGCCCCAGAAATGCAAGTTTATAACACCTTTCACAACTTTAGAACATCTACTGCACAGGAGGGAACTAAAGGTGGAGGAGTGGCATTCTATATAAGGACTAATCTCACATCCCGACTAGTTAAAATGTATGACTCACTGGAACTCATACATGTGTAACTCACCATAAACAGGGTACCATAACATATCCTTGCAAAATATAGGTCCCCCACCATGTCATAGGAACCCATACTACCTATCTCAATGTACTAGAGTCCCTCACCATTCAACCCAATACGATATTCACGGGGGATCTCAACTACCCCTCTATAGATTGGGAATCCCACACCACTTCTAATGTACAAGCCCAGCGATTTCTAAACTTTGTTAATGCCAACATCCTGGAACAGTTGGTCCATTCTCCTACCAGAGGTACAAACATCCTTGACCTCGAACTCACAAATATGAGAGGGCAATGTTCGCCACCCAATGTAATATCTTCGCTCATCTGATCTGACCTTAAGGCAGTATTACTTGAAATAAAAATTAAATCTGTGGATCCAGCAAAACCAAAAGTCTCTAGGAATTATTCTAAGGCTAACCTCTCTCTACTAAGCAACACCTTGGCTAAATTCCAAGCACTCCAAACCCAGTAAACACTATAGAATACACTGAGCTGTTTACAAGATCTTTGTACAGATATATATATATATATATATATATATATATATATATATATATATATATATATATAGCTGTATAGATTGAGCTGTGCCCACTTGTATTAAGAATAAGACAAACTCAAAAGACAAGCCACCCTGGTAGAATCATACTATCAATCGGTTATACAATAAAAGAAAAAAATCTTGGCCAAGCGTAGGAGGAACAAAGCCACACATAAAAACCCTCTGACCAATCTAAACAAGCAGCTAAGAGGGTTAATTAATACTTTAAAGGATAAATTTGAAGAAACAAAATAGCTTCTCAGGAAAATGACAAACTCAAAGCTTTCTACAGCTATGTCTGTAACCTAAAAGGACATGCACAACAATGTGTAGAACTTATCATAAATGGGATCACCCATATCTAAACTGGAGACCATTCCCGACCTTTTGGCTGACAGGTTCAGCTCAAATTTCTTCCCCACTGCCCCCTGATAGTCCAAAGGAAATATCACATAACACAATCCCCCCAGCCATTACTAGAATACAGGTCATTAATGCACTTTTCAAGGTCAAAAACCCTGCATCAATGGGTCCCAATAACATTCTGGCATGTTTAATAAACAGCATGAAACATGACCTCTCTGGTCCACTTCAATCACTTTTCAACTGGAGCCTTCAGTCAGGTTTTGTGCCCATGGAATGGAAGATGGCTACAGTTATTCCCCTGCACAAAGGAGGTCCAGCCACTGATCTGGGTAACTACAGGCCCATAAGTCTTACCAGCCTCATATGTAAGGCCAATGAAAGAATCATCACCGACATGATAAATGAAGACATTGGTAACCTGCAAACACTTGACCCATCACATTTTAAGACGGATTCACGGAGGCTTGCACGGAGTCTAAGAGTCGTGTAAGACTCCATGCAGCCTTCGCGATCCAGGAACAGCCCAAAGTCCGTGTAAGAGACAAGCTAAAACATCTCTTACACGGAGTGGGCGTGGATAAGCTAATCACCTCACTTGCAGCCGAATAGCATGGAAATGAGGATGATTAGTGATCCAGGAAGCCCAGAACAGCCCATGTAAGAGCCGTTTTAGCTGCAGAAATGTACTCAGTTGACAACTGAGTACGTTTCTGCAAAAAACGCAATGGAGCCATGTCAGCTCCAAATAAAGGGTGCATATGTGTCAGGCAGCATGCCAATGGCCAAATATGTGGCCATTGGCAAGGTAACCTGATGCAAATATATTAAAAATATATATTTTTTTTCGGCGATGTTTAAACCCAGCGCAGCCCCGCGCAAATGGGCTGCACTGTATAAAACATAAAAACGAAGGTTATAAACCCACAAATGTGGGTTTTATGCAATACATGGAATGTCAATGCAGGGACCAGTAGACCAAAACCAACATGGCCACTGTGTAGTGGTTGCTAAGGGGGGAAGCTGAATCTAAGACATGTAACTAAGCATTAGTAGGCAATCTGATGCAAATGAGTGTTAGGATACTGAATTCCACTGTCACATAGCAAATGAGCACAGTCTGAGTAGTGTAAGAGTTACAGAAGGGGGAGGAACAGAGTAGGAGATAGGTGACATCACAGGGGGGAATGGTAGAAAGAAATGCAGTTCATTGGAGGTCAGAGTTACATGACAGATGTCAGACAGATATCATGGAAAGAGGTGTGCCACTAGATAAGCATGAGAAAGTCAAGAAATGGAAGGTGTATACTGTTGCCTACACCAAAGTTTCTTGCTGGGCGTGCATGCGCACGTGTGCACGCCATGAAGAGCGAGTAAGGCAGTGTGTGTGCGTGTAAGGCAGACTGAGCATGTGGGAGCGTGTTGGGAGATGTTTAACACTGTTTGCGCGGGTGTGCACGCGTTTTAATCTGAATAAGCAGATTCTGAACCGTGTAAGCATGTGTGCGTGCATGTAAGCCACTGTGAGCGTGTTTCTGCTGGTTTGCACACGGCTCCTCCCTGAGGAAACAGAGAGGAAAAAGGAAGCAACAGATTTAGTAGGAAGCTAGCAGGGAATACTGCTGGAGCTAGCAGGTGAAAACAATTAGAAGCAGGCAATTACACAGGCAGAATAGTAGCCCAGCCCAGCACTTAAAACTCTGCAAACAGCAGTGCAGGATGTTTCTCTCAAGAGAAACTGCAAGACAGGAGTAAGCTATTAGAAGTGAAAACTGAAAAAGCTGAACTCAGAGCAGAAATGTTAGGGGCTGCCATAGCTGTCATAATGAGACATAGGCGACTTGCTGAGGGTGGTGACAATGCAGATGGTGCCAGACAACCCTCTGTGAGGAGACGGAGAAGAGTGTACAGGGCCAGGGTCACCTACCATGGGTTACATGAGCTGGAGATAGTAGAGCGCTATAGAGTGGACAGAGACCTCCTGCAGCAAATAGTGGAACTGTGCAGGCCACACCTCACACACAGAACCAACAGAGGGGAACCCATCCCAGTGGAAACCAAGGTATGTGTTGGCCTAAGAATACTAGCAACAGGTACCTTCCAAAGACCAACTGGTGATATGATGGGGATATCACAGGCATCAGCCTCCAGGGTACTGCACCAGTTCCTGGATGCCATGTCAGCACATGTCGGTGATCATGTATATTTCCCCAATGCCCGTGAGGTATTGGCCAGCAATATGCGTCTCTTCCAGCAAATAGCGGAATACCCTGAGGTAGTGGGTGCAATAGACTGCACGCACATATGCATCAAAGCACCAGCCGGTGAGCGAGGTAGGGCATACATCAACCGCAAGAGCTTCCCCTCCATCAACTGCCAGGTCGTGTGTGATGCCCAGGGCATAATAATGAATGTGTGTGCTGGCTGTCCTGGGAGCTACCATGATTCCCACATCTAGCATTTGACGCAGCTGTACCAGACATTTGCCAATGGGGACATCCCACACGGACACCTAGTGGGGGATGCAGGTTATGCACTGGAGCCGTGGCTGATGACACCCATCAGAAACGCACACACACCTGAAAAGGAACGCCATAATGAGGCACACGCACAAACATGTAATGTAATAGAGCGTGTGTTTGGGCTGCTCAAGTCACGGTTCCGGTGTCTGGACACATCTGGTGGAGCCTTGCAGTACACACCAACTACATGTACTCAAACTGTCATGGTATGTGCTATGCTACATAATATGATCTTGCAAAAACAGCTGCAGCAGGACCAGCATAGGGCCGGGCCAGACAGCCCCCCATCATTGCCAAGGCCATCACAGGCAGAGCGTGACTCGGAGGAGGAACAACCTGAGCCTGCCCCAGTAGGCAGAAGGAGGCGTGCCCAGTATGCCCTGGCCTTGGCAAAGAGGCAACACATAGCACATACACTGGCTCAGTAGGAACCCTGGGAATGATACCCCCTCTGAGTCACTCAAATAATAACATGGATGCCTACAATGACATGACCTGCTCACAAACATGTACAGGGAAGTGTAATATGTGCATCCAACAGAGGCAGCCCTGCAGCACCACCTGAGGCATGAATGCTATGTGTTAAATAATGTAACACCATGTACTATATGCACACCTGAGGACCCTGACTAACATCCTATCCTCACCAAGCATCATGCCACAATATGACAATGAGATGATCAAGTGCAATAATTGACTGAAGTATCGCAGTTAGTCAAAGGGGATCCAATGTGTGCCAGTCTGGGATGACATGCTGAGCATGACATGATGCTCCACCTGCTAGGACTGGCATGCACCTATCAGTGCAGGCCATATGGATACTGGCAAAGGCTGTTGTTACCCACAGTGTGCCCTGAATAGGTAAGGCTCAAAACACAAACCTATCTCCATAGGTATCAGAAGGGATAAGAATAAGATAAGGGATAAGGGATAAGTCGAAACAGCAAGATGCATGCAGTCTAAACTCACCCAGTATGGAGAATGTTGATATCTGTGCTGTAACAGAAAACTGAGTCAAGGCTCACAACAGCACCCTAACACTACCAGGTTACACCTCATACTGTGCTGTACAGACTCAAAACATGGACCAAGCTACAAAAGGAGGGTGACTAGCAAGAATTGTCAAGGATAACCACACCCCCATGTTGGTACCACAACAAGAAGCAGCATGGACTAGCCATGGTCAAGTAACAGTGGCTAAAACTGCCCCCCAGTTTATAGCCTGCTACAGACTACTGTCCCAACACCAGGAACTGCACCTGGCCTATGCTATAATACATGAATATAGCAAGTCCTCCAAACCACATTATATTGGGTGACTGAAAATACCCAGACATAGACTGGGAGCATTATACTAGCTCCAACAGTGTAAGACAAAAGTTCATAGAATCCATAAACCAAAAGGCCCAGGAACAATGTACCACTCCCACAAGAGGGGTAAGCATACTGGATGTGATAATCAGCAACATGGGTACTGGATGGCAAGACGAGAAGTGTATTGCTCACTGGTAAAACCAGACCATAGAGTAATCACACTGGATATACAAATCCTGACCACAGTCCCTGGCCAGAAAACTACAGTGGAAAACATGTGTAAAGCAATATTTGCACTCCTCCAAACTGATGTGGAATCCATTAAAGGTCCTGTGCAGGTACAACATATGGGCCACACCTCAGAACCTGTAATACAGCCATTCCATGAACACTGCCAGGAATGCTTGGATTATGCAATCCTAAATTAAAACAAGACACAATGCCATACACGCAGGCATCTGACATGGTGGACACCAGCCATAACCAAACCATGCAAGAGAATGAGGAAGCTACTACATGATAGAGCAAACATAAACAATGAAATAATCACTGATCAGTAGTATGGCAATAAAATATGTCCACACATGCAATCCACTAAGGCCAGCCACAACAAGTTGAATCTGTGAATCCTGAGGCGATGTTACACCTGCCCCAAGTACACAGACAACCCCCAACTCCACCCAAGAAATACAAATATATGTGAGAGATGCAACCATCTATCCAAACTGGAGGCTCAGCTCCCTCAACTCAGTACTCCCAAAACTAGTCAGGAGGAGAAGGTAACCACACACACCACAAACACAGTCCCACATAGACCTATCACAACTGCAAACCAAACACATAAACACAGAAAAACATTCCCGGAGGCACAAATTACAAACACAGCACACCGACAGAGGCATCTAAAGCAGACACCCAATCAAACAACCTCCAAACATAGCACATGCAACACATAGTACACAAAGCTGGTGTGCCAAACAGTCACAGGCCAGAAGGAGAAACAACATGCCTGATACAGTTGTAATAGGTGACTCCATAGTCAGACACACTGCTGTCCGGCACACCAGACTGAACAAGGGAAAGGGTACAGTAAGCCTGTAGGCTGCCACAATACGCCACATAACAGAAGTATGCAGGTCACTCCAAAGCAAGTAGAAATATGATGCAGTCATAGTCCATGCTGGTGTGAATGACCTGAGATGTACCTCCCTAGACTACATGAAAAGAGACCTAGATGAGCTTTCTGATTATGTAGTCCAGGCCAGTATGACACTCACCATTTGCAGCATCCTACCCTTACCAAGAATAATGCCACAATACAAACACGGAATGATCAGTCATAGCAAGTGGCACACTTACTGGTGTCATTCCAAGGGGATCCAATGTCTGTCTGCTTGGGATGTCATGCTTGACAAGCCACGCAGCTGTTCTTGGGATAGCTTGCACCTGTTACCCCTGGGTGTCTGGATATTGGATAAGGCCTTTGCCACCTCCATAGAGCCTTTTGTAGGCAAGGCTGAAAAGACTAACCCACCACCCTAGAAAACATAAGTGGAAAGAAACATAAGGGTAATGCTGACCAATGCCAGATGTGTAAACCCCAATATGCATGCTCCCAAGGCCATCCCCAGTATGGAGAACATCAATGTCTGTGCAGTGACAGAAACCTGCTGCAAGCCTCCTGACAGCACACCAGCACTACCAGGTTATACCACATATCATGTGTCATGGCCCCAAAACCTGGAACAAAACATAAAAGGAGGGTGAGTATCCATATTCAGCACAGACACCCATACGTCCAGGTAACTGACAATGCACAAGGCATTGGAGTCCACCCATGTGCAACTAACTGTAGGCAAGACTGCTGTACAGTCTGTAGCATGCTACAGACCACACTCTCACACACAGGAACCCCACCCAGCCATCCTGAAGACACTGGACAATATGAATGTCCCACCAAATACCAAACAAGGTACCACAAATTACCACATAGGTGGTAAACCATTATGTATGGAAGGAGTAATCAGGGACCTAGAGACACAAGTGGACAGTAACCTGTTATGTGACACTCACATTGCCAATGTGGCTAGGAAGACTGCCTACATTTGACACCGTATCAGGAAAGGATTCACATCTACGTCAACAGAGGTCATTGTGCCCCTATACTTTTCTCTTATCACACCCATAATCTAGTACAATGCCTCATATGGGATGTACCTTACCTGACACCTGCAGCAGTTAGAAAGACCTCAAAGGTACCTCACCAAGAAGATAAAGGGTCTCAAATATATGTCATATGCTGCCTGGCTGTAGACACCCCAGCTGAATGCAGTCACATACTGCCTACACAGAGGCATTGCATGCCTGTTGTAGAAGGCCATGCCCAACACAGGAGTAATGGACATGCTCAACCCCATAAAACTCAAAGCCATCGGAGCTGTGAGAGTGAGAGATGTCAACCTCAACAAATAATGAAATAGAATGTGCTGGGGGGACAGATACATAATCCAGATGCTCCTCACACCCTGGACCAAAATCCTACTCCATGTTAGGCAGAGCCCCTCACTGACACTCTTCAACAGGAATCTTGCCAAGTGGATGGATGATTGTAGAATTACACTGGGGGTCTTCACTGTGTCATGTCCAGACAGAGGCACAGCAAAGCAAATCATAAATGGCCATAATATTCAAATAGCAAGGGGTGGCAAAAGCCACACGCACTCTGGCTAGGCTAACAAATGCCCTAGGGTGGATAGCCTAGTATGAACCTATGAACCTATGAAGATACAAATTGTACAGGACACTAAGGATAATCCCAAGGCTTTCACAACTGATGGTAGGAACCGTGTTGGGAATTCACAGATATGCTCTGAATCACACAAATATCACAAAAACAGACACATATTGCCAACATACATCCTGACAGGTGCAGTGCAACCCCACCCACCAGAATGCAGAATATCTATCCCAGCAGACTGCTGGCCCCCTGACATTGCAGATGCTGAGGTAACAGCCAACATCTACAAAGCAAAACACACAGCAGCAATGGTATGAGATGATGTCCTGGGCTGAGTGCAACATGGACTCCAAGATGAATGGAATGCCAAATCACACTACTGCTCAATGTCAGCCTTACCACAGAATATGTACCCAAAGAGCAGTGTACAACAATAGTGGTCCTTCTCAACAAAGGTGTTGCCTGAATGGATACTGAAAACTACTACCCCAGAATCCTGAGAAGCTCGGTCTGCACAGCTATGGAAAGGATCAGCATGTACCACAGACATAAAGATATTGGGGACCTACTGACACCAGATCCTACCCAGTGTGGCTTTCTTAAGTGCAGATCCTGCCCCTAAACATGTTTGACTCAATTGAAACAGTCATTAAGGTCATTGATGAGGGCAATGTGGTCCACACAACGTAGCTGGACCTTGCAAAGGCTTCTATACAATACCCTACGTGTTCATTATAGATAAGCTCACTAGCTTAAATATAAACCCCTATGTCAGTAGAGGGGTTGCAAACCAGACCAAGGACAGAACAGACATGGTCAGACATGCTGCAGCCATGTCAGACTACAAACCAGATATAACTGGCATCCCACAAGGCTTGATCCTGGGATCTCCCTCGTCTGGTATATATGTCCCATAGGTACAGGCAAACATGGAAGGACTGTGTCTGAACATGTTTGCAGAGGACTACAAACTGCTCACCATATATGATCCACCAGCTGACACAAGCATCCCACAAAAGGGCCTCATAGAAACAGACAAATTGTGCCATAGCCATGTCAGCAAGCTAATTGCAGAAAAGTGTATAGTCAACCCCCGTGGATATACAGTAAGTGCCCACCAATTACCACATAGGTGTTAACCCATTATGTAGTTAACATGTAATGAGAGACCTGGGGACACAAGGTGATAGATATCCTGCATTGGACAAACATGTGCTGTAGTGTTTACAGAAACATACCATATACCCACCTAATCATGAAGGTTGTCAGATCTAGATAAGGGGAGGTCATTGTGGCTCTGCAGTCATCCTTCATCAGTGGTACAATTGACTACAATAGCCCCTGTGGGATGTACCTCAGCAGACACCTCCATCAACTGTAAAGTCCCTACAGTACCTTACCAGGAGTATCAAAGAGCTTGCACAGATGACATGTGTTGCCTGTGTTGCTGGTATCAATAAACATGCTGCACCTTGTACAATCTGAATGGCAGTGAGCTATGCACATGAGAGACCGGAACCCCAGCACCGACTTACATATAGGACAAGCTGTACTGCATGATCCATAACACAGAAGCCACCCCCACCCATGAGTGAACTCCCAGTACAGGCTACCCATAGAGTCACTTATCAATTTTCCTCAATAGGAATCTTGATGAGTGGATGGGAGATGGTAGCTTTATCCTGGGTATCACTGTCATGTCACAGGTAGACAGAGGCACAGTATACTAACCATGACATATGTCATGGCAAACTCCACTTACAATGTGTGTTGAAGGACAAACACACTCTCCAACTAGCATTAGACATGGACTAGGGCACATCGCTAGTGTTTGCAAATGTACACTTATGTTGTGTAATACACTACCAATGTTGGACAAGCCTGGTTTAAGTAGTTCATATCTGAACAGAATGCAACATGGTCAGATGTACACAACTGGCCCCTAACCAGGCTGTTGTGCTCACTATCGAAATGTAAAGCAGTGATAGCACTAAAGCCCAGGATACTGTCCACCACAGTCAAAGTACTACCAGTACACTATACAGTACTACAGTGTTAGGTCAGTGTGAAAGGATGTTGACAACTGTATGCAAAGTATCCCATGCAAACACTGCAGGCACAGTATAATCCTGTTGTGTTCACACACAAAGCAGTTGTACAGTAACTACACAACATGACACACAACACACAACCATAAACGGGTGATATTTGTTGAAGTTCACACTCATCCACAAATGTGGTGGGCTGCAGAGTTCAACATATGGAATGTTCACACTGGGCATGCTCACACACTTTGATAAATGAGACATATGTCAGACAACATGCCATGGGAAGGCTGAACTGGGCATGCTCACACACTTAGGCCAAATCTCAGTTTAGCAGTTGGACACACATATCTGGTATTTTTACGTGTTATTCCAGGAACCAACCACATTACAGCAGTCTGCCCAGTGCACACAGTTAAATGACTACAGAGACATAAGTGATATAGTGGATCCCCTCCCATATGCAAACATCTTCCACAGATGCACAAGTTGTTTATACAAACAGGGAATGCTACGGCAATAAAGATGTGCAAACAGTCTATCAGCAACAAATAATGTGCATTTGACAATTAAACATATGGGTGTAGAGGTCAACACTAGGCTGTTTGCCCTAGGGAATGACAGCTTAGCCAGAGTGTGCTTGGCGTCTGCCTCCCCACAGGATGCACATTCCCCTTTCTAAACACCGATGATGTCAGCACCCTATAAGTACAGCAGGAGAAGAGAAACCTCCCAGTAATGTGAATAGTGCGCTCCGCTAATGCGTCCGTCAGAAGTATCATAACATAGTTAGGTAGGGGTTGGAATCCTGCAAATGCTCAGTGTGTGTGTGAGTCTGTGGGAGAGAAATGTCCCTTTTGGCAACTGGGAAAACACACTACAGGATGCACATTCCCCTTTCTAAGCATAGATGATGTCAGCACTCTATAAGTATAGCAGGAGAAGGGAAACCTCCCAGTAATGTGAATAGCATGCTCTGCTAATGCGTCTGTGTCATAACATAGTTAGGTAGGGGTTTGAATCCTGCAAATGGCAAGTGTGTGTGTTTGGCTGAGGGGGGTAATTGTGTGTGTGGGAAATGTCCCTTTTGGCAACTAGGAGAACAGACTACAGGATGCACATTCCCCTTTCTAAACACCGATGATGTCAGCACTCTATAAGTATAGCAGGAGAAGGGAAACCTCCCAGTAATGCGAATAGCACGCTCCGCTAATGTGTCTGTCTCAAGTGTCATAACATAGTTAGGTAGGGGTTTGAATCCTGCAAATGTCAAGTGTGTGTGTTTGTCTGAGGGGGATTCATGTGTGTGCAATTGTGTGTGAGGGAAATGTCCCTTTTGGCAACTAGGAGAACTGACTACAGGATGCACATTCCCCTTTCTAAACACCGATGATGTCAGCACTCTATAAGTATAGCAGGAGAAGGGAAACCTCCCAGTAATGCGAATAACGTGCTCTGCTAATGCGTCCGTCTCAAGTGTCATAACATAGTCAGATAGGGGTTTGAATCCTGCAAATGGCAAGTGTGTGTTTTTGGCTGAGGGGGGGTTAGTGTGTGTGAGGGAAATGTCCCTTTTGGCAACTAGGTGAACAGACTACAGGATGCACATTTCCCTTTCTAAACACTGTTCAGCTGAAGGCCATGACTCTAGCACAAGTTGTCTGTTTCTATGATGCCCCTTTGGAAGATGCTTGTGTCGACTGGAGAGTCGATTATGGTGGCCAGTTCGCAGTCATCTGCATATTAGGTCAGCCACAGTCCGTCCGTGTTGGCCTGTACCTCCAATAAATATATACCAAACAAGAGAGGTCCCAGGACTGAGCCTTGTGGGACACAACTCGTAACTGGTTTGGAGTCTGGCATGGCTCCAGCAATTCTAACCATGTGGGTTCTGTCCTTGAGCCACTGTGCATTCCATCTAGTGACATAGGGGCTTATATTTAAGCTGGTGAGCTTCTCTAGAATGCCCAAGTGGGGTATTGTTTTGAAGGCTTTTGCGAGGTCCAGGTAGGCTGTGTGAACCACCTTCCCCTCGTCAATGGCCTTGGTGACTGTTTCAAAGAAATCAACCAGGTTAAACCTGGTAGTGCTGGTGTGCTCTCAGTAGCCCTGAACCAGGCATCTGTTACTGCACAGATATCGGTGTTCTCCATGCCAAGGAGAGTTTCGAGTGCATGCATCTGGAGGTTTAGACTTCTGGCGTTGGGTAGCATTAATCTTAGTTTCTTATCCCTTGTGATACCTATGAAGGTGGGTTTGTCATTTGAGCCTTGCCTAACATAGGCACTATGGGGGTAGCAAGAGCCTTTGCCAATATCTGAAAGCCCAGGGGTGACAGATGCAGGCCATCCCTAGCGAAGCAGGTAGTTCAACAGAAGATGAATATGTGAAGGTGTAGTGCCTGTGATTAGTTAGCAGTAGCATATATGACTGCTCACATGGACACGTGCCAGGTAAGTCATATGCACTGTGTCACAGGCAATGTACATGTGAACAGGACAAACAGTGACATCCTGTCAAGTGGGACATGGACATACATATAGTAAGCTATGCAGATGGCACTAGGAGTCCACAGAAGCTCTATAACTATGCATTGCAGGTGTGATCAGTATTCCAGGGTAATTGCAAGCAAACATGCATGCAAACAAAGATACAGTAAACAGGGCTGCATGTAGTCCATTGTACAACAAACAAGCTGTACCACTTCCAGTAGGTAACACTGCAAATATGCAGGCACTATGCACATGTACATGGAAATACACGGGTCAGATGGCTAGGGTCCAGTCTCGGCGCACACAAGTGTACAGACCATGTAGTGTCAGGATGTACAATAACTGGATGGAAACCCATGTTCTCATACCTGCAGTAATTCCCATGTCAAATAACAGACACTGAGCCTTCACTCAGTGGTTCCATACTTAGTAGGATGTATGCTACCTGGCCTGCCACCACAGTATCCCTGACATATATGGGGACTCTCCCTCCTGTGACAGTTAGTTTTGTGTGTTGGGGCTGTCTAGCATGGTATGAGATGTGAGCATGCAGTGCTAGGGTGCTCCTGTGTGTCCTGTACCAGTCG
Source organism: Protopterus annectens (assembly GCF_019279795.1). Classification (NCBI taxonomy): domain Eukaryota; kingdom Metazoa; phylum Chordata; order Ceratodontiformes; family Protopteridae; genus Protopterus; species Protopterus annectens. The sequence goes on along the minus strand of NC_056749.1, from coordinate 677,683,927 downwards.
TGTAGTACTGCACACATATCAACATCCTCAAACATCTGCATTGCAGAGTCCAGTGTGGGCAACATGCCACTTGCAATTTACATGTCCATCATTGCGTATTACTACATTCATTACCTTATTCCCTGTGCTACCTATGTATGTAGCCTTCTGTTGACATCATTACCACCAGTATGGCAACATGTGCAGATGATACACTATGGTAATTACCATGGGTGTAGACAACAGTACATGACAATCACACCCTTACTGCATCAGGCATGCTGTGATATACCCACAATTAATTCAGCACACAGTACTGTTAACAACATGATACTATTACTACGCATCTATGTGGTCACCCTGTGCATCAGCAACATGTTAACCTGTACCTGCACAGTTGTTACAGATTGCAGGAGGTGGCACAGTTTCATCATATGCACAGGGTGTGAACTTGGTATGCCTGAGTCAGCCACCGATACCACCGATTGACATGTATGTGTATGTGTGTTGGTGAGGGAGAGCAGTAGAAGGTGGGGCAATGTTGATGCAGTGTGTGCGTGTATGCGGTAGCCCTAGGTGCTGTCAATTTGCATGTGTGTATGGATGCACACAGTTCCACCTCATGGCTGCCATATACTGGTGTTTGTGGACAGCCACAGACTGTACCTGCCAGGTCATACAGATCAGTGTCTCTGGCCACGGACACGGTACCTGTGCCTTCCAGGGGTGCTACGGACCATATCCGGTACCAACCCAGACTGGGTACTGTCATCAGAAGCAGGTGTTCGTTGACTGGACACAGATCCCTGTCGGGACTGGCCAGAGCCATGTGCACGTGGTCTCCTGGGGCGGTCTGATGACAGCACAGACCCAGCATTGCTGGGGCTGCTGCTGGCACTATGGGGGCGGCCGTGGCCCTGTTGTCGTCCACGACGACTGCCAGCTGTTGCTGGCATACGGCCACGTCGACGCCTCAACCGCCCACTATCGGCCTGGCTCATGGACATGTAGTTGTGGAACCGGTCTAATATGTCCCCACAATGTCTGTCTATGACATCGGTGAAATCACAGATGGCAGCCGCAATGTCACGCATACTGTCAGTCATGACTGTGCGACATGCTGTCAGCTCCCTCAGACCCTGTCTGGTGTACCGTTCCATACGTGACTGTGCCTGCATGACAGCCTGAAACATAGCTGAGGTTGTGAGACCTCTGTGGGCATATCTGACAGGGGCAGTACGCCCACGGATGCTCCCACGAGAACCCCTGGACATCTGTCTGTGTGGTACCATCTCTGGGCCATGCCCATGGCTGCTGTGTGGGGAGGCATGTGCCACTGATACCACATTACCTTGGTCAATGCCCACTGTATGCTGTCCATCACCTAGGGACATTGGTGACAAAGGGTGAATTGGCAGGATAACTGTGCGCATTGATGAGGTCGACAGCTGTGTACTGTCAATCGGTTGACCAATGGTGGACCCTGGCATACCTTCCTGTGCCATTACACAGATGTCATCATTATCAGTACCCATGGCACCTGATTCAGGTTCCCTGCTACATGACACCAGAGCAGCACCAGAACCTGTGGGAGGGAAACAGGAAACACAGTTTACAATGTTTACACATTACCAGTGATGCGCACAGGTGCACACATGCACACATGCACACATGCACGCATGCACACATGCACAGGTGCACACATGCACACATGCACAGGTGCACACATGCACACGTGCACATGTGCACACATGCACACGTGCACATGCACACGTGCACACATGCACACGTACACACGTGCACACATGCACAGGTGCACACATGCACACATGCACAGGTGCACACATGCGCACGTGCACACAGTTTCACACAATTGTACAGTACTCATAATGCATGATATCAACACACAGACACAGACACACCTACATGCATACAAAGAGCACTACTAAGTGAGCAAAATAGTACTATTACTATCAAAACTATTACAGGAATTGTTAATACACACTCACCAGCATGGATAGGCTGCATTGCTGTTATACCAGAGGGACCTGCAGACGTGAAGAAACTAATGTCAGTGGGCACAACTGTGCCATGGTTACTGAGTATGATACAGGTCAGTAGTACAACAGTCGCCTTTCACAGGTCAGCTGCTAATATTGAGGATATCACACTTGCACATTAAATACTATGGTGACAGCTACAAACCAAGGACACACCTCACACATGCATTAACTACCAGTGTACACAACAGTCAACTATACATATGGCATATTACCTGCACGTTCACTGTCCTGCTGCTGCGTGGCTCCAGCCTCCGTCATAATGCATGTCTGCTGCTGCTGTTGTTGCTGGCAGACTGGAGCCACTACACTCATGAGTAGTCCCTCCAGTCTGGTGAGTGGGGGATGTGTAGCCACCCCACCACCTGTGGCGACCTGTTGCCTGTGGATATCCGATGCACGCTGACGGACATGTCTGATTAAATCACTGCAGTGATGTCATACCTGCTCATATGTCCTATTATGCGTGCCTATGTCATTTACCCGGCAGACAAGGTCTTGCCACAGTGCAGCCCTCTCCTGCTGATTCTGGCTGGTGCGGGAAAAGAGTATTGCATAATCCCACACCAGGCTCTGGTGTATCTCCTTATCCTCAGCTGTGGAGTAAGTGGGATTCCGCGGGTGGGCCATGTACCTGAGAAAGAAAATAACCTGATATCAGCAATATATGTCAGCAGAATTTGGCACACATACTGCACATGCTACTCGACTGTTATGATACAACATATCTCACATATATAGCATCTGTCTGTCTATTGGTGGATACACATGTAAATGGCCAGGTATCAGTGCTCAGCCAGCAACTGTGCAACAGTACCTGGCACACTCCATACGACATACTACCAAACCGCAGCAGTCAGAACACTGATTCAGGTCAAGAGCACCTCCTCACTCTGGGGGTTTGTATCTAGGTACTGTATGGCCTACATCATCAACTACTGTGAGCTGACCACACACTGATTGCCCTGGATATACATATCCCACCTCCACCACCAGCACAAACGACTATAGTGAATAACATTACAGATGCAAACTTTACACTTTGTAACAGTGACATGGTATCCTTTCAGCCCACTGGGCCAGTGGCAGATACAACCCACAATGCTGACCCCTACACAATTGCTTTCTACAGACATCTCCGAGAATGCATGGATCATGCAATCCCATATATGACCAAGACACTCTCCACAAAGGGACAGCATCCTGTCTGGTGGACCCCAGCCATAGACAGATTGTATTACAGAAGATGGAAGCTACTGCAAGACAGAGCATAATTCCATAATGGGAGGGCATGTCTGAGCAGCACTATTATGGATCTATTTTCCATCAAACAAACATCCATGGGCAACTTTGAGAGGGAAATCAAGAGGGACACTACAGATGACCAGAAGGCCTTCTTCAGTTATGTTATCAACCTGGTCAGGATCCATCCTCAATGCCCATAGTTAGTACACAACAACAGATATTTCACTGACACCACAGATATTGACAACATTGTGGCAGACAGGTTCAGTGCAGGTGTCACCCCGTCCTCTCCCCCAAAATAAGACATAGTTATCCCAGCTGACTGTAACCTCCCTGTCATCACAGATGTCCAGGTGAGAGCCACCCTCAGGACAGCAGAATACACAACATGAATGGGACCTGATGGTATCCCCAGTTGCATGCTACATAAACTCTGACAGGAGCTAAACACACATATAGAAGTGCTATGTAACACTAGCCTGACTACAGGATATGTACCTGTACACTGGCGCACAGCAGCAGTGGTTCCACTCCACGAAGGAGGCACCTCAACATACCAATACAATACAACACAATACATTACATTACAATACAATACTATACAATATGCTATTGCCCCTGGGACTACAGCAGCTTACTGTTCTGCTACCCTGACCATTGTGACACATGTGGTGTGATGGTACCTGCTGCTGTCACACAGTTACACAGGGTGAGTCATATGGCATATTACCTATCTGACTAACATTCAGCAGGGGTATGTGTGACATGTACTCATGGGGACTCTTGCTTCTTAACACTGTGTGGTTTATTGCAGGGTATGTCTTATCTGTGGGTAGGAACTTTTACCTCCACATGTGCACTCTATTGCAGTGGCACGGACGACACACAGCAGTCATTTAGGTTGTGGATGGTGTGAGGTGTTACTATGGTTGTTGGACATCTGTCATGGGTGTGACTTACATATGTAAATCCAGGAGTGGTAACCTCTATGTGGGTAGTATATGTGTACTCTGTGGTGTTGTCAGTCACTGTGCATTGATAATGTGTTTGAGTGCATTGTCACAGTGTTGTACATGTCACTGTGTCCTTCTCCATATCTGTAGCTGTCATGTGAGGTCCATACCATGGCATCCATTATGTGGTGTGGAGGGGTACACCGACCTACATGTCCATAGCTGACTCACCATGTTCACGGACACATACCATGTGCAGGTATTCCAGGGATAGTGTGCCACTGTGAATATCATTGGGGCCACTATTGTACACATTTATGACCCTGTTCACCCCTGACACATGCAGTGGTGGGCAGCCAATCACATATCTGGTGGTTACTGGTGTAGGTGATTTGGAATTTGGTATGGTACTCCGGTTTTGACACTGGTGTTCACTCCATGCCTTTGTCACCAGGCACCTGTTGCAATACATCTGTACACATGTGCCTCACTCAGAATTTATATACATCTCTCTCTCTCTCTCTCTCTATATATATATATATATATATATATATATGTATATAGATATATCTATATGTATATATATATATATCTATATATATATATATATATATATATATATATATATATATATGTCTGTATACATATACACATATATATATTGATGTACATATATTGCTATAGATGTGGAGAGGGGGGGGGCACAGAGGGGGTGAGAGTGACAGAGGGGGTGGGACAGGGTGTGTTGAAGGTCGTCATATACAGTCATACCTGTAGATAGTCAGATCAGTCTGTCTATGTATATGTATGTACATATATCTATATCTGTATGTGTGCATTACATATATATGATTGTACAATATTCTATCTACATCTGTCTATTTATTCCTACATCTCTCTCTCTATGTATGTATACATATATGCTTGTCATATATATATATATATATATATATATATATATATATATATACATACACACACATACATATGTTGACATACATACGTATCCATATGATAGACAGGTATATCAACATGTTTGTCTACCATACTGTATACACACAGTAACATACTGCTAAACATACATAACTGTGAAACTTACTTTGTACATGGCACTACAACCTACAATCAACCAACATTGATATGTGCACATAGATGCTCTCACATACAAATGTATGTACAGCCTTCACTGATAGTTGCTGTATGTCCCCTGCCCTTTACACATCTTCATATACATATGGATACAGACCAATGACACATATGGAGGGTTCACAGTATGTAGACCTTTATAGTATTACTTTACATTACCTGTGTTTGTCACAGCTGCTTGTGTTGCCATCTGGTTCTCTGTCCTGCTGCTCCACTTCCCAGTTGTCAGCTTTCAGGTGGCTGTTGCTGAACAATTTGTTTGTGTCTGCTTAATTGCAATTTTCTCTGTCTCTGTCTCTGTCTCTCTCTCTGTCTGTCTCTCTGTCTGTCTGTCTGTCTGTCTAAAATGTCTCTCACGTCCTTCTCAGGGTGCAATGAAAGTATTGCATGTGTGGACTGGGAGTACAGCATACTTTTGTAGGTATCTGCATATGCCCATGTGATGGCCTCTGCACCAATTGTTAGCCGGCATTTGCTAATTGCATGCAGCCAGTTGTGTACTGATTGCAGTTCTCACTGTGATTTCAGAACAGTGCTATAAAAAGGTATTTGAGATATGCGTTGCCCTTTCAGATTTTAAGGGCAGGGACCATGCTGTTATGCTGTGGACAATGTTCTGTGAGTGTAAAGGTTGGTATCTCTCTCATATTTCTAGGTGTGTTGTAGATTAATATTCCTCCATTCATTTCTCCAGTTTCCTGTACTAACTGTGTATGTACACTGACACCTACAACTACTACTACTGTTAATGTGTGTGTGTGTGTGCTTTCCTTTCACTTTTGCTTGCACTTTGTTGCTAAGGCTTCAATATTTGCCCTTTACAGTCACTACTTATTTATTTATTTATTTATTTATTTTACATTTGTTGACCGGGCTAGTCCAGCTGGATAATTTCCATTTTCAGTGGAGGCCCGGGGAGAAAAGCTCCACAATTAAAACAAGGTTAAACATGTAAGCAACAATGCATACATTTTAGTGTAGTAGAAAATACAGCGAAAAAAAACAGGTAAAAAACAAATAGCCTAAGCTATATATTCATATTTTTTTTTTTTTTTTTTTTAGAACAGTACAGTAATTTAGTCATTTGAAATAGCAGGGAAAGATAGTGATTTTTACGTAGGGAGGTATGGCTGAAGAGCGAAGAAGTCATTTAGTCTGGACTACTTGTATGCCTGCTAGGTGTCCTGACTGTAGTGTGCTGCTGTAGCTTTCCTATTTTCCATGTACATTCACACCTTGGAATGCTTGCTATATCTGCTAGGGTGTTACAGCATGCAGTGTGGTCTGGCCATGGTGGGGCCTTGACATCTATTAGGGTATTTGAGTATGCTGCTGAGCAGGCCCCAGAGACTTTCAGGTTCATCTGTTATCTGCCTCATGGAATGGTACATATCAGTGGGGTACACCCATTAAAATCTCTGGTATGCTGCAGTTGTGACTGTGGGTTTGCATGAGCATATGTATTACTACACTTTTTTTGCCATGCAAGTGGTGAATACTTTCAGGACTCCATAGTTACCATTGCATGTGTTACATCTTTCTGCCTACTGTTTGTACATTTCACATGGAGTCTGTGGGGCATCCCTGTAAGTCATTCACTGTTGCTATGTCTAGGCTCTTAACTATTCAAATATGGTGGTGTCAGACCCGTCATGTGTACAGATATTTGCAGGTTGTCCACATTTCTGCCTCATATTTTGGTCAATATCTCATGCACACCTTTTTCTGGCAAATCACTCTGGGCTCAAGTCAGAATATGGTGACAAACATTCAAGTTTCAGACTTCATACCCTTCCAAACATCCCACAAAATGCAGACCCTGTTACTCTCTGAACTGTCTGCATTTGTTGTAACATTATTTGTAATGTGTCCCTGGATTTGGGCCTTTGCTCCACATATTTTATTACTTGGTCCAGATGTGTTCCTGTAAGAGGTTGTGGGGTATGGGCAGTGATTATCCTGCTGTGAGTATGTGTGTGGCTTGCAAGGTGCTATAGTGACATTATTACCTACTAGCTACCAACTAGCATGGCTGTTTCTGTTCACACACTACTATTATGGAAATCCACTAGTTTTGATAGTAATTCTAAATGGCATGCTTTGTGTACTACACATCTATATTCCCTTTACATTCATTCCTACTATTACATGACATACCTGACTGTTAAGACTGCAAAATCTGTATTTACTTTATTGTATTATTATGTTATGCATTTGATGATTTTCCTTCTTTTCACACAATTGCCTCATCCTGGCCAAACACCCTGCATGGGACTGGAAATTTCAAGCCCTCTATTCTGCAGCTGTGGTAAGAGTAGCAAACCATTATGCATACCTGTTTTGCACATATTCAGCTTGTATATTTATAAATTACTGGAAAACATACATACATATCTGTGGGGTGTGCCCATCCCTACCTTCTTGGACCCACATGTCCAAGATTCCCCCTCTTCCTATATTCAGGTCATCATAGTGGTGACGACACTGGTCACTGGTGCAGTGGATACCAGTAACACTGGTTAGGTCCTTGGCCAAATGATCCCAGGCCTCAGACTTACACTCTGAGGCCTGGTAGTCACCCTGCAGCAGCCGGGGTCCATATTGGAACACCAGCAGTCCAACAAAAACTCTGGACTCCTACACTCCCCACTTTTGCCCACAGCAGCCATATCCACAGCCAAGGTGAGACTCCAAAGAATGATGTGAAATTCCTGCCTATTGGACTTTAAATAGGCTGCATTCTCACCCTTGCACATCAGACTGCAACTTTCAAAAAAGCGCTGTGTCACTTAACATTGTGCAAACTTGCACAACCTATGTTTATGTGAAGCTTAGCAATGCACACACTGGAAAAGACCGTTGACTATGTTTAAGTGCTGCTTAGCATTATACAGCTTTTCTAAATGTAACAATTTTTTTAATTTAAACAAAACTGATATTTCATTCACCTGAAACATTCACAGAAATATATGTAAGCATAGCACAGCTTCGCACTTTGCACTTTGCTAAGCAACACAGAACCACAACAATTGAATACATCTGGGTACATGTGCAATGGCTTTTTCAATAAGCAACCAGAATAGGTTTGGATTGATAATGAATTGCAACTGGTAGAAGAGTATTTACTTTATTACTCTTTTCCTATGTCATTTTCTAGTTTGAAAATTTGTTCCCCATCTATACATTATTCATCTGTCTGTCTCAATATCTGTCTATAGGTTTACTATCAAAACATCGAACATCATAATGTAAAGTGGTCAAAAATGCAGTTTACATGTTCGATGTTGTTGTTGTCTTTCGGCTTTTCGGTCTTTAGGGGATGCCACAGCGGACCTCTGGTCCGTTAATGATTGACAGTAGATTTTCACGAACACCGAGGTGCCAGCTCAACGTTCAACCATCAACGAAGGCACACCCATTTATGCATGTCTTTCGAATGCCCACCCAACCGCAGAGAGGACATGCAGACTCCACACAGAAGGTACTCCCCGCACTCCAGCCGAGAATCGAATGGGAGAGCCTCTTGCTGTGAGGCAACAACGTGCATGTTCGATGTGCAGCATATTAATTAGCTGACATTTCTGAATCAAAATATCGAACATTTTGAATTCGGCAATGTTTGATGTCAGCCAGTATATGCTTACTATCTTTATATAGTCTACATAATTAAGCAGATCTGATACTAAAAACACAGCACTCAATCAATCAATCAATTAATCAATCAGGTACAGAAGATACTCATGATTATCTGTAGTGCAATATTTCTGAATAGTGTATATCAACAGCAATAATGACGATCTAAAAACTATGTTGACACATAAAATATGTATGTAAACAAATTACTCTTGAAAAAAAATTAAGCAAAAGTAGCAAAAGCTGTATATAAGCAGGAAGTGGGCAGTAAAAAAAATGTACAGAATAAAAGACAAACAAGTTAAGGAGAGTTTGGTCACATGGAGGATGAGAGTGACAAAAACTGCAGAACTTGTATTATTTCCTTCATAGTGCACAGATATTACTTCTCCCTTCAGGAATTTATAGCTCAACATGCAGACCTGTTATACTTTTCTAAAATGATCCTTGCCTTATTGGTCTTGCTTAAATACAGAGATGAAGAATTTAATATTTCTTCCTGATTTCCAGCATGTATGAACTTACATTTATTCTTCTCTTACTTCATCCTTTATTCTGCTATAGGATTGAAAAATGCACTGTGCCCATCTCTGATTCCTTATCCAGGTCCTTCTATGGCATCACATGTTAGCAGCATGACCTTTTTCTCATCCTGTGCTCACTTCCCATGCATGTAGAAGCCTTTATGCCTTTATCATTCGATTGATAATCTGCTTCATTACTCTTTATTCATATCTTGGTTGATTTTCTCTTCCAACAGCTTTTCTTTTTCCTTACATTTGTGACATGCTCATGCCATCTTTAATGTAGTCCTAGAGAGCCGTTATTTTACCTCCCTTTCAAATGGTTACTGATCAGGATATCAATGAATTCTTGGGTGGTTTGTAACAGACCGAACACAGCTGTCTGAAAATGAAGGCTGGTGAGTTACACTTTCTGAGATCACTGCTTGTAGGAGGCCATTTTTTACTTCTCTGGGGAGTTTCTCCATTTCACAGTCTGGTGTAGCTTGTTTAAACATGAAGTTAATTTAGGGGTGCAGGGGGACTTTGCCCTTTAGCAAGAATTATAATTTTAAATGAGACGTAGAAGAAGTCTTTCTTAGTCTGGTGAGATTAAGCACTGTTTATTAATCACAAATACCAGTCAGACTGGATATTATGGAACAGAAATATTGTTTATTAATCATGCTGTACTATAACATACAGAAAGCCTTCCATATTACTTATTAATGTATTCCCCAACAGACTGAATTATCTCTCTGCTAATCCTTGCTTATTTATTCTTGTGAACACATATTATGCTTTATCGTGATCACTGTTAGATACTGGTTCTCTCAGTCATCACACATTCATTGTTTAAAACTATATCAAGGATATACACCTTTTTAAACAGGGATTTCACTCACATGTTCAATGTTTTCAACTAGGCCAACGTTATACACATTTTTAAATAGGAAACTTACCATATCTCTCAAAGCCAAGAATAATTGGAGGATAAAGGCCCAAAATGAGAGACAGCATTTAAATATTGTGCTTATAAATGTAGAATGTAGAATAACAGGTATTGGATTAGCGTGCATTTTCTGAAGGATATGTACTCAGCTCTCATCAGATCAGTTATCGACTTGTACCTGAACAGGCACTTGAAACAGCTTGACAGGTTGCAGAGATTCTTTACAAAAAGAATACAGTGAGTAAACAAGTCTTATGTAGATTGTCTGAAAGCTCTATCCCTGTAGTCAATCTCCCACAGAATGTTGCACTATGATCTATATCTAGCCTAAAAGGCATCCCCTGATCCCACACAGATGGATTTGTTGCATAAACAGACAGCATCAGAAATACTCATTCTAGGGATATAAAACTCATCTGCAGTATAAACAGAACAGGCTACAAGGGCAGGTATGTGTTTCGAAGATTACAGCTTCTCTGGAACAGGTTTACCATTCATGTCAAGCAAAGCTTAACCCTAACCCTAGTCAAACATAACTTGGATCAATGGACGGGAAATTAAAAATGTAATTGTAGTTTGGTACCTATGTTCCTAATGGACAAGGCCAGCCTATGAATGCTTTATTTGTACAAGCCTATATCATAACAGTAAAATTCCTTGGGGAATTGACACATCAGCAATAAAATTTGTAAATTTGAGGTAAGCTTGGTAGGGCTTAAAATGTGTTTTGGCCTGATAGCCTAGTAACCCCCTATGAACCTGTGAACTTATGAACCTATAAAGTCTGGAACTTAAATGTCTGTCATTATTTAGAGATTTCAATCCTCAACAATTTGCTAGGGAACCACACATTTTATGAGGGATGGACCAAATATATGAGTAAAATAAAATGGGCATTATGGGAAAATCTGGACAGCTGAGAGATATGGGCCTTTTTCTCATCATGACATTCTTGTAGACATAGTAGCGGATATGTTCTGTCAGTCATACAACTAGTTTTTTCTAATTTGTCTGTCTTGCTATCCCTTATATTCATTCAACCTGTGCACAAAAAAGAAGGGTAAATTTTATTTGTATAATGTAGTTTGTTCCTTTAATTCTTTTATTACATACTTTTAATCAAATACGCCCTAGTAGATATGAGTGTTGAGTGCTGCATTCATGAAATACCCAGTTTGCTATAGCACTGATGGTGCAGACACAATATTGACTGGTACCATCAAACTGGATTATAGTTTGATTTCAACAAAGGATTCAATGTATGCTGAAACTTTATGTAAAAGAAAAGAGGAATTCAGGCTTATAAGTTGTGGGACATTTGCAATGAGGGCCAATTTCAGTTCAACTGCAGAGACACATGGCTGTGGTAAATTCACTGTGAATATAGAGGAAAAAGCATGCCATACCCATAGCAGGAATAACTACATGAGGGGGAGTCTGGAACATGTGTGACCTGTCCAATGTGGATCTTCCATTGTTGAACAATCAGGTAGTGGCCTGGCATCAGTGGCTAAAAGTCTTGCTAAGTTGGCCTTTGTAAATCTTCCTGACCTTCGTACCATGCTACAGCAAGAGAAAAAAATCACTAGATGTCCACACAGACTTACTGCTCAGGGGAATCCTGTTATTCATCATAGGAGTGACACTGTGTCTAGGGAGTGTCACCTAAAGCACATACTGGAGCATAAATATAACTGCAGCAATGTACAGGATTTTCTCTGTGTAGTCTTTGTAGCCCCCATAAATATGTACCCTACACCAAGAAAAACACATATTACTTCCCTCGACAGATTAATAAAGGCATTACCCATTGGATACTACATTTTCTCTGCCACTGAAATACCCACCAGCCATCTCTTGCTGCAGTTGCCTGCCATGCTACCTGCTGCCCCTAGTGTCCTAGGGGGAGGTATGGACATAGTTTCCTCCCTGCACATGGTTGTTCCTGCTTTGGACATTACACTGCATGATTCTGTGTGATTATGTATAAATGATTATTTCATTATGTAATATTATTTAAAGTTATATATTCCAAGATAGCGCAAGCTGCAGAAAGCAAAGTGCCATGACACGTCTCTGCTCTGCGCTCATGTAAACACTTTAGGAATAAAATATACTGTGATATTGTGTAGCAGTTCTGAAAGTTTACTATAAGGGTTACACTGTGTGATCTATCTACAGGAAGAACCAAATATAAAAAGGAGTTAGCCTTTTTCTGAAACACGGATATGTACATTTTTTAAACTGTTTTTGCTTTTATCAAACGTGGAAATGCCATTTTCTTGAAAAATAACATTTCACAAAGATGATTAACAGTGACAGAAATTCATGCATATGGATAAATGTTTAAGCATTTTTGTAAAGATGCAATGCTTTAAAACAATGATAAACTGTATTTTTTGTTTTCTTGAAAACAGTATTTCTTCCCAGAAAATCTGCAAATGAAGTCCTGCCAAGGCACAAGAGAGCTAATAGTGCATTTGAAGAACTTAAACAAGGTAGTCTTGAAAGAGAATGCTATGAGGAAAGGTGCAGCTACGAAGAGGCTCGGGAATATTTTGAAGACACTAAAAAAACAGTACGTTTCTAATTAAATCACTCACTGATGTGTATAAAAACTCTTTCATTTAACGCTGAGCTGCATAATGTCTGCTCACATAAGATCCTTTCTTCATCATTCATGTTTTATTGTTCATTGATTAAGTAGCACTCCAGCAGCTACTATGTCATAATTTTAAAATAGTCTTGCACCTCCTTTTTTAACTTTTGCAGGTGGTAATTTTTTTATTTGTTTTATTTAAACTTCTTCCTTTAATGAAGATAGCTCCTCCTTAAGTTTTACAAATCTGGTTTTGTTTATTTATACTTATATTGTATATTTAATTCATGTTTTTACTCATGCTCTGTGTTTAACTGCAGAACCTTATCTGTGTCAAAGTTGTGGTTGAAAAGGGTCTTTGGACCACTCTAACAGAAAAATAAATAAATACATATATGCAGAAAAAGAAAACTCCTATCTAAAAGGACTTCTCTCCAAACTTCCCCATCTAGACAACTGATATACTAGCAGACTGTGTTTTAAATTGTATTGTTCATTTTCTGACAAATCTTTAGTTTTACAATTAATTTCTAGTTATACTCCTCACATTAAAGTTGCAAGCTGTTTCAGAAAAAAAGGAGACTACAGAGTATTGTTTATCTAGTTTTACTCTTTACTCATTTTGTTTCTACAATCAAACCCACAAAACGACAAAATGACAGCATAGTAAGCACTGGGCAGAGTTGCAAAGTATTCTGGGTCCACAAAACTTCTATAGAAGAGATGGTTCTTACTTACATTGTGGCTTCACATGTTAGTTTTCAATGTAAGGTATTTCACCTGCAAAACCAAGCTGACAACTTACCCTTTTAGGAAGTAAAAGCTATCACTAATGTGCTTAGTGTGGAAGTACGGCAGTCCATGGATTAATTTAGGCAATGAGGCAACAGATTTTCATGATGTCACAGTGGGGCTTTCCTGCTGTGAGAAAAATTTTAGGGGTCCACACATCAACAAATTAAAATACAAACATAACACAAATTCACACATTGTGTGTGAAGAAACATGACAACGCTATTATGTCCAGCTCCAAAGGCTTGTTGTTGCACAGAGACACATGCAAGTGTGTGTGTGTGTGTGTAGATATCTATGTATGTGTATATATATATATATATATATATATATATATATATATATATATATATATATATATATATAAAATCATGAAAAACTCTCCGAATATGTATGAAGAAGCTATATGACTTATACCAAAAACAATCTTCAAGAACTACTTATTATAAGAACACAAAGTACACTGACACACACATACATATATATATATATATATATATATATATATATATATATATATATATATATATACACACACACACACACACACACACACACACACACACATATATACATACACATATATATATATATATATATATATATATATATATATATGGTCTATATTAAATCAGCGAACGCTTAGAAAAGTGAAATCTGATTTATCGACCCCATGTAAGCGAAAGCTTACAACCCCGAACACTTACAACAGCTCAGGGGAAAAAATTGCTGTTCCAAAAAAGAAAAAAAAAAACTTTAAAACAGTATATAAAGTCAGGGGCTTCACCCCCACACCCCCCAATATGGGGGGCTGCGCCCCCCCTGCACCCCCTACTTAAATATACCAACTCTGAGATCACACTACAGTTACGAAAATGGCAAAATAATGAAGGCGGCCAAGTGATTTCTTTCGCTTATATGCCATTTTGGTATTTTGCCATTTTGTGCTTTCAAGTTTGATTAAGACGCATTCAAAAGAATGCATCTTCGATCATATAATAGGGAACGTATATATATATATATATATATATATATATATATATATATATATATATATATATATATATATATAAATGTGGGCCTACTTCAAAGGATCGAATTTCTGAAATATCGAACCTAACAAAAAAAAAATCTAAACCGTGAAAAGTCTTGTGATGCCCCTGCATTGGCCTCATAATCGAGGAGCCTCAATCCTTGCCACTGGCAACAGTGAGGGATGTACACAGTGGGAGGATGACAAGTACACACACACAGTAAAGTGCAGTTTCCCTTAAGAGCACACAGAGATCACAATCAGTCTGGGGCTTGTTTCTCCCTCTATCTCCAGATCCCCAATAAGACTCCCCACTGGCACAGCTATAGAGTTGAGTCCTTAGCCAGGATTCCAAACCAAGTCCTCCCAGCACTCTCTCTGTCCAACCAGTGCTTCATGTCTTTGCCCAATTAGCTGACACACACACACACACACACACACACACACACACACACACACACACACACACACACACACACAGACTTTGAGATTTGATTTATACACAAACACACACCTGCGAAAGGCTGGCACAGGTTTAGCAGCTATGCCCCCTTATGCCCACACTATAAGGTAGTTATCATTGCCACCAGAACCCCTTATCAGCTACTTTAAGGGCCTTACCAAAGAGTGCCCAATCCTACTGAGTAATGTTACTTTTAATCCAAATGGTAGTTGTGACCAAGACTTGCAAGGCTATTTAGGAGTGGCCTGTACAATGTCACCAAGTACATATGCAAGTTACCTAAGAGCTTAAATATGTCTCACAAATATCAGCCACAAAGATAGGTTTAAATATATTTAATAATACATAACAAAAGAACAAGACAACACTCAATCAACACAGTTACCTCAGAGTTCAGAATCACAGGAAATATTTTAAAACAACATTGCAGGACAGTCTCAAATAAATACAGAAAACATCTAAACTAATCTTTACTATATTTCTATCTATATCTAAAAGATACTATGCCATGAATCTTACTTACAAGCAAGTGCAGATGTGATGATGATGATGAGTGGATGCTTCCAGGTCAAAGATAAAATACAAAATGCCCAGTAGCTCTCTGAGAGAGTTCTTAAATATCTAATATTACTGCTGGGTTAGCTTGGATGACATCACTCTTTGTCACCTGATTTCAGTTTCCAGTCTAAACAGGAACTAACAGAATTTAGCACCTTTGTGTGAGAAATACGTATCTCTCAGAACTGTGCAGCTGCTAGGAAGTCATAAAGCAATAAAACTTTTTACATTTTTAAACCTAGGAATTACTTTTCTTTCAAGACAATAGAACAACTTCTAGCTCTAGATATTGTGTCTGCTTGCTGCATTGAAACTAACTTTTATAGCAAATAGTAAAGCACTTAATTTCAACTTATTTTCTTGACATTTTGTACTTAACATAAAGTTATGTATAAACCATATCAATATTCACAAATTACATAGAATTATTTACAAAATTCCAGATAGCTGAGCTGACAATATTTCCTTCTGTCACACTTCTATATACGGCATATTAATATTCACAAATGACACAGAATTTTTACAAAATTCCAGAAAGCTGAGCTGGCAGTATTTTCCCTATGTCACATTTCTTATTTCACATTTTTACATGGAGGCAAGCCCCTTGCTACTTAAATATACCAACTCTGAGATCACACTACAGTGAATAGAATGTTAAACTTCCTTTTCCGCAGTATACAGTGATCTTCATTCACAAGGTTTGATATTTCAAAACATTGATCATCTGGTCTTCACAGATCAGTGATTCAATGTTCTGATATTTTAGCCCTTTGAAGGGGACCCATATATATTTTCATATATCAAAGTTCTCCAATATTCTATTTTTTTATAAATAACTACTTACTGTACTTTTTTAATGCATCAAAAATGCAAGCAATATTTCTGTTTTTTATGAAGAAGTGTAATATGATATATTGTAACATTACTAAGGTTTGGAATGTAGTCATGCAGTGAGACAAAAACTAAAGTAATTTAAACAGTATATAGTGACCCTACTTGCAGCTTATAACAAGAAGTTTTAATTTAAATAAAAATATAAATACCAAATATAAATATGATAAAAAGCACATCATGAGCCCCACAGTCATTAAGATCTAATTTGAATGCCTCCTGCTGATTTAGACTAAATTCAAAAAGTGACTAAACAATTATAAAAATCTACATCTGTACTATACTACTAAACTATAACTTCGACTAAAAACTTTCAACTGTCACAAATGTGTGTTAAAACTTAAAAACACAAAACTGTAAAACATGTTCAGAACAGCAACTGCAAGGCAAAAAAAATGCAGTTGAACAAGGAAGCTAACCTTTAGTTAAAGAAACCATTTTAAACTGCATTTAAGTTGTGAGTTTTGTATCTACAACTGATGACAGAAAACAGATGCTGTTGTTTAGATACCAGAAGAAGTAAAAATCGTCTAGATCTAAAATACCCTCATCGTCATACATCCCTATTATATAATCTAGTCCTACTACACAAGACAGAGACCTCTCTCTTTTTTAAGACAGAGATCTTTTTGAGTAAATTAATAATAGTTGTATATTGACATAGCAAGTATAAATAAACAGTTGGCATAATCACATTTAGAATGTCGCATACCATAAATTCATCTTTTACATGAGACAATATATAAATTGTGTCATTTCTATCTCAAGAATAAAAACAATATTCAAGGACTGAAGAGGGTAAGAAAAAGAAAACACGGAAATAATAAAAGTGACAAATGACCTTAAAATGACTGTCCTTGGGATTCAAAGAGATTTTCACCACCTGCACTACTCACCTAACTCAGGAATGATGATTGGCATCATGGTGAGAATTTCTAGTTCACAGACATGGCAAAGCCTCTCTGAGTGGCTAACCAGTAATACAGTGGAGGGCAGTATAAACAAAAAGGCAATTCTAGACTTTTATCTGGCAGCTGTCAATACAAAACATGGTTAACCAAGAGATAGTTCCAAGATCACATACAAGGGTCATCAACACATAACTCAGGTTGGCTTACTGCTAGTAAGAAAAGGGCTATGGGTACTTTCATAGGTATAGTTAGAGACTGCAGGGTCATCCCCAGTGAATCAGCTGGCCAACAGTATAAACCACTGGGGTGTATTATTTCCCCTTTGTTATTTGTGTTACATTTACAACCATTGGTAAAGAAAATAAGGGATTCAGAAATTCAAGGATATAATTGTTATAGTACTCAAGATGATTTGGTTTTATTTGCAGATGATATTATTTTGTACCTGATAAAATCAGAAAAGGACATTTCAGTGTTGTAGAACATTCTGTGACAATTTCAGTTTTTTGGGGAGTTATAAAATTAATGAGATTAAAGTCTATAGCAGTAAACTATGCACTCACATATGAAATGGTCCAGCAATACCAATATTTATGGAAACATAATAATAGGAGTATGCGTTAAAAAGGATTCTGTTATGGCAGCTAAGCATATGAAGGAAGAGACTAAACAAAAGATAATACAAAAGCCAAGGAACTGGAAGCTCTTGTTTATGGATAAGACTAGCAAAATACAAGCAGTGAAAATGATTTAGTCCCTTAAGTTTTATGCACAGATAAGAAATATTTTTATCAATGAGAGGAGATGTTGTGGATAGCAATTAATAAAGAGCTGAAGAATTTTATCTGGGAGGGGAAGAGGGCAAGAGTCAAGTGGAATATGTTGATCCTTCCAATAAGACAAGGTGGATTGCAATTAACTGATTTGAAAGGATATTTAAATTTACAGTTAAGGCTCATATACATAGCATTGGAAGAAGGCTATAATTTAACATGGAAAGGGATGATGATGATGATGATGATTGTCACTCTTCCCTCTCTAGTATAGATGATGAACAGGCAGGGTAGCTTGTCTACATGCTTTATACTTTATTACATAGAAACACTTCAGGATGGGTACTGCATTACAAAATATAAACTGATTAACTGACAGACTACACAAACATACATGCTTACATCTCAACAGCTTAGCACAAAATGCAGTCAGGCTTGGACATGCACAGTATTTATACACCTGTGCAAGCCCCTGGAAAGCTTCTTAAAGGTATAAATAGATATTAATCTACAAACTCCCTCTTAAATAGATTGCCCTTAATGAAATGACATTAGAATAAGACATGTAATAATATAAACATTAGAAACAAATGCACTTTTCATGTCCAAGTTGCCATGTATCTGTAACATAGTCTGGAAATGCAACCTGATCTAGTGATATAGTATTCAGAACTGGGTTTAGCAACAGGTACAGTCTTCAGTGAACAACTAGTATCAGGAATTTTCGAATTCATGTTAGGAACAGGGATATTTACTGGAACGTCCTCTGGAACTCGAATGCTGGACAACTCACTCTGAGATAAAGAGTTTTTCTCACAGGCTAGGTGCTGTGGTACAGGCTCAGACACTGGCATCAAATGTTTCCAATTCCACCTAAACTCTACTCCTTGTGATTTCACAATGTACGATCTTGGCTCTGGGCAAATACTCTTCATAACTCCAATCCAATCATAACTTTGCATGTTTGCATTCTCACCATCGCAACTTCACTTAATGGATTGAGTGGTTTGCTGGACTAGTCATAAGACTTCAGTGTTAGGCACTTCTTTAACAGATGGACTTTCACTGATCTGTTGTTCTTAGCACTTGGAACCAATAAAATACTATGCTATTGGACATCCTTTTCTACTGGTTTGTTTATTTGTTTGCTCGTTTTGCCTTTACCAATAAAATACTGCTAACTGGTAATGTAGTTCTGGTTTGTCTCAACAGACGTTTCAGGGCAGGTGAAGCAAGATGTTTATCATGGGGAATATTTCTGAGATTCAAGAGATTCAAGAAAATAACTCTATTGTCTCATTTTGACTTCTCTCGTAATTGTTTTGCACTTTGAACTGCACATTCTGCCAAACCATTTGACTGCAGATATTCAGGACTACTCATAACATGGATAAAGTCCCACTCTTTGATCACTTTCTTGAATTCCTGGCTAGTAAACTGTGTACCGTTGTCAGAAATAACTTTGTGCGGACTTGACCATGGTAGTCCAGGAATCTGGTTTAGCTGAAGTGGTTCCTTCTGTTGATGTAGCTTTGTACTATTACATACAGAATAAGATGAAAGTACTCTCTCAATATCTTGTGACATAGAAGACCAAAATACTAGTTTTCTCACCCTTCTTTTGGTAGAGTCAGTTCCTGGGTGGCCATGATGCAAGATAGTAATATATTCATGTTGCAAGGACTTGGGAACAATTACCTTTGGACCTTTCATCATGATACCATTGTCAGACAAAATCTAATCTATGTAAGGAAAATAAGGTTGTACTTCTTAAGGGAAACTAGATTGCTTTGATGGCCATTCTCGATTGATAAAGTGGTTGAGCATTTGTAGAACTGGATCTAAGGCAGTATGACTTCTAAGCTCATCAAGACGTTTGGAAGAAAAATTTCTCACTTCCATGACTTCAAAATCAAGTTTCTCATTTTCATGCTGTTCTGTGGTATTTCTTGGTAATCTGGATAATGTATTAGCAAGATAAAGAAGTTTGCCTTTCGTGTAGACAAGATTGAAAATATACTTTTGAAATCTCCGCATCATATGTTGCAATCTGGCTGGAGCTGTATGCATAGGCTTTCTCAAAACAGCAACTAGAGGATGATGATCAGTTTCAATCTGGAAAGTAGTTAGACCATAAATATAATCATGGAACTTCGAACATGCAAACACAATTTTCAAAAGTTCTTTCTCTATCTGTGCATACTTTATTTCTGTTTAGGTTAGAGTTCTGGACGCATAGGCAACAGGTTGACCCTCTTGAACAGTGACTGCACCAAGACCAAATTTTGAAGCATCACAGGAAAGAGTAACTGGTTTGTGAACATCATAGTATATGAGAGTTGGTGGACTGGCAATTCTCTATTTCAGGATATGAAATGCTCTCTGGTATTGTTCCAACCATGACCAGAATACATCTTTATGCATTAACTCTCTGAGTGGTGCTGCTAGTTGGCTCAAATCTGGAATGAACTTGTCTAGATAATTAAGCATGCCAAGAAAACATTGTAATGCTTGAACATTGCTTGAAGCTGGCATCTCAAGAATAGTTGTTTGCTTGAAAGGGTCTGGTCATAAGCCTGAACTGGTAAACAAATGACCAACATAAGTAACTTCTCATAACCTCAACGTGCGCTTCTGAGGATTTGGCTTAAGATTCACTTGACGTGCTCTTTCCAGAACTTTCTTGAGGTTTCTGTCATGCTCACCTTCACCATTACCTCCTACTAGAATATCATCTACTATAATAGCACAAGGATATCCAGAAAAAAATTAGCTCCACTGCACATTGAAAGACTTTACTGGCAGAATTTATCCCAAATGGCATTCTCAAAAATCTGTACCTGCCAACTGGAGTACTGAACGTAGTTAGCAACGAAATGTCAGAAATAACTTTGTGCAGACTCGACCATGATAGTCCAGGAATCTGGTTTAGCTGAAGTGGTTCCTTCTGTTGATGCAGCTTTGTACTATTACATGCAGAATAAGATGAAAGTACTCTCTCAATATATTGTGACATAGAAGTCCAAAATACTAGTTCTCTCACCCTTCTTTTGGTAGAGTCAGTTCCTGGGTGGCCATGATGCAAGATAGTAATATATTCATGTTGCAAGGACTTGGGAACAATTACCTTTGGACCTTTCATGATGATACCATTGTCAGACAAAATCTAATCTATGTAAGGAAAATAAGGTTGTACTTCTTAAGGGAAACTAGATTGCTTTGATGGCCATTCTCGATTGATAAAGTGGTTGAGCATCTGTAGAACTGGATCTAAGGCAGTATGACTTCTAAGCTCATCAAGACGCATGGAAGAAAAATTTCTCACTTCCATGACTTCAAAATCAAGTTTCTCATTTTCATGCTGTTCTGTGGTATTTCTTGGTAATCTAGATAATGTATTAGCAAGATAAAGAAGTTTGCCTTTTGTGTAGACAAGATTGAAAATATACTTTTGCAATCTCCGAATCATATGTTGCAATCTGGCTGGAGCTGTATGCATAGGCTTTCACAAAACAGCAACTAGAGGATGATGATCAGTTTCAATCTGGAGAGTAGTTCGACCATAAATATAATCATGGAACTTCGAACATGCAAACACAATTTTAAAAAGTTCTTTCTCTATCTGTGCATACTTTATTTCTGTTTAGGTTAGAGTTCTGGACACATAGGCAACAGGTTGACCCTCTTGAACAGTGACTGCACCGAGACCAAATTTTGAAGCATCACAGGAAAGAGTAACTGGTTTGTGAACTTCATAGTATCTGAGAGTTGGTGGACTGGCAATTCTCTATTTCAGGATATGAAATGCTCTCTGGTATTGTTCCAGCCATTACCAGAATACATCTTTATGCATTAACTCTCTGAGTGGTGCTGCTAGTTGGCTCAAATCTGGAATGAACTTGTCTAGATAATTAAGCATTCCAAGAAAACATTGTAATGCTTGAACATTGTTTGAAGCTGGCATCTCAAGAATAGTTGTTTGCTTGAAAGGGTCTGGTCATAAGCCTGAACTGGTAAACAAATGACCAACATAAGTAACTTCTCATAATCTCAACGTGCGCTTCTGAGGATTCGGCTTAAGATTCACTTGACGTGCTCTTTCCAGAACTTTCTTTTCTTTTTTTTTCAAAACAGGTTTATTGTTTTAACATATAAGAGAAATATCATAACAATTTTATACAAGTAATTAAAAATAGGTATTATTATAATATTCAACAAAACAACTAAAGTATTTACAAAGACATCCACTACAATTAGATCAATTAATTAAACTAAAATACCGTGCTATTGAAATTAGAATTTTTTTAACAAATTTTGTAAATTATCCCATACAATATAATATGATGTTTTTCTAGTTGTTCTCATTCTAATTGTGCTTATTTCCATATGGCACATTTTATTCATAACATTTTTAAATTCATTGAACAAAGGAGGTGTATCTGAAATCCAATTTCTAGTTATTATTTTCCTGGCCACTGCTAGGATAGACCATAACAAGGGAAGCTTAATCTTTTAACACATTGAGGTACAGGTGTGTTGAATAATATAAGAGACTTAGAAATAATGAAATTATCTGTAAAAGAGCCTGCAAAATTCATTAATTGACTTCCAGTATTCTTTCAACTTCATACAGTCATAAAACATATGAGCCCAGTCAGCATTAATTTCTACATTACATCTCTTACATAGATTATCTTTATTATTTATTTTATTCATCATCAAAGGTGTATAAAAGATCTATGTAAAATTTCCATGTATAAAGTCTCCAGACAATGGAAGATGTAGTTCTATAAGCAGATTCCAATATATATTGTTTATCTTGTTGAGTTGGTGGGTCCCCATTAATAGAGGTGAAATAATTCCAGTATGAATCTACACTGTAAAAAGTTTCTTGTCTGATAATTTTATGTATATATGAAAGTTTACCTTTATCAGAAACTTTATGCTGTAAATTTAATATCAAGTAATCAATCAGTTTTGGAATAGATTCTTTAACTGTTATAGACATTAGATCTATTCTATCAATGAGATGTTGTCTAAAGATCTGAACCTCTAACCAGCAAGTTTCTCTTAGATCAAATTCTTGTTTTAAGAAATCTAGATTTTTAACTTTATTATCAGATATCAGCTGATACCAGTACTTTAGATCATTATCTATAGCTAAATGAGCTCCTTCAGAAGTAGATGACATAAGCATACCCTGAGTATACATTATAGGAATACAATAAAATTCCATTCCCTATACTTAGGGTGCATGAATATAAAGTTACGATAACTAATAATAATATTTAATGGGTAACAAACCATATGTTTAGGTGTAATAGGTGAAGTACAAAATTCCTTTAGCAACCACAACATGGAGTTATTTATAATCATATTTTTATGTGTTAAGGAGATTTTCATGAAGTGCATACTAATTAGCTCCCAATAATCTTTCCATTTTGCGATATATGACTGATCTATTAATAAAGTAATAACTTTTATAATAGAAGAGATAATATATAAATTAAAGTCTGGAAAAGAAATACCCCCTTGAGACCAGCTATTAGTATGTTTCTTTAATGCAATCCTAGGTCTATTAGGTGCCCATAAGAAATTTAACATTAGTGTATTCAGTTTCTTGATAATTATTTTTGTAGGTGAAAGTATTATTGATTGTATTAAGTATAAA
The DNA here is from genome assembly GCF_019279795.1 of Protopterus annectens. Taxonomy (NCBI): domain Eukaryota; kingdom Metazoa; phylum Chordata; order Ceratodontiformes; family Protopteridae; genus Protopterus; species Protopterus annectens. Next base: position 677,659,765 of record NC_056749.1, on the reverse strand, counting down.
ATCTTGGGGAATATTATCATTTTAATAATTGTAAGTCTCTCCTCCATAGTAAAAACATATTATTCCAGGTATTAAAAAGATTTTGTATATTAAGAAAACAGGTATTATAGTTATTATATATAATAGATTTAATATCTTTAGATAGTATTATACCTAAATAAGTTATCTGACCTGAATTGGGTACATATTTAGTAAAATCACTAATGAGAATATTTTTTCGTGTATATATAGGTAGTATTTTAGTTTTTTCTTCATTGAATATTAAACCAGAAATACTTTTAAAATTCATCATTTTATCAAATAAAGACTGCATAGAAGAATTAGATCCTGCTGATGTAATTAGAACATCATCTGCAAAAAGTTGAATTTTTGATGTTGTATTTTCATCTATTTCCAAACCCTCTATGTCAGTACTGTTTCTAATCAAATTAGCCCAAGGCTCCATTACTAAAGTGAATAATAGTGGAGAAAGTGGACATCCTTGCTTTGTACCTTTAAGAATGGGTATTTTTGTGAAACATATGTTCCTACCTTAATATAAGCCAGCGTTCCTTTGTATAAATGCTCAATTAAATTTACAAATGCATCAGAGAAGTTTGTGCATTTCAGTAAGGTAAACAGATAGTCCCAACTTACTGAATCAAATGCTGAACCTATATCAAGACTAATAAGTGTTAAATATTTCTTTTTCCTATTTGCAAAATCAATTAATGTTAAAGTTCTTCTTATATTATCAAAAGTATTTCTATGTACAATGAAGCCCGTCTGATCTATATCTATAATGCCGGGGATGATTGTCTTCAATCTATCAGCAAAAATACTCATAAACATTTTATAATCAACATTAAGTAATGAGATGGGTCGATATGAAGAATTTCCAGAACTTTCTTGAGGTTTCTGTCATGCTCAGCTTCACCATTACCTCCTACTAGAATATCATCTACTATAATAGCACAAGGATATCCAGAAAAAAATAAGCTCCACTGCACGTTGAAAGACTTTACTGGCAGAATTTATCCCAAATGGCATTCTCAAAAATCTGTACCTGTCAAATGGAGTACTGAACGTAGTTAGCAACGAGGATTTCTTGTCAAGCAAAATTTGGAAAAATGAACTCTTTACACCTAAAACAGGAAAAACAGTGGCATTTGGCATCAGAGCTGCAACTTTTTTTACTGTACACATTGGATGATGAGGTCTTTTCAGTGCTTTGTTCATATTCTGATATCATCTGAGCTTTTCTTATGAGCTACCACAATGGAGGATACCCATTCAGTTGGTTCTTCAACTGGACAAATCACAAATTGCTGCACCATTTTATCTAGCTCAGATTTGAATCTGTTCTGCTTAGCTACTGGAACTTTCCACACTGGCCTGACAACTGGGCTGGCCTCTGGATCTAACTTTATGTAGTACACAACTAAACACTTTCCTAGTTTATCTTCGAAAAGATCTGTATAGGTAGAAAAAATACACTGAGTGGAATTAGAACAGTGGTCTTTTAAGCTAATATGATGGAATGGGTCCCTATTAAATAAGTGAATGCTTAATATAGTAAACGCTGTTTAGTGGACAGCTAAATGTCGAAATGGCAAAATCCCAAAGACACAGAACAGTATTTTTTTTCCCAGGGAAAAAAAATCATTGGGAAGTTTTTGGGACTTTGCCATTTCCTCCACTGTGGTACGATCTCGGAGTTGGTATATTTAAGCAGGGGGATATGGGGGGTGAATCCCACCACTTTATTTTGTGTTTGTTTTTTTTTTGTTTTTTTTTGGGGGGGGGTTGTTTTTTTGTGGACCAGTGATCTTATTCCCTGGGAAAAAAATCGGTGTTCTGTTTGTTTGGAATTTTGTATTTTCATTTTTTTGGGTCAATTATACAGCGTTTGCTTTTTAAAGAATTCACTGTTATAATATGGACCCTGATGGACTTTCTTATTAAATGAAAGCAGTCCCATTTTCAAACTGTCTGTGAGCCCTAGTAATGACTGTACATGCCTTTGACCACATAAAATAACAAGTCATAGCTTTTCCCACCAGAGTAACATGAAAGCATTACTGAGCCTTCAGTATGAATCGCTTCACCACCATAAGCAACAAGCTTCGCACACTTTGCCAAATCAAGTTTCTCACCTGCACAAACTCTAGCAAATGTTTCTGCAGACATAACATTGTAGTTTGAACCTGTATCAGCTTTGAGCTCTATGGGTCTTCCATTTATCGGAACAGTACAAAATACTTAATTCTCTGCTGATAAATCTACTGCATTAACTGTTTCATGAAGCACTGACACACCATCAACATAAAAATTAGGGTCATAGCTTTCTAATTGATCAACTCATTTCTTGAAATGTTCCCTTTTAATAAAATAATGTGTCCCTTTTGATTTACAAAACCTTTTGAAATGATTCCACTTATTACATTTATGGCACTGCTGACCAAAAGCTAAACATTTTTCTCTTTTAGGCTTATGATTGCCACCACAATTATCACAGCTGACTATGAAGCTGGGTGGCGGCCTATTCTTTGAGTTTGCTAACTCACTCTTGTGCTTCACTGAGACTATGTGTACTCTGGAATTTGTTAGAAAGCTCTAGGGTTTACCAGTGACTGCTGCAGGGGTTACAGTTGCTGCAATGTGCTTGGACCTGTTTCTTTTAACCAAATACTGGATACCATCAACATTGGCCTTATACAAAGTTAAATCACTGTCACAAAGCAAAATCTTTCTCACAACATCATCTTTAACACCACACACATCTGTGTTTTATCGCCTCATCCCTTAAATTACCAAATCTGCACGTTTTAGCCTTGTTTCTCAAGTCTGTTAAATATGCTGCAAAAGTTTCACCAGGCTTTTGATCCCTTGTGTAAAATGAGTGCCTTTCCATTGTAATATTCATTTGGGGGTTGCACATTTCTCTAAATTTACATTTTAAGCACTCAGGGTCTTCCCTTGACTCAGCAGGTATAATTATATGATGGTTTCCCCCTCTCCTGTAAATACAGCAGGTGCATACACAAATGAATGCTCTCTTTCTCTAGCTTCTGACCCTGCTAAATTAAGCAGAACAAATGCCTTTGTATGGTCATCTTTATCAGAAAATGCAGCCTCTATGAAAATATTGTACTCTTTCTCAAATACTCTTCAATTCTCTGCAACACTATTGTCAAACACAAGTAGACCTGGTTTATGAAAGCTTTCAGCCATGCTAACAAATTATAGTAAAACACAATGCAATCCTGGCCCACTTCTAGTTATATATGAGCAAGCTGCTATGTGCGCCTGTAAAAATATTCAAATGTAGAATAAACTCTTCGAAATACTGTACTTTGTGAAATATGCTTTGAAATGACTGTAGTTTGCAAAACAACTGTACTGTAATATTGCACAAACATGCAAACACTTCATACACTTCCGGTAACTTTAATAGCTTTGATTAATGTGAAAAAGCAATGAAAAAAATGGGGTTGTTTCCCTTATTTTATTCATTTTATGCAATATGGACATTATTTCAAACATTTTCCATAGTTATTTCTAATATTTCTATCAGTATGTCACAGTTTCAGATATTTCTGTTACTTAGAAATTCATTTAGAGTGTTCTGAATGCCTCATTTCATATTTTGTGAATAAGAGCTCATTTGAGCAAGTTTTAATACCTGAAATTTGTTTCTGACTTGTTTTGCAAGCTACACTTGCAGTAGGGATGAGTCACTCGTCTGTATTCCTCTAATCTTAACTGAGTGCTTCTCAGTCCAAAACCTGGAGAATCTGCATCTCATTCTGGCACCATGTTGCTCATCCCTGTCTAGTATTGAGGAGGCATAGCTCATTTACATGCTTTGTTACACAGAAACACAATAGGATGGACAGCAGCATAACAAAATACAAACAAACTGATTAACTGACAGACTACACAGATATACATGCTCATATCTTAACGGCTTACTACAAAATGGCAGTCAGGCTCACACGTGCTCAGCATAGTTCTCAACCAGTCAAGGACAAATTTCAACAGAATCAGGGACAAACCCAGAAAAACTCAAGGACAAACAGGGACATTTTTAAAATATCAATACTATTAACATGAGACATTGTCAGAATAAAAGAATGTTAATTAATATACATTTTGTGAAAGAAAAGAAATCTATAACTCTTAATAATTGCCATTATTCATTGAATATAATTTGCCACCTTTCCTCTAAAAGTCACCAGTTTTAGGAGGGATTAAGAGGGACAGACCTAAAATTTGAGTCAAAATCAGGGATGTCTCTGGAAATCAGGGCCAGTTGAGAGGTATGCTCAGTATTTATACACTTGTGCAAGCCCCTGGAAAGCTTCTTAAAGGCATGCATGCATAGTGATCTACAATGATGATGATGATGATGAAACATGGGTGAAGAAATGAGAGTGTGGGATTTTGGAGAAAAATCCACAAGGAGAATAACAGCAGCCATACAGAATATTATAGTCATAAAGTAGAAGAAAGTATTCTAAGAAGTAAGCCAACATAGGAATGGAGAAAGGAGATTCAGCTGATAGGGATGGCTGCAATTAGAGGTACAGGCAATATGCAAGAAGGGGTAGAAATTTACATGAGAAAACTGGAAAAGGAACCAATGTATTGGGAGCAAATAATTAGAGAGGGAAAGGTAACAGAATGGGGAGAAGCCAAGGATAAACTTGGACTACAAGCTAGAGACTGCCTTCCCTATCAAGGATTAAGAGAAAGGGATACGGGAATCCAAGTGAAATAACAGCACAAGTAGAGTTTTTAGTTGAATCTAGAACAGAAACTGCTGTTAAAAATGGATAATTAATAGGGCATATAAAATATTGCATGATAACTATAGGAATCAATCACTGAAGGCTAGAAAAGTTTGGGAAGACAGATTGGATAAGTAATTCACAAAGAAACAATGGAAGGATACATGCATGGCTCCCAAATATGCAGCAAAGTCTGGAAGATTTAGGATTTTTGCTTGGAAGTATTTGCACATGTATGTTTATGTCCCAAGCCAAATCCAAAGACATTTTTCTCAGGTAGATTGCAAATATTAGAGGTGTGATAGGGAAGAAAGAGGTAACTGGGAACATATTTTTGGGAGTGTAAAGAGGTGGCAGGCTTTAAAAATTTCCTACTGAGTATTCTCTCAGAAATACTGGATGAGAAAATTGGTGTAATGAAGGAAATTATTTTTGAGCTGGGATACAGCATCTGGATTACCTAGCCATAGTAAGGTCTTGCTAACTTTAGTTCTGGTAGCCAAAAAAGCAATTACCAGAAAATGGAAACAAAAGTCTAAACCCATTGTATTTGAAGCAGTGAATATAGTAACAGAGATAAAGGAACTGGAAGTGGGATCTTTAGAAAAGGGTAGGAGCAAATTACATAGAACAAAAAATGGGAATTGTGGGAACAATACATGCAGAATAATGTTTTGGAGGAGGAATGACGTTAAAGGAAAGACAAGAACTGAGTGAGCTATGTAATGCTAGGATGACAGTAACTGTACAGAAGTAAATGCGATGTATAATGTTTGTATCTAAGACTATATCAATATGTTTTGTTTTCATTTATATAAACATAGCATTATGTAGATCATAAATGAGGATTCAATAAAGATGATTAAAAAACAGCATAAACCACCAATGGCCACAATCAGCTGTGAGCAATGGTCATGGAAGGCTCTAAGGTCAACAAACACTAGACTGAATACCTGATGTCCACTGGAGTGAAAACACACTGAAGTCGTAAAAGCTGACTGGAATGATAGCACAAGGATTTGAGGAAATACTCAGGGCTTTAGTAACTCTTGAAGGCGAGGAAATATACTGGTCAACGAAGAATGGCAGTGCATCCAAAGATTATTTGTGAAAACTGTGCACTATGGCCAAGCCAGGTATAGAAATAAGTTACATAAGAAAAGCTGATGGTGGAATGCCAAAGTCCAGTACATTATCAAAAGAAGGAAAGAGTGCAGGAAAAAAATGAGAGACAGAAACATGGACCAGGCTAAGAGGTCATACTACTTTGATAACAAAGACTGTAAGACTGCAGTCATAATAGCAAAGAAAAAGGCATCAGAAGCATTTTATCAGCTTCTGGAAAGTGACTCAGCAGATGGCACAAAGAAACTCTTATTAGGTTGCAAACCAATAACAGAAAGATAAATAAGATAGTCATCAGACATCATGCATACAGGATGCCAACAACAACCTTCTCACCAGTACACAAGACATGAACCTCAAATGGAAGGAGTACTTCCAGAGGTTTCTGAATGAAGAAAACCCATAAAAGCTGTACTGCCCCAGACACAGCCTACAATGAAAAGACAGGAGGAACCCACCATAGAAGAAGTAAGAACAGCACTAATAAAAATGAAGTCAGGGAAAGCAGCAGGCTCAGAAGAAATCATGGCACATATGATTAAGATGTTGGGTGAGTTACAGGAGAAATGGCTCTAGAGGGTGCTCATAGTAGTATGAAGAGAAAGGTGCATCCCGTATGACTGGAGAGTAAGAATTCTAGTGGCAGTATTCAAGAACAAAGGGGACATTCACAACTGTGAGCAGTACAGAGATAGCAGACGAATTACATTTCATGAAAGTGCTGGAGAGTATGAATGAAAAATGAATAGTAAAAAGTAAGATGGATGATGAGCAATTTGGATTCAGATCAGGATGCAGCACAATTGACTTGATGTTTGCATAGAAACAAATAATGGAGAAGAAGTTGCGGATTAGGAAAGAGTCTAAATGGCCATTCCTAGACTTTAAGAAAGCTGATTTAGGCAGTTATACAATGTATAAATGTTCCAGACAGATTGGCAAAATTAGTACATGCTATGTATAAAGAACCCCATTACAAAAATTTGAATAGTATTTGGACAAACAGAGGGATTCCCGCTGGGAGTAAACTGCATCAGGGTTCATCTCTGAGCACACTGATGTTCATACTGATGATGGACTACATTAGCAAACAGATCAGCAGGGACAGATCAACAAAGCTTCTGTGTGAAAATGATATGGCATCACAGGCAGACATTCTGAACAGGAACTTCAGCAAATAATATGGGAATGGAATGTAAAACTAATGATACAGGAGATGAACTATGCACAGGAAAGAGAGATTTGTTATGGCAGCAAATTGAAGGAATCCAGAAGAAAGTGAAAACTGAGACAGAAGAATAAATATTGGAAGAAGTTAATAGCACAAAGTATTTTGAAGCAGTGGTTGAGGAGAAGGGATTGAATCAGGAGGTCAAAGCTAGAATCAGAAATGATACAGCCAACTGGCATAGGGTATCACAGGAAGTGTGACAGAAGGATGCAAACAAACCTGAAAAGTATGGCAAATAAAACAGCACTGTAACCAGTACTACTGCATGGCACAAGAACCTGGGCAGTGGGGACAGAGTTGCTGAGGAAGTGAGAAGCGATGGAGATGAAGTGCCTGAAATGGGTGGTAGGATGCAGGGGAGCCCGCAGGATATTTTGCAGGGGGTATGCAAACCTAACCCCTCCTTCACACAGCCCCCCCTTCCCACAGCTCCCCCCCCCCACGCAGGCATTCCAGTGCCCCATTAGTTGGCTATTTCTCCCCAGTTCACACTAAATTAATTGAACTGTTTTAAATTCAACAAGGAGGTTTTCTTGCAGAAGACATGGGTAGCCATGGGGTCCCCCTGTGGGGCCACCTTTGCAAATTCAGTTATGGCCTGTTGGGAGAAAAATTACTTATTCAAGGATGTTATCTTCCAGAGTACGGTTGTGTGGTATCTTATGGAAAGGTGATCAATCCATGGCAAACCAAAAACAAACGTGACAACCGTGCTGATAGCTACAATCCTTTATTCTATGAAGCGCTTTTCGTTCAGATACAATTCTTGAACGTCTTCAGATAAAATACTTGTAAATTAATCACATTTAAATACCCATTCAAGCAAGTCAGCTGATATCAGACCTTACTGATTTAAAGGTGCATACTTGCTGCTTAATTAATTAACAAACATTCCTATATACCCTAAAAGTTTTTTTAAAAAATGTATAAAAATATAAATATGTAGGTTTATTAAAAAAATAAATATATATATATAATATATATATATATATATATATATATATATATATATATATATATTAATTAAAAGTATAATTATAGTATTATCTAAAGTTTATATAGCCAACTTTTAGACTGACTATTTTCTTTCAACAGCAATTTATTTTGCTCTGCAGCAGACCTTTTTATTCTTTTACATAAATTTATACCATTTATTTTACTATACTTCAAACATTTACCATACTTCAAACCATTTTCTTACAATCTGAATTTTTGAAGTTGCTTGCAATTACAGAATGTTAGTAATTCAGACTTATGTATACTTCACTTTCGGTTCAATATATTTATATATTACTATCTACCTAAACTTTTGATATTTAGTATAGGCATTATCGAACACATGTCATTTAAGCCTGGGTTATTGTATGCATACAAACGTATTTGCCATATCAGTTCCAATCTTTCAAGTTCTAATTCAATAGGCACCCCCCCTCACATTTGCTACCACTTGTTCCAATATCCAAAATTTAAATTCATGCTTAAGATATTCTTGAATATGTTTAGCTAAAGCACTGTCCTGATTGGATCTATTAATACTATACATATGGTCATATATTTGGTCCCTTAATCTACGTACTGTTTTACCAATATAGTAACTGAAACAGTGTTGGCACTTAGCTAAATATATAACCATTTTAGAATTACAGTTATATTTACCCCTACTCATCAATACCTTTTTGTTAATGGTAATTGATTTTCCAACCAGAATATATTCACAATATGGGCAACCACTACATTGTTGCATCCCCTTATGTTTATTAATCACAGTTTGTGTGCTTTCAAACAAATTCTTAATTTTTTTGTCTCTCCTTGTAGTAAATTTTGGAATTGGTCCTAATTTGTCCAATAATTCCTTATTTTGTGTGATAATATTCCAATTCTTACATACAATATTTTTTATGTATTGAAAATCCATATTAAATGTGACTACGAAATTGATAGCTTGATTAAATGTGCTCACACTTTGATTGATACTTGATGCTATCACCTGTGAAATTTCTAAAATACTACCATTTCCTGAAGTTGTAATAGCATTTTCTACTCTGTTATTTCCTAGTATGGGTTTATATATTCCCCCTAGATCTCTTACCTGCTACTTCAGTTATATTTTCTAGTAGATCAACAGGATATGCTCTCTTGACAAATATTTGTCTTAATAGATGACATTCAAGTACAAAATCATCCTCCTTTGTAATCATTTGTGCCGCCCTCACAAGCTGTCCCTTTACCACCGACTTTTTCTGGTGGAAGGGATGTGCCCTCGAAAAGTGGAGAAATGTATAAGAATAAGATGGATTTCGATAAATTTTTGCTTCAAATCTTTTATCTATGTTATTTTTAACTAGTAGTACATCCAGATATGCTATTTCCTTCTCATTAAAATTGTATGTGAATTCAAGAAATTATGTAGTCTGATTAAAATATTCACATAGATGTTTAACCTGCTCTTTGTTCCCTTTAAATAGGATTAATATATCATCCAAAAACCGCATAAAATATGCTATCTGTACATTAATATCTTCTTTGTTGAATACATCAGAGCGTTCCCAATAATTCATCACTAAATTAGCGAAACTGGAACCGCACGGGGACCCCATGACCACTCCTTTTCTTTGATGGTAAAAATTGTTTTTAAAGTAGGTGTAATTATGGGATAGTACAATATTTAATAGTTCCTCTTTCAGTGCTATTTCCGTTGGTGGAGCACCCTTACTAATAAGGTTAAGGGACACCCATTCAATCCCTAATTCCTGGGGTATTGAAGTGTACAAATCCCTTACATCGACTCTAAGGAAATTATATATAGTATATACATATATATATATATATATATATAGTAATAAATTATTACAAGAATAGAATAGAATCAATACTGGATTCTGATTCATATGTAAAATTTTCATTGAATGAATATAACCAGGCTAACCAAAGGATTAAAGTCTACATTAATGATCTATTTTATTAAAGACAGGCTAGATTTGGATATGTATAATTATATGATTATGCCAGCACCTATAGCACCGACAATTTTTGAAGTGCCCAAATTCCTCAAAAATTTTATGGATCCGCCCCTTAGACCTATTGTAGACAGTAGAAACTCAGCAACTTACACATGTGCAAAGGTGGTCGATTCACTACTTAAATAATACATGGTTAATGAAACTGGAATATGCAAGGATTCTTGGTCCTTCTTAGAGAAGAAGAATGAGTTAGAGTTTAATGATCAAAATAATTTTCTTACAGTCGATGTAAGGGACCCAGGAATTAGGGATTGAATGGGTGTCCGTTAACCTTATTAGTAAGGGTGCTCCACCAACGGAAATAGCACTGATAGAGGAATTATTAAATATTGTACTATCCCATCATTACATCTACTTTAAAAACAATTTTTACCATCAAAGAAAAGGAGTGGCCATGGGGTCCCCGTGCGGTTCCAGTTTCGCTAATTTAGTGATGAATTATTGGGAACGCTCTGATGTATTCAACAAAGAAGATATTAATGTACAGATAGCATATTTTACGTGGTTTTTGGATGATATATTCATCCTATTTAAAGGGAACAAAGAGCAGGTTAAACATCTATGTGAATATTTTAATCAGACTACATAATTTCTTGAATTCACATACAATTTTAATGAGAAGGAAATAGCATATTTGGATGTACTACTAGTTAAAAATAACATAGATAAAAGATTTGAAGCAAAAATTTATCGAAATCCATCTTATTCTAATACATTTCTCCACTTTTCGAGTGCGCATCCCTTCCACCAGAAAAAGTCGGTGGTAAAGGGACAGCTTGCGTGGGCGGCACAAATGATTACAAAAGAGGATGATTTTGTACTTGAATGTCATCTATTAAGACAAATGTTTGTCAAGAGAGCATATCCTGTTGATCTACTAGAAAATATTATAACTGAAGTGGCAGGTAAAAGATCTAGGGGAATATATAAACCCATACTAGGAAACAACAGAGAAGAAAACACTATTACAACTTCAGGAAATGGTAGTATTTTAGAAATTTCACAGGAGATATTATCAAGTATCAATCGAAGTGTGAGCACATTTAATCAAACTATCAATTTTGTAGTCACATTTAATATGGATTTTCAATACATAAAAAGTATTGTATGTAAGAATTGGAATATTATCACACAAGATAAGGAATTATTGGACAAATTAGGACCAGTTCCAAAATTTACTACAAGAAGAGACAAAAATTTTAAGAATTTGTTTGAAAGCACACAAACTATGATTAATAAACATAAGGGGTGTTGCCCATATTTTAAATATATTCTGGTTGGAAAATCAATTACCATTAACAAAAAGGTATTGATGAGTAGGGGTAAATATAACTGTAATTCTAAAATGGTTGTATATTTAGCTAAGTGCCAACACTGTTTCAGTTGCTATATTGGTAAAACAGTACGTAGATTAAGGGACCGAATATATGACCATATGTATAGTATTAATAGATCCAATCAGGACAGTGCTTTAGCTAAACATATTCAAGAATATCCTAAGCATGAATTTAAATTCTGGATATTGGAACAAGTGGTAGCAAATGTGAGGGGGGGGGGCTATGGAATTAGAACTTGAAAGATTGGAACTGATATGGCAAATATGTTTGTATGCATACAATAACCCAGGCTTAAATGACATGTGTTCGATAATGCCTATACTGAAAATCAAAAGTTTAGGTCGATAGTAATATATAAATATATTGAACTGAAAGTGAAGTATACATACATCTGAATTATTAACATTTTGTTATTGCAAGCAACTTCAAAAATTCAGATTGTAAGAAAACGGTTTGAAGTATGGTAAATGTTTGAGGTATAGTAAAATACATGGTATAAATGTATGTAAAAGAATAAAAAGGTCTGCTGTAGAGCAAAATGAATTGCTGTTGAAAGAAAATAGTCTAAAAGTTGGCTATATAAACTTTAGCTAATACTATAATTATAATTTTAATTATATATATATATATATATATATATATATATATATATACAGAGACCAGATAGTGACCTCCGGCCAATGCATTATCTCCGGCCTTTGCATTATGGGTTGGGAGGGTGGCCTAATGGTTAAGGTGTTTGCCTTACAAACACAAGATACAGGGTTTGAATCTCACAGGGGATAACTGGCTAGGCTTAAAATGGCTCGCAAGGGCAGTTAGCCTAGTATGAACCTATATGTATATTTTTAATAAACTACATATTTACATTTTTATACATTTTTAAAAAAACTTTTAGGGTACATAGGAACGTTTTTTAATTAATTAAGCAACAAGTATGTACCTTTAAATCAGTAAGGTCTGATATCAGCTGAATTGCTTGAATTGGTATTTAAATGTGATTAATTTACAAGTATTTTATCTGAAGAAGTTCAAGAATTGTATCTGAATGAAAAGCGCATCATAGAATAAAGGATTGTAGCTATCAGCACGGTTGTCACGTTTGTTTTAGGTTTGCAGTTGAATAATTTCGTAGTTTTGATCAATCCATGTCATTGATGTTTGTTGACCACATTACGAGCTTTACAAGCTTTCTGAGCTTCACCTGGGAGTTCCAGAGTGATAAAATCTCCTATTTAGATATTGAACTTGCTAAGGATAGGACCAATGGGCTCTACATTTCTAGGATATTTAGGAAATCCACCTACTCTAATGCTTTCCTACATTTTACCAGCTCTCACCCTTTCCACCAAAAGAGGGCGGTGATTAAGGGCCAGCTAGTTAGAGCAGCGAGAATGGTGTCCCTTGAACAAGATTTTTTGATTGAACGTAACCATCTGAAAGACATGTTTCTTAAGAGGGGTTACCCTCTCGGACTCTTTAACCAGCTATTTAAGGAGGTGCTAGATAAAAGAACTAGGGGTGTTTTTAGGCCATTGTTAATGGCTATTGGGGGTAACAAACAACAAAAACAAACAAACACCATTAGCCCAGCAAGGACCCTGAATGCACCTTTACTAGACCACTTAGAGGAGGGTTGTTCGATATTGCATAGAAGCTGTGATAACCCGGTGGATGTGACTAGTATGTTGGCAACTAAGGAATCAGTAACATCACAGACAACTGGTGGCATGAATATTGGGTTTATTACCACCTTTTCAATGGATGCACCATTACTGAGAACCATTCTGATGAAGAATTGGTGCTTCCTGGTTGAGGACACCACTATTAGGGACAAGATAGGTGAGCCACCAAAAATAATTTTCAGAAGAGGTTGGAATTTGAAGGCAATTCTTGATAATTGTAAACTTCCTGAATATCCTGCACATTGTAGTATGTTGAAATGTGGGAGATGCCGAATGTGCAACTATATCAATACTGCTAATTCATTTAATGTACAAAACCAATGTTATTATATTAAAGGAAAATTCAATTGTGAATCAAAGAACATTGTTTATTTGAGTACCTGTCAGAATTGTCCAGCCTGTGCATGCTGTTTCTGGCAGGAAAGAGAGGGCCTTTAAAAATAGAATCTATGAACATGTCTATAACATCAGTAAACTTAATTTAAATAATGCTTTAGCAAGGCATGTTAAGGCCAACCTGTTTCATTGTTTCCTCTTCCTTGCCATAGATAAAATAGTTGATAATGATAGGGGAGGGGGGTCCATCATCGTTGAAATTGGATGAAAAGGAACTGGCATGGCATTTCAGACTTAATGCCCATGCACCCCCAGGACTTAATGACAGTTTGTCTATTAAATGTATTCTTAAGTTAAACTCACTTTGTAGGTAATTATCTGATAATGCTATGGTACCATTAGGACTATCATTATTAGTAATAATTTTTTAAAAAAACCCTACACATTTCATATTTAACTTAATTTAATTTCAGCAAGACTAAATTGTTGGTCTTTTTTGTTGTCTTTTGCTTCTGGAACTGGAATGAAATCTTGTTATGTATAGATGGCCAGTTAGGTATATAATGAACTTATTAATGCTTTTGTTTATAAGTCTAATTAATTCAGTGACGTGATTCTTGTATGTTTGCACACATTTTTTATACATATTTTTATCTGTATTATGTTGCTTATATTTAAATGTGTATGTTAGGAATTGTTTAATATGATAGGATGACTTGTAGTTATCTTTTTAAATGGACGCAGGGTCTGTAAATTTGTTAATTAGTACGATGATGTCATGTAATTTAGGATATTTAAGAATCTCTTTGGTTAACTTTTTATTGTCTGATGAAGTTTGCTTATCTTGAGTAAACGAAAGCGCTAACATAATTCATTGTGACTTGGTGTGGTCTTATTTCTCCCCAGTTGCCATAAATGCAATTCAAACTCTCAGTGTGCATACTGTCTTATGCATTACTTCTACAATAATTACAGATATTCGGATTTAATTTACAACTTTTATATCAAATTGTATAGCACAAACACTGATATACAGTTGCTAAACAAAACAATAGTCTTGCAATTAAAACAGACTTACAATTAAAACTTCTTACCTTTGGGCTGTTTTCAAATCATAGGCCCCTGAACACATTTTTAGGACCATGCAGAAGTTCTTTGATTCACTTCCTGATTGTATTAATTTTAATATATAATAACTGAATTATATTCCTTATATAATACAACACCAGTTGTTAGAGTGTTTTAAACTTATGCAGTTTGGCACAAACAAAGTTGTCCTGGACCCACGAGTAAAGTGTAGGGAGGGGTGGGGTGGGAAAGAGCTAGGCTAGGGATTAAGGGATTGGCTAATCACTAGAGTCATGGTGATGTAGGTAGTGAAGGGGGACTGGAGTAGTTAAGGAAGTGAGGTAAGGAAGAGTGGGACTCAGGATGGGTTTAAGTGTAGGGAGCTAAAGGAAGTAGTTACATTTGGCATGAGTTGTAACAGCTAGCTTACGCCCAGACAACCTGTAGGTGTTGTTTAATACAGGTAGGCCTTGGATGGTGGGGAGAGAAGGAATTAATTTAACTGAGTTAGTTCCCTCCTCTCTCTTTGGTGTTCTCTATTAGTGATTATTTAAGGTGGGGATGGAGTTTGGGAATATAGGTTGGGCTTGCTGGCATGGAAGGTTATTGAGAGGAGAGTGTGTGTGGGTGAATGGTTGGTGGGTTCTGTCTGTATGAGTGTGGTGCTTGGCTTACCCTGGGTATTGTTGTGATTCTCTGGGTGTCTGGCAGGAATGGTGTTGTGGTAGGTGCTTCCTGGTGTCCTGTGGTGTCTCCTGTTGTTTTGTGGTTGTTGCAGTGCTTGCTGGTGGTCCGGTGGTGGCTCCGGTTGGCTGGTAGGGCTGTTCACGGTGGTTGAGGCCTTTGTGGTCGTCTGGTGTCGCCGAGGTTGCTCCTGGTTGTTATGGAGTCTCCAGGGGATTTGTCAGGCCCACCTTAGCCCCTGTTGGGCCATGCAGTCAGGTGTAGCCATGTGGGTAAGCTGGGCTCATTGTTCCGCCTTCCTGGTTGGGCCATGCAGTTGGGTAGTAGCATGTGGGTTTGCCTGGTAATCCAAAAAAAAAAAAAAAAAGTGTTCCCTGTTGGTCGCGGTAGGCTGTGGGGGTCCAGCGCTGTAATCCGGTCTAGGTACATTGAGTTCGGTATCCCTCTAGTCCTCCCTGGTGGGTTTGTAGGAGTCTGTGACCTTTCTCCAGTCCCCAGTGTTCCCTGGTGGTCACAGTCAGCTGTAGGAGTCCAGTGCTGTAATCCAGTCTAGGTTGTCAAGTTTGGTGTATCCTCTAGTGCTCCCTGGTGAGTTTGTGGGTTTCTGTGGCTTTTCTCCAGTCTTCGGCATGTTCCTTAGTGGTCGTGGTAGGCTGTGGGGAGTCCAGTGTTGTAATCCGGTCCTGGGTCCGTTGGATCCTGTGTGCACCCTGGTGGGTTTGTGGGCTTCTACGGCCTTTCTCTGGTCTCCAGTGTCTTTTCTTCATTTTTGCGCATGCTTGCTGTTTCTGGCAGACATTTCTTACTTGGGGTTGTCCTCATAGGCTTCCCTCAGTGTCAGAAGTGGTGGGGATTCCCTTTCACTTTCCCTGGTGGTTTTACGGGCAGCTCCTTCCATTTTCCGCTGTTTGGTTCAGGTGCCGGTTCACGTATGCGCACTGTGGATATCAGCCGTTACCTCTCGTGGGATAAGGATTTGTAGTTCAGAAGAAAGCGGTAAAGGTTACAGGCTTTGGGTGGTTGAATGGTGCTGGTATCTGTATGGCTTGAATGTAGGTGGGTAGAGGATAGGATTTTTTTTTTTGGTGTGTGTGTGTGTGTGTGTGTGTGTGTGTGTGTGTGTGTGTGTGTGTGTGTGTATATATATATATATATATATATATATATATATATATATATATATATATATATAAATATATCTATATAGTGATAGGGCAGGGGATGGTAGCTGTAGGGAAGTGTGTGGCTGAATGGGTGTGCAGCAGAAGGGTGAAGAGTGTGCTAGGCATGGGTATATTTTATTTATGGAGGAAGTGTAAGTGCATTAGCTACTTTTGAGAGTGTATGCTTAGCAGGTAAGCTATGCAAGAGGTGGTTCTAGGCTGCAGAGTATAAGTAAGTAAGGGAGTTGGTAGAGAGGGTGGGGTATAGGGCAAGGCAACATTATAGCGGTTGGTGGGTAGGGTAGTCAGGTTTGTGGAACAACGTTAACATTGTGTTTCTTTTTTACAAATGGCTAAGTTTCCAGAATTTCAACAATGATGGTAGGCTATTGTAGCCCAAGCTGAAGAATTATTCCAGGCTGTGACGAGGCCCAGTAGTCAGATTTGTGGAACAGCGTTGACACTGTGTTTCTTTTTTACAGATGGCTAAGTTACCAGAATTGCAAAAATGATGGCAGGCTATCATAGCCCAAGCAGAAATATTATTCCAGGATGTGACAAGGTCTGAGGTGGAGCCAGAGCAAGTATCAGGCAGGAAGAGATGGTGCCCTGTGACAACTCCAGGCCGGAGGAAAAGCCAGCAGGTGGAGAAACAGATGGTTACAGTGGAGGCTCTGGTTCCCAGTACGTCACAAGGTGAAGGTGCAGGTAATGATATTAATTTACCAATGGTTGGAGAACTAGGTTGTGAGGATGGCAAGGCACAGGTGGTTGATGAGTTCTTGTTAGATGGGGATATGGAAAGGGGGGAAACAGTGTCAGACTGAGTGCAAAGGGGGTTGGTACAGGCAACCAGGTGTCCAGGCAGACAGATGGTTGGAGTGGACCTGGGCTCTAAAGACAGCTTGACTGGTTCAGAGATAGGATCAGATTTTGGGCTGTGGCTGGGAGACTGGCTAGCTACTCAGGTGCTGGGACAGGGCAATAGAGGGTTTATTTTAACTCCGCACATTTTGGGGATGGTGAAAGAAAAAATCTGGAAAGGTAAGTACGTGGATGTGTTTGAGCTGCTAGATGCAGAAGGGGTCCAGAGGTTAGTGGAAGTGGAGTCAGACACTAGCAAGGACTTGTTGGTGACGTTAGCAGCACTGGGTAGGAAAAGGACAGGTAAGCTTAGGCCCAGGACATGGGACAACTGGGTGGTGGGCTTTATCTATTACATGGCAGTGCAGCTGGAGAAGGATGGAGCACTGGCTTTGCCCCTTTTGGGGTATTTTCTCACCATTTGGGAGGCACAGCATTTGAGGCCGGGTAACACATGGTTGTGGTATCATGAGCTGTTCCATAAACAGAAAGCAGTTGACCAGTCTCTGCAGTGGACGGTGCATCATCCTGATATATGGCTGGCTACAATGATGGATAGCTTTGGTGGGTTTAATAGGAGGATAAGTGTGGGTGAAGTAGGTAGGGGTGTGTTGTTCATTTAACAAGGGTACTTGTTCGTGGGTTGGGTGAAAATTTTCACACACTTGCTCAAGATGTGGAGGAAATCATTCCGCGGTTTACTGTGGACAGCGGGGGTTTTGGTTCATGGAACAACACTGGTATGGGCCAACATGGAGATTTTCTTTCCTTTCAAGGATTACAGACAGCCTGAGGTAGGAGCAATTTTTGTGGACCCAGGGGGAATGGGATCCTTTAGAGGTAATAGGGGGAGGGGTGCCTTTCCCCATTAAGATGGAAGTATTGGAGGATATGCTTTGCCAGTGTCCTGATTTCATTCTTAAGACTGAGGTCGTTCAAGGGTTTCAATGGGGATTTCCTATTAAGTCCATGGTGGGGTTGGGGGAGAGTTGTAAGAACCTCCATTCCATGCAAGGGAAAGAGGACATTTTGGAAGAGTTGGTAGGTAAGGAGTGTAAGGCAGGGCATTTGTGGTCTCCATTTGATGCGCCACCTTTTGTTAGCTACAAGGTGTCACCATTGGGGTTAGTGCTGAAGAAATGGCCTGGGGAGTTTAGATTGCTTCATCATCTTTTATTTCCAGAAGGGACGTCAGTGAATGATTTTATTGGGGCCGAAGAAGTTAGGGTGTGTTACGCCTCTTTGGACGATGCAGTGCAGGTGATCAGGGAATTTCGGGAGCCGTGATTGGTTAAGGTTGACATTGAATCGGCTTTCTGTTTGTTGCCATTAGGAAGGAGGATTGGCTGTTGCTGGGGATGAAGGTAGGTGGTAAGTACTATTTTGACACTGCCATGCTGATGGGTTGCTCCATGGCATGTGCAACATTTGAGAAATGTATTACCCTTTTACATTGGATTTAGAATCAGAGGGTGGGAACTCAGAAGGTGGTGCATTATTTGGATGATTTCTTGTTAGTTGGGGAAAGGAGGGTGGGGGTTCAACAGGGGTTGCAGGACTTTACTAGTATGTGTGAGGAACTGGGTGTACCTTTGGCACAGCACAAGATGAAAGGTCCAGCAAGAGCATTGGAGTTCCTGGGGTTAATGGTAGATGTGGAACAGGGATTGTTTCATCTACCTCAGGATAAGATAGAGAGACTGCAGTCAGCTATACGGTGGGTGTTGGACAAGAATAAGATTAAGGTTGGTTCAGTCATGGAACTGTTGGGTCTTCTGAACTTTGCCTGTTGAGCAGTACATCTATGTTGGACATTTTGCAGAGCATTAGCTTATATGCTAAAAGGGGGGTAGGAGCAAACATCATTGGGTTAGGGTGACCAGGCTAGTGCAGGAGGATTTGAAGTTGCGGGATGGTTTTGTGCAACAATTTAACGGGATTTCCTTTTGACAATCAGATTGGGTGGGCCAGGAAGAACTTCAGTTGTTTATGGACACAGCGGCGGTATCAGCATGGGGGCTTACTTTGGGGGAAGATGGTTTGCAGTGCAATGGCCTCCAGATTGGGATGAGGAATGGAGGTGTGATGTCGCTTTTTTAGAACTGATGCTGATATGGGCAGCTTCGGTGGTGTGGAAGGAGCAGTTGAGGAACAAGTGGTTAGTTTTTCATTTGGATGATATGGCTGTGATGAAGGTTTTTCAAAAGAAGACAGCTAGGGCAGAATTGCTGTTGAAGATATTGCGGAAGTTGGTATTGCAGAGCCTGTTAATAAATTTTTCTTTTACAGTGGTACATGTGCCTGGTGTTAAGAATGATATTGCTGATAGTTTGTCCCGCTTTCAGTTTTGCAGGTTTTGAGTGTTGGCTCCAGAGGTGGTTGAGGTGCCAGAAACACTGCCAAAGAAGTTTGCAGCTCATTAGAATTGGGAGGGCTTCAGATTTGGCTAGACAGGGTAGTTGAATTGAGGTTATTAAGAGGGCGGCAGGTGGTCCTCAAATGCCTTTTTATCTTATATTAGATAGTAGTGTTTGCGATTATTAACAATTTTTCTTTTTCTTTTAGGGAAGCGTATACTCATTTTGGGCCATTTCTATATCCACTGGGCTGAGAAGCGTGCTTTAATCAGGGAGGATGGAAGTAATTTGGGTTTATCCTATTTAGGATGTTCTGTGTTTTGGCATGGGGTTAGGGTTATGCATTGGGATAGGTTGATGTTTGAATTTCAGAAGGCTAAATCACGGATAGGGTGTCCTGATATAATAATAATAATAATAATTAATTTGGGAGGTAATGACTTGGGTATTTTGACTAAGAAGTGTTTAGCGGAGATTATTTTGCAGGATTTGTGGAGACTATAGGATAGGTGCCTGGGTATGCAAATTATGTGGTCGGAGTTGATTCCTCAATTGTGTTGGAGGGAGGGGTGCAGTTATAAAGCTATTGAAAGGGCCAGGAGGTTTGTTGACCATACATTGGAGGGGCAGCTAAGAAAATCGGGGATACACATCATTCAACATGGGGACTTTGGGCAAGGAGATGGTTGGTATCATACGGATGGAGTTCATCTGAACGAAATTGGTTTGGATTTGTTTAATTTGCATCTCAAGCTGTTTCTACAAGAGATGCTGCAGGTTAAGGTTTAGGAGGGGAAACAGCCTGGGATCAGGCTGGTGGCAGAGAAGAAGGACAGGATTGTTCTCTTCTGTTCCCCATCTAAAGATATGGTTTGATTTGGCCAATGGCTTTGTGTGGTGGAAGGTGAGCAGGTACGCTGTCTATTATTTGTGGGGGGGGGTGAGCAGGTCTGGTGGAGGAAGTTTCAGGGTAAGCAGGTACGCTGCCCTGATGTGTAATCAAGCAGGGTGCGTTGTTAACGCTGCCCTGAGGATCGTTGTGGCTGAAAGCAATTGATATTGTTTATATGTTTGAAGTTCATGTTATGATAATGTATAATAAAGGTCATCAAATGGCTTTGTGTGTCCAGAGTGGTTTGTTCAAAGGGGGAGCCAGGACAAATGCAGTTTGGCACAAACAAAGTTGTCCTGGACCCACGATTAAAGTTTGGGGGGGGGGGCTAGGCTAGGGATTAAGGGATTGGATAATCACTAGAGTCATGGCAATATAGGTAGTGATGGGGGATTATAGTAGTTAAGGAAGTGGGGTAAGGAATGGTGGGACTCAGGATGGGTTTAAGTGTAGGGAGCTAAAGAAAGTAGTTACGTTTGGGGTGAGTTTGTCCCTCCCACCCTCCCTTTTTTGGTGGAGGAAGATTTGGTTGGTTGGAGCAGAAAAGAGGGACAGGATTGTCCTCTTCTGTTCCCCGTCTAAGGATATGGTTTGATTTCACCAATGGTTTTGTGTGGTGGAAGGTGAGCAGGTACACTGCCTATTATTTGTGTGGGGGGGTGAGCAGGTACACTGCCCTGGTGGAGTAAGTTTCAGGGTGAGCAGGTACGCTGCCCTGAGGTGTAATCGAGCAGGGTGAGTTGTTACGCTGCCCTGAGTATCATTGTGGCTGAAGGCAACTGATATTGTTTATATGTTTGAAGTTCATGTTATGATAATATATAATAAACATCATCAAATGGCTTTGTGTGTCCAGAGCAGTTTGTTCAAAGAGAGGCCGGAACAAATAGTCTTGAACATTTTTCTAGTAAGCAATGAAACAAAACATGAACCAATAATGACAAACTGCCCAGTTCAGAAATTTTCAACCATAAAAGGCCACTCAAACTTCTGTCATTACATTCCACCAATATCAGTCAATATGCACAATCTCTGCAGAAGTAAAAGTCATCTGAATTATTCCGTATTAAACAGATCTGAAACTAATGAAGAGGTTGTTGCTAGAAAACAACTTTATATTTCTGTGTTACATCTGCAAATTCAGTGTCTGCTGCCCTTGAAGAATAAATTGCCTATGTTGCATTAAAAATGGTAAGCTGGTATATTGCAATAGGGAATGGATGGCAAGCTGAAAAACAGGTTGGCAGTTACTAGGCATCTCATCCAAAGGAGGACATACAGAGGACTGCAGCACCCCATCCCCTTAAAACACAAATCTACATGATGTGGGAGTAGAAACTATATTCCCCTGCATCAAGATGCATGTATGTTACCTGCTGTGCTACTAACACTGCTTTAAAAATTCTATACCACAATAGTGATACCATTTGCTAAACAAAACAGTTGCACATTTTAAGCAGACTTAGCATGAACAGCAGTAAGCTTCTCTTCCCTTGAAGCTCACAATTCCTTGAAAATGCACTTGAAAATAAATTCCACCTAACTTTAACTAGGCCATTTTATGGTCTCTCTCATACACATACCTCAACCTCTTAGTCAAGAAATCTTGACAAAGCCTAAAATAAATAGGGACAAATTATAAATATTCCTATCATTAACTTAGAAAATTCTGGATATTTTGCAAAAACCTGGATAGCTGAGGGGTATGCTACCTTCATCTTATACATAGATACATACATAGATGCGCGTAACACACACACACACACACACACACACACACACACACACAAAATACGTCTCAATCTCTTAGCACAAGAAATCTGGACAAAGCCTGTTATAATGTTGGGGTCAAAGGCCCAAAACTAGAGACACATTTAGAAAGTTGCTAGAATAACAGGATTTGTGTTAGAATGCATTTTCTGAAGAAGATGAAGTCTGAAACTCAAATTCATATCATTATTTATTAATGTTAATCCTTAGTTCATCCCAGTAAATTGTCAAAAAAAATATTTTTATGAGGAACAGACCAAAAATATAAGGCAAAAATCTGGACATTATGTGAAAATCTGTATAGTTGAGAGGTATGAATACATTCCCCTACCTCCTTAGAAAATGAATAGAACAAGACGTTTTGCATTAGTATGCATTTTCTGAAGGATATGAAGTCTAAAACTGAAATGTATGCCATTATTTTCTAACTTCAGTCCTCAACAATTTGCCAGAAAAACACAATTTTATGAACAACAAACAGAAAATATAAGGCAAAGGTACCCTCTTACACACATTCCTACCTCCCCTCTTACTTGCACAGAAACACACATACACCTACCTCCCTTTTACACACACACACACACCTAGCTTTACTTACCTACTTCTTACATACATGCATACACACCCCTACCTACCTACCTACACACTTCTTACATCCCTACCTACCTATTTCTTACACAGACATACACACACACACACACACACACACACACACACACACACACACACACACACACACACACATCTTAAACACTTAAAACACACACACACACACACACACACACACACACACATACACACACACGCACACCTACATCTCACTTATATGTTAATTTTCAGTCCAAATGTCTGCTTGAATTCAAATTCCGCTTGGGTGCGGAAGATGAAGATGTAAACCATTGGTTGCACAGATGCAGAAGAAGAAAACAGGTCACAAACATCTGTTGCATCTGTGGGACTGGATGCAAAGGGTGTTCTTAAAAAAGAACACCCTTAAAAAATAACATATTTTTTTTAATTTAAAGAAAATTAATCTCCTGGCCAGCCGGTTCCAGGGGGGTGCAAGTGCACCCGCTTGCACCTGCCAGCAGGAGCCCTTGATAGTATGCACACTGTGGTACAGATGAAAAGATGATAACAGCACAGCAAAAGCCAAAAGAGAACAATACACAAAAGATCAAAGAGAACATATTAAAGTTGTTCATGCACACCTGGAGAAAAACAGAAGATGATTTGGTGGAGAAATCTATGGAGAGACAGAAAAAAGGCATCAGAAAATGAAGATGTTCAGTCAAGAGATGGAAGGCTTGCATACAAGAAGACATGCAGCAGTCAGACATGAATGCCAAAGAAGGTATAAGAAAGTTATACTAAATCAAGGGATGTGGTGATAGTTGAAGTAACACACTAACCCCAAGTAAAAAAATGGGAAAAAGAGGGAGGGAGTTAATGACAGTCATAATGATAATGATGTCAGTA
Source organism: Protopterus annectens (assembly GCF_019279795.1). Taxonomy (NCBI): domain Eukaryota; kingdom Metazoa; phylum Chordata; order Ceratodontiformes; family Protopteridae; genus Protopterus; species Protopterus annectens. Next base: position 677,635,982 of record NC_056749.1, on the reverse strand, counting down.
AAGCCATTCCAAGAAACACCTCATTGGTGGTTAATTACTGTGTCTCTATATCAAACACTGTGCTAGTGCCCCCATACCTGCCCTGCACCATGGCTGCACAGGCACCTTTCAATAAGTGTGTGTGTGTGTGTGCGTGTAATATAATATAGATATAGTTACATATAGATGGATATCATATACACAACATCGAAAAAACATATTAAATGCTTGAACATCAGTCAATTGAAAATGAAACAACATAAAAAACAAATTAAGTTTTTTGCATTTGGGCAATATCCCCTGTGCCTCACACCACTTGATAATTATATATTTATATATTTATATATATATATATATATATATATATATATATATATATATATATATATATATACCAACTCTGAGATTGTTCTATGATGGGGAAAGGATAAATTCCTTGATCTCCACTGTTTGTCTACTTTGACCCATCGAAATTACACTTTAGCAAAACTTAGTTTCCTGAAACTGCATTTTTCCAGAAATGCATTTTTACGAAAGTACACCACATTGAACGTAATTCCTTGTGCAAGTATGGTGTTCCTTCAGTGATGTATGGGAGGGGAGGTTGATGTTTTAGGTACAGTGAGGATAAGGGAATTTTCCCTATTCCTCACTGTAGTATGATCTCAGAGTTAGTACATATTAGTAGCGGGGGTGTGGGGGACACAGCCCCCCACAAGGGGGGTCCAGGGGGGCTTGTCCCCCTGCATTAGTGACTTTAGTGTGTTTGTTTTTTTTTTTTTTTTACTGTTTGATGTAGTATACTTTTGCAAAAGTACATTTTTGGAGAAATGCACTTTCGCGAAATCGGACACCCGAACAGCCGCAATCTACTTCCAACAGACATGCTGACACTCACGGAGCCCTTTACTCAGAAAACTGCATACATGTTCGCACGTGCGTGCACACACACACACACACACATATGTATGTGTGAATGCACATGAGAGAGCACACACACATACACACACACACACACACACACACACATATGCATGTGTGAATGCACATGAGAGAGCACACACACATACACACACACACACACACACACACATGCGCACACACACACACACACACACATATGCATGTGTGAATGCACATGAGAGAGCACACACACACACACACACACACACACACATATGCATGTGTGAATGCACATGAGACAGCACACACACACACACACACACACACACACACACACACACACACACACACACACATACACCCAAGCAACAGCAGACTAGTTACAACAGACATGCTGACACACTCATGGAACCACATACAAACCTGCATGCATGCTCACACACAAACACACCCACGCACGCACACACACACACACACACACACACACACACACACACACATCCAAGCAGCAGCAGACTAGTTACATCATCATTATCATCCGCCCCCTTTTTCCCATTTTTCTGCATGGGGTCAGGCTATCGTGTTAACTGTTACTAACTCTCTTGATTCAGTGGCACACTCCTGTCTTAGTCAACACTCATGGCTGAATGTCGCAGATGTTCTTTCAAACAATCCAGCCAACTCTTTGCTGGATGTCTTGGTTCCTCGTACCTTCTTCCTGTCTGTCCCAAATCTTCCTCATCAGATTGTCTTCTGCTTTTCTGCACATGTCCAAACCACCATACTCTGTTCTCTGATCTTTTCTGCAATTGGATCTACTTTGCCTTCTGCTCTTATTCCTCATTTCTTCATCTGTCCAAAAGTGTGCATCCTGCCACCCTTCTCATGCACTTAATTTCCATCACTTCTAGCTTCTTCAGCTGTTCTGCCTTTACTCCCCAGGTTTCTGTATCATACAGTAGTACTGGTCACACCACTGTCTTGTACACCTTACTTTTCTGGTTCTTTGACATTCTTCTGTCATAGACTACACCTGACACTCTGTGCCAGTTGGCTGTAACCCCACTGATTCTAGCTTTGACCTCTTCATTCAGACTTCCCTTCTCCTCAACCACCCCTCCCAGGTACTTGAAGCTGTTTACCTGTTCCACTACCTTCCCATCTATCTCTATTCTCAGCTTTTTCTGATTTCTCCAATTTGTTGCCATTACCACAATCTTAACTGTGCTTCGTTTCATCCCATGTGCCTTCAGTTTTGCATTCCATTTTCCTATCCTTTGCTGAAGTTCTAGCTCAGTCTTCCTGTAATGCCACATTGTCTGCATACAGCAGCTTTGTTGATCTGTCCCCTCCGACTTGTTTGCTAATGTAGTTCATCACCAGTATGGACAGCAGTGGGTTCAGAGCTGAACCCTGGTGTACACCCACTCAAACTGGGTACCCCTCTGTGAGGCCGAACACTGTTTGTACTTGAGTCATTGGGTCCTTGCACATAGCCTGCACTAATTCTACCAATGTTTCTGGAACTTCAAATCACTGCAGTACTGCCCAGATCAGCTTTCTTGGGACCTTGTCATATGCTTTTTCCAAGTCTAGCAATACCCAGTTGAAATCTCTGCTCATCTCTAGCTTCTTCTCAAGTATCTGTCTCACTGCAAATATTGGGTCAATTGTACTACATCCTGATCTGAATCTGAACTGCTCATCTCCCATTTTACATTATACTACTCTACATATCCATTTATCAATCACCCTCTCCAGAACATTCATACAATGCAATAGGAGCTAGATGCTTCTGTACTGCCCACAGTTGTGGATGTCCCCTTTGTTCTTATACACTAGCACAAGTATGCTTATTCTCCAGTCATCTGGGATACGCCTTTCTCTCCACACTGCTATTAGTACCCTCAGGAGCCATTTTTCCCCTGTCTCATCCAGCACCTTTAGCATATCCTTTGTGACCTCATCTGGGACTGCTGCTTTCCCTGACTTCATCTTCCTTAGTGCTGTTCTTACTTCTTCTAGGGTGGGCTCCTCTTCTTATCTCATCTTAGGATGTTTCTGGGGCAGTACAGCTTCTGTGGGGTTTTCTTCATTCAGAAGCTGCTGGAAATACTCCTTCTGTCTTCATTTGATGTCCTGCGGACTGATGAGCAGGTTGTTGCTGGCATCCCTTATGAAGGGTGTCTGACTATCATCTTTAGATGTTCTTCATCTCACATTGCTGCAGTCCTTACTTATGGGTAGTCCGCGGTCCTCGGTCGGGCTGACGTCGGTCATGGGCGCCTAGAACTGACATCAGAGCGTCAGGGTATAAAGGCGCATGACCGACGTCATATCCTCAGTCTTTTTTGCCGCATGGTCCAATGCAGAAGCAGCGTTGCAAGTGCCGTTCGGCGTTCTGAAATTTTTCGGTTTCGGAGTTTCAGACCGATACCAAGTTGGGCTAAGTACCCCGTTGGGGAATATTTTTGTTTTTTCTTGCCTCAGTTACTTACCGGATGTCAGAAAAAGTGAATAATTGTATTTCTTGTGGGAAACAGATACCGCATAGGGATTACCACCGCTTTGTATTCCTTGTTTGGGACGAGCACGGCGTAGTCGGGTGTCGGTTTTGTGCTAGGTTTAATAAGCGCACTATAAAACGGAGGTTAGATTGCGCTAGGTTAGTCTTTGGCAAGAGGTGTAATTATAACATGCCGTCGGATGTTCCGTCGCCGGCTTCTACTAAGAAGCGCAAAGACAAATCTTTAAAGCCTAGGCAGGATGATTCGTCTGTTACGGACGCCGGATCTTTAGAAGCTACAGCTGAACAGCTGGATCCGGCTGAAGTTTCTGTTGAGTCCCAGGGGGAAACTTTGATTTTACAAGATGTGGCCTCTCAGGAGGCAGGTCAGGCTGAAGGGGCCTCTCAGGTTACTATTCTCCCTTCTATGCCTAAGGTGGTTAGGCCTTCTGTTACTGTTCCTAAGGCTCCTTCTAAGGGCAGGTCTGTTTTGCCTTCCTCTGGTGTCAGTTCTGGTTCTTCAGGGTCTGTGCCTAAAAGCACATGCTTAAAATGGCAGAGGATTTGATTACTTTAATTAGAGGTTCTATGCCCCCTCCTGATAAGAGGCCCAGGATGGAGCCAGAGTTGGAAAGTTTGGAGCAGGCCTCAGATGATTCTGAGTCTTCTGCTGAAGACATTCAAGATTTCCTCCTTATTCTGATTCTGATGCAGAGGATTCCACTCCTTCTGCTTCTCCTCCAGAGGATTTTTCATTTTCAGAAACTCTACATTCCATGAGGGAGCATTTTAAGTGGGAAGGACAGGATTACTCTGATTCACGGAAGAGACTCAGGGAGTTCTTGTTTTTGCCACAGCATAGACCCTTAGCTATACCTCCGGTTTTGGATGTTGTTTCGGATGTTTTCTCGGAGGCTTCCCTTAATCCAGATTCTGTGCCTCCTGCTCCAGTTAAACCTGACAGGTATTATAGGGTGCCTGAGGCTCATAAATATCTGTATAAGAGTCCTAGGGCAGACCCAGAGACTATTAGTCAGGGGCCTAAGGGTGTTAGAGCCTCTGTTGTTAAGAATCCGGTTCCTCTGGATAAGGAAGCTAGAGCTTTGGATAGATGGGGTAAGAAGGTGTATACCTCTTCTACTTTAGCGATGAGAGCTTTGAACTGCCAGTTTCATATGTTGAAGTATCAGAATTTCCTCCTTTCTCAGCTAAGATCTAAAGTGGATGCTTTAGCAGAGGGCATAGAGTGTAAAGAATTGCAGGATTTAGTGCATGTTTCTGAACAGGTGGGAAAGCACTCTTTGCAATGTGGTTTTGATGCTTTACAGGCTTCTTCTAGGGTGGCTGCAACTGGTTCAGTTATTCGTAGGCACGCCTGGCTTAAGGATCAGAATTTGTCTGAGCATGTTAAGTCTAGAATCCTGGATGCCCTTTACAGTCTGAAGTTTTGTTTGGTCCTCCTGTGGAGTCAGTCTTAAAGAAAATGGAAGACAAGGCTAAGTCTATGCAGACTGTTAAAGATTTTTTGCAGGTACAACCTCCAAAGTTTAGTAGAAATTGGCCTACTAAGGGGTGGACGTGCCCTTCTTCTGATTCTCAGTCTAGGGGTAGATCTAGGCGTGGTAGGGGCAGAGCTCAGAGTACCTTCAGGCCGAGACAATGGAGTTCGCCTGCTCAATCTGCTGGTGAAGGCAGGGGCCAGTCCTTTCGTAAACAGGCCCAATGACCTGCATTTTCAGCTGCCAGATTCTTCCTGCCTGGCAGCTCCTTTGGGAGGAAAGTTGGCTCTTTTCAAACAAAATTGGCATTTAGTTACCCAGGACAAATGGGTATTGGACATTATAAACCGAGGTTACAAGTTCTATTTCCATACCATGCCTCCTTTCAAGGGCATGCCAGACGTCCCTCCTCGGCAAAGGATAGAGGCTCACAAACAAATTTCTTTACTTCTTCAAATGGGAGCTATACAGCCAGTTCCTCTGTCAGAAGTGGGCCTAGGATTTTATTCTCGCCTGTTTCTAGTTCCAAAGAAAGGGAACACGTGGAGACCAATTTTGGATTTATCTATCCTCAACACTTATCTGGACATTCCAAAGTTCAAGATGCTGACTTTACAACAGCTTTTACCTCTGTTGGGAAAAGATCACTGGATGGTTACTCTGGATCTCAAAGAGGCTTACCTTCATGTTCCTATCAGGCCCAGTTGCAGGAGGTACCTGCGTTTTCGGGCTGGAAATTTACTTTATCAGTTCTCTGCATTGCCCTTTGGCTTATCTACTGCACCCAGAGTGTTCACAAAGGTTCTGGCTCCAGTGATAGCCTTTTCAGACTAAGAGGAATACAGATTTATCCTTATTTGGACGATTGCCTGATTATTGCACAGGAAAAGGACGAACTTCTTCAACATCTACAGTATGTGATGGCAGTGTTAAGATGCCTAGGGTATTCTGTGAACGAAACAAAGTCCAGTCTAGTACCCTCTCAGGACATGTGCTTTCTGGGTGTGAGACTGAATACAGCTTCCCAGATGGCCTTTTGACCCCGGACAAACAAAGAAGCCTTTCTCTTTATTTTCATCAAATGTCTCTACGGTCCAGGCTGACTGCAAGGACAGTCCTTCAAGCCTTGGGGTTCATGGCATCTTGTATTCTGGTGCTTCCCAATGCCTAATTGCATATGAGGAAGCTTCAATGGTATCTCAAAAATGTATGGACACAGCACTGCCAAGATCTAGACACTGTCATTCAGATAATACCTTGCATTCAGAAGGAGTTTTTGTGGTGGGCTCAGGAATGTCACCTAAACAAGGGACTCTCTGTGACCCGGCCAGAGGCGAGTCAGATTCTAACGACAGATGCCTCGGACAAGGCTTGGGGAGCACACCTCAATGGAAAATGGGTGCAAGACACGTGGCCTGTCAAACTCCAACATTTGCATATCAACTTGAAGGAAATGTTAGCAGTCCAGTTTGCATTGATGGCTTTCAAAGACTTACTTCACCCAGGGCAGGTGTTGATTCAAACAGACAACACTACTGTCATGTGGTACATCAACAAGCAAGGGGAACCCATTCTTACCCTCTTTGCAGACAAGCGATGATTTTGTGGGAAACTGCTCTCAATCTACACCTCAATCTTCAAGCACGGTTTCTACCAGGAGCACAGAACTCCTTAGCAGATGTGTTGAGCAGACATATAGTGGATCCTCACGAGTGGAAATTGGATCCTCATGTATTTCAAAAATTGACAGTGTTATGGGGAACTCCAGACATAGATCTGTTCGCTTCTCCACTAAATTACCAGTTGCCAAAGTTTTGCACAAAAATGTTTCATCACACAGCTTGGAAGGTGGACGCTCTATCATTCAGTTGGAACAATCTGCATGTATATGCCTTTCCACCTCTGCCTCTTCTTCCCAAGGTACTTCTGAAGGCCAGACAAGACAAGCCAACCATGATTTTGATAGCACCGGATTGGCCTCGACAACACTGGTACCCACTACTGAGGAGTCTAGTACGAGAACCTCCATGGCCTCTGCCTTTGATTCCGCACCTTTTGTCACAAGAGGGCAATCACTTCCTCAATGTCAAGATTCAGTCTCTGCATCTAACAGCCTGGCATATTCAGTTTTAGACTCTGGAGGGTCTCAGCTTCCACAACAAGTTTTGAATGTTATTTTGGAGGCCAGGAGGCCTAGTACCAGGAAAGTTTACGCTGATAAATGGAGGAGATTTTTTATTTGGAGCAAAGGAAAGGACTTTGATGTCTCCAAACCTGATTTAAGTGTTGCTCTTCAATATCTTACTGAGTTATTGGACAAGGGTTTGTCTTTCTCCTCGATAAAGGTCCATGCTGCAGCCATTTCTGCTCACTATGATTCTGACCCTCCTTTATTCTCTCACCCTTTGTTTAAGCAATTTCTTAGAGGGCAAAGAATATAAGACCCCCATGAGCTCCTACTCCTGCTTGGGATCTCAATTTTGTGTTGGAAAAGCTTACTCTACAACCTTTTGAGCCTGCAGCTTGGCCGAGTTAAAGTATTTGTCATGGAAAACTGCTTTTTTGTTGGCCATTACCTCTGCAAGAAGGGTTTCTGAATTACAGGCCCTCATGGCAGTGGAACCTTTCCTGATTTTTCATAAGGATAGGGTATCTTTGCGTACTAATCCTTCCTTTATGCCTAAAGTGGTTTCTAGTGTGGCCTTAAACCAAACTATTCATTTGCCTACTTTTTATGCAAACCCCAAAATAAAGGGAGAAAATTTTGCATACTTTGGATATTCACAGGCAGTTGCGTTATTATTTGAGCAGAACCAAGGAGTTCAGACAGTCTCAGCAGTTGTTTGTTTCTTTTGCCTTGGGTTCACAGGGTAAACCTGTTTCAAAACAAACTATTTCTAAATGGATTGGGTTTTGTATTTCTTTCTGTTATTCCCATCATGGTAAGGAGATTCCGGCTGGAATCAGGCCTCATTCCACTAGGGCTACTGCTACTTCCATGGCCTTTCTAAGGGGGGTAGCTACAAAGACATTTTGGAGGCAGCTACTTGGAGTTCAGTGCATACTTTTTCTAAACATTACCACCTTCCTCTCTATTCTAAGTCTAGGGCTGGATTTGCCACTGCAATTTTACAGGGCATTTTAGCAGCCCCTAATGCTTTATGATTTTTACCAACCTCCCTTTCCCGTTGCTTTGGGATTCTACCCATAAGTAAGGACTGCAGCAATGTGAGATGAAGAACATAGTACAGTTTTGTACCTACCATAAATGTAGATGTTCGAAGATCCACATTGCTGCAGTCCAATTTACCCTCCCTCCTTCCCCACTGTAGTTTAACAGGGTGCTATGCTTTAGGTGATGGTTGTTGTTGGGCATGTTTTTGGGAGGTATTCTGTTTTTGGCTGTGGCCTTTCTTGTTTGGCCTTCTGACATCTGGGGCAAGAAAAGACTGAGGATATGACGTCGGTCATGCACCTTTATACCCTGACGCTCTGATGTCAGTTCTAGGCGCCCATGACCGACGTCAGCCTAATACTTTGGTATTCGGGCCGACCGAGGACCGCGGACTACCCATAAGTAAGGACTGCAGCAATGTGGATCTTCGAACATCTACATTTATGGTAGGTACAAAACTGTACTTTTTCTGTCTTTGCTTTGCAACCTGATATAGTTTCTTTGTGCCACTTACTGAGTCACATTCCAGAAGTTGGTAGAGTGCCTCCAATGCCCTATTCTTTGCTATTGCAACTTTTTTCTTAGCTTCTTTGTTAGCCATCCAGTAGCCCTTCCTAGCCTGGTCAGTCTTTTCTATCTCCCACTTCTTCCTGCACTGCTCCTTCCTTTTGATGACTTCCTGGACTTTTCCATTCCACCACCAGTTTTCCTTATGTACCTTACTTCCATACCTGCCTCCACGACATATCTTTTCTGCAGTCCTAACACATGCTGTTTTTAGGTGCTGCCATTCTTATTCAAATCCACCTCTTTCCACCTCTTCTTGGGGTGCCAGAGCCCTGAGTAATTCCCTAAACTGTTGTACTTTCTTTCCAGTCAACTTCCTGGGCTGGTTTTCAGCCTGGTCACTGCTGACCTTAGAGCAGCAGACAGACTAGTTACAACAGACTTACTTATACGGGTGGAATCACTCACAAACCTGGATGCATGCTCACACACACACACACACACACACACACACACACACACACACACACACACACACACACACACACACACACACACAGACACACACAGACACACACACACACACACACACACACACACACACACACACTTCCCAATATCGCCACTGAATAAGCCAATCAGCTTAGCAGACAGCTACCCATAGAAACAAGCACTGAATTCAAATAGCTAGGTAGCTGGACTGATCAAAACCTACATTTCTTCATATTAGATCTCAACAACAAGATAAAAATCAACTCACACATATTCTGGTCAAAAACAATCTCTCACTTCTTTCCCCTACTACCAGAAGAGGCATAAACAAAGGGATTCTAATGGCACAACTAGAATATGACCTCCCAGTCATTGTCAATGCTTTGATGAAAAATTTGACTCCCCTCAAAGCATAGCTGATAATATCTGTAGAATCATCTCCCTGGCCGGAAAAAAAGAACATGAATTCATTGTCCTTCTAAAGGCAAAATAGCTTCTAATTAAATAAAAGTGCACCCTTATCTTAGTCTCCCTCACTAATAAACTCTTAAACCTGCAAACCTTCCTTTTTTGCCATCAGATTCTCTAAATGCTATACTATCGATAAGCCAAGATCGAAGGCTTACAAAACCACCTCTTTACATAAGTCCTAGAAACAGACTCCATGGCACTAACTACAGATTATCAGCACTAGTTGTATTTCTGACTCACCTCCCTTTTAAATAATTCATTTTGCATGTATATTAGTAAATTACATCAATTTAGAATTATCCAGTCAAGTAAACAAATTGAATACTGTACTGCTTCCCCTTTTATATTTTTTACTATGATAACATTTATAAATCTTCAATTTCTACGAATAGAAAAATAGAGGATAAATCAATATGTCCATTTCATTATTATTCAGTTACATCTGTGAGTCATTTATATTACATTTGTTATGTTTCTGTAAGGACACAGTAGTTCCTTCAGCAGAGTATCATATCGAACTACATTTAATTTGGTAACCAATTTAAATATTGAAAGCAGTTTATAAATTCTAGTACATGGAAATTCAATACCCGTGCTATCCAATCTCTAACATAATTTTTAATCTATACGTGTACTTTATTTATTGATAAAAATAATACTTTATTACTTGAATTAATATGATTTTTAGTTAGTGACAGCGAGGTAGTTTGAAAGATATCTAATAACTGATAAATAAACCATTTTAATTAAATAAGGTTTGTGTAAAAAAAATCATAAGGTAGCAATTAACATTTTTCATTTATTATGTTATCATAACTTATATTAACAATTTGATGCACTCTTAAAAGTGAAAAATACTACAAGTTACTCTAACTCCTCAAGACCATCCATCCATCCATCCATCCATTCACAGCCTTTCTCCACATTTTTACACATGGGGTTGGGGTATCACTTCAACAATCATTTAGAATTAAAGCTCACAGCACTGAGTGACTAGCTATGCCACAGATGTACTTACATGCCACATACTCATACCTATGGCCAATCTAAAGTGTCCAACCCACCTACTGCATGTTTTTGGAATGTGAAGGAAAGCCACACAAATACAGGGGCATACAGTCTCCACACAGAAGGTACCCCATCCAAGAATTGAACTGGCAAACCTCTTGCTGTGAGTCAATAACACTATCCACTGCACTACCATGCCACCCTACAAGCTCGTGAAGTATTCAATTATAACTGAATTTTTGAATAATAATGCCATCAATGGTTTGAATGAATTGTAATGAATTAGTTATTTTCTTTATAACTAAATTATAACTTTGACATAGTGCCAAATATCAATAATATATTAGCAAGTTGTGTGATGATCTTCTTTTTATTTCGGCTGTTCCCATTAGGGGGGTGCCACAGCTGACTTACCAAATGTAATCCTCTATATTTTAATCTTCTCTTTTGGCTGTTTCCATTAGGGCTCACCACAGCAGTTCATCTGTTTCATTTCTTCCTGTCCTCTGCATCTTGCTCCGTCACACCAACCATCTGCATGTCCTCTCTCACCACATCCATAAACCTTATCTTAGGCCTTCCTCTTTTCCTCTTACATGGCAGCTTCATCCTTAGCATCCTTTTCCCAATATACCCAGCATCACTCCTCAGCACATGTTCAAACCAATGCAATATCGCCTCTCTGACTTTGTCTTCAAACTGTCCAACCTGGCTGACCCTCTAATATACTTATTCCTAATCCTGTCTACCCTTGTCAAACCCAGTGTAAATCTTAACATCTTTAACTCTGCTACATCCAGCTCTGACTCCTGCCTTTTTGTCAGTGCCACTGTCTCCAACCCATATAACATAGCTGGTCTCACTACCCTCTTGTAGACCTTCCCTTTCACTCTTACTGGTACTCGTCTGTCACAAATCACTCCTGACAAATTTATTAATGATTAAAAAAGAAATATGGCATCTACAAATAATAACATTTTAAATTCAATGCATTTATCAGTCTGATATTCTTTAGTATATTCATTTTGTCTAAAATCCTTAAATAAGGGTTCATTAGCAAATGCAGATAGTCATGGATGAAGAGGTTAGTTATTTTTGTCATTTTTATTTCCCAAGAAAGAATTTGCATTATTTCCACTCATAGGATCATAGGATCACAGGAGATTACTAGGCTACCAACCAGGAGGTCATTTTAAGCCTAGCCGTTTCATTCCAAAGTAAAATAGAAATGCTAGTTAATACCCAAGATTGCATTTACTGATGACTGCCCATGTCCAGGAAGGTTGTGGGCTCTATCCCCAATAAGAAGTTATGATGCTCCATCCACTCATCCTGGTTCCTCTTGAACAGTGTCTTAGAGGTACTCTGTTTCACTTGAAATGGCAGCCTGTTACAAAGATGTAGCAGATAAATCTGTCCCTCCAACATGTCCTAATTAAGACACAGGCCATATGTATGTCCCTGTAACTGGAAGCCCTAGACCCATATCATTTACAGATATGCAACACATTCATTAGGTTTCGGTTTTGGATTACTCTGTAGGACAGGCATAAGTCTCCCCTAAAAAGTCTATACGATATGGAGTATAGTGACAGGGACTTTAGTCAGTCTCTATAAGGCACATGCTGAAGCCCCTTGATCTTCTTTGTTAGAAACTTCTGAGGTCTCTCTAATTGCTGCAGGGGCTTAGTATGGTACATGCCAAATGGGACAATATACTCAATTATGGACCAGATAAGTGCCGAGTATAAGGAGGGTTATAACTTCTTTTGCTCTCTAGGAGATTTCTTTACTAATCAAGTGTGCTATGTAGAAAACTTTCCTTACTACAGTAGATACATTGTGGTCGAAGTTAAGGTCGCAGTCAACTGAGGTCCTTACCACTTCATGGGTACTTAGGGTATTGTTGTTGATTTGATAGTGTGAGGGGACATTGTGCTGAAGGAAATTATGATGCATTTCTTTGCATTCAGTTTGAGACTGTGACAAATACACCAGTCGTTAGTCTGCATGAGACCCTCCTGGAGTATATTGACATAATTTGGGGATTCAATGATAGCACCTAGTTTGCAGTCATCTGCAAACTTGGTCAGCTATAATCCCTTAGTTATTACCTGAACTTCTAAGAAGAATACATCAAACAGTTGGGGGCCCAGCACTGAACTCTGTGGCAGTCCACTGGTAACAGGTCTTCTGGTTGATGTGGAGTTACCCACTTTGATAATGTGTGTCCAGTTTGTGAACAAGTTGGCAACTACATGCACACATACACACACACACACACACACACGCACACGCACACACACACACATACACACATGTTTATCTCTAACTCTCTCTCTCTCTCTCTATATATATATATATATATATATATATATATATATATCTGTAGATGTATTAATATATGGCTGCGTGTGTGTGTGTGTGTGTGTTTACATACACACACACACACACACATATATATATATATATATATATATATATATATATATATATATATATGGGTCTACTTTAGAACACTGACACGCCAAAACACCGACGACGAGAACACCAAGACCAGAAGATTGACAACTGAGATGACCAACAGTTTAAAAGACTGATGCTGAGAACACCGACATGTTAAGGTAAGTGTGCAATAGTGACAGACTTTAGGGTTAGGGGCGGGTTAAGTGAGTGTGCGATAGTGACAGACCTCAGGGTTAGGGTTTGGTTAAGGTTAGTGCATAAATAGTTGTATATGTAAGATTTAGTGTAGGTTTGTAAGGTTTTTGGTGTGCTTGTGTTGTGTGTGTGTTTTTCGGAAAAGGTATTTGTTTTGTTTTGTTGATTGTCGGGATTGTGGTTTGTCGAGCATGTGAAATTTCATGCTTTTGAACTGTCAATCTTCTGGTCTCTGTGTTCTTGTCGTCGGTATTTTGGCATGTTGGTGTTCAAAAGTAGACCCATATATATATATATATATATATATATATATATATATATATATATATATATATATATATGTAGTCCCACTTGATTTAGTCGAGTGTGGCTTTGGTCGACACACCTTAGCTGACAAAGCAGATGGTCAACAAGTGTACAAGACTGACAGTCCCTGGGGTTGAAAACTTCCCCTTCTTCTGCGATTGTTCAGTCTCGGAGTTGTATATATAATTTGTAGGGGGGCTATGAGAGTATGGAGATTCAAATACTTTATTTATTTGCTTACTTTTTATTGGCATGTTATTATGCATGTGAACTGGTTGACTGATCCTTTACAGTCATTAGCAGGACTAAAGAAAATCTACTAGTGTAGGTCTTTAACCCATGATGTCAAGATTAAGAGTCCCATGCACCACCACCTGAGATACTGGGGCTACTATTCTCAGTATCCCCGCTGCTTATTGATAATTATATATTTTTAAAATCTGGGTGCTCCATTGTTATAATGTTGTTGTTGTCTTTCGGCTTTTCCCGGTTAGGGGTTGCCACAGCAGAGCTCCGGTCAGCTAATGATTGGTAGCAGATTTTCATGAACGCCGGGGTGCCAGCTCAATGTTCAACCTTCAACGAAGGTGCACCCATTTACACATGTCTTTCAAACTCCCACCCAACCATGGGGAGGACATGCAGACTCCACACAGAAGGCACTCCCGCACTCCAGCCGCGAATCGAACTTGAGAACCTCTTGCTGTGAGGCAACAATGCTACCGCTGCACCACTGCGGTTGTTTACATGATCCATTGTTATAATAATTATCTTAATATTATCTTGGACTTGCCTTTTCATAGTGAATCCAGACTGAACATTCTGAATTAAATTAGGACATAAATACCCTAACACTGGAAACCATTGTATAAATAATTAATGATCGGCTTTCAGTTAATACACTGTCCATATGATTTACAATTTGTTTTACTATTGCGGCTGTAGCTGAATATTTATTGCAGTAGGAAATTATTTCTGGTAATGTTATCATATAGTATGCAATATGATAGTTATGTCATTTGAGATTAATTTAGGAAGTTCTTTATCTTTTTTTTCTTTATTTTTTTCCCTATTTTAGTCTGTTTTCTGTGGATCCAGTACTGGCAGTAAGTGGTCACCCTTGAACCCTACCAAACTGGAGACCACTTTACAGTGGGAGAGTGGTGGCTTCATCCCATGGGTACCCTAAGGTGTGGCAGCCTGGACAGTCAGCACCCTGAGCTTCAGGACCTGGGGGAAGCTGTGGTAGGCAGGGCAGTAGAAAGGTGATGGGACCCATATCAAAGCCTCCTATGGTGGGTGTAAGACTCACTGTCTTGGTCAACTGTGATCACAGTGCCACCAGGGGTCTCAAACCCTCACCATCAGGGTCATGATCAATACCTCTCAACTGTACAGATTTTCGCAGAATGTCCCGATTCTTGCCTCATATTTTTGGTCTGTTTCTCATAAAATTGTGTTTTTCTGACAAATCACTGAGGGTTAAAGTCAGAAAATAATGACAAAATTTGAGTTTCAGAATTCATACCCTTCATAAAAGTAATGCTAATGCAAAGCCTGTAATTCTATCAATTTTCTAAGTTTGCACAAGCAGTTTTTAAAAAGTGTCCCTATTTTTGGGGCTTTGTCCCACCGTTATTCACGGTTTTGTCCAGATTTCTTGATCTAAGAGGTTCAGAGGTATGGTCATCCTATAGCGGTCCATCAGGGCAGGGGAATATTTGAAGATTTCAATACCTGGTTGACAATGTGCACAAGGTCCACAACACCACCCTCTTTGTGTTTGCCTGCCATCTGTATGTATGTTTCCCCCTCAAAATATCATCCCACCAAACTGTTGCTGTATATCTTGACTGTCTTTTATGTTTATATCTTCAAAATTCCTTAACTCTTCCTGAATATATTTGCTATTTAACACTTATGAGTCATTTTGTTTTCTTCATCTCTCTCTCTCTCTCTTTCTTGCCTGCCTTCTCTTTTCTCTGTCTCTTTTTTTTTTTTCTTTTTCTTTAATTTTTCTTTCCCCTTTTTTTATTTTGTTTTCTACAGGTCTAGTAGTACCCGGGACATCATAACCTCAGTTAACCCAGGTGCAGGAGAATTCACCACCAGCCCCCAAAATGGTGGTGGTAGCTCCATCCCTGTGGGCATCCTTGAAAAGTGGCAATCTGGAGATAATACCCTTATCAAAGTTTCTATCAGTGAGTGCAAGACTCACTGTTAAATTCATCTCTGACCTCGTCACCTTCAGGGTCTGCCCAGCATTCTGTTCCTCTCTGTCTTGTCTGTATTTTATGTTTATATCTTCATAACTCCTTAACTCTTTCCTATCCCTCTCCTACGCACTCTGCCCTTCCCAACTTGTATTATAAAAATTATTTAGAAAAACTGGAATCTATCCCAAAAAAAAAAAAAAAATTACTTGTCAGTATAAATTCAAGCCTTTATAAGGTTGTCATAAGCCACTGTCCACAAGTGATGAGCCATAACCAGTACAAATTCTTCTGGAAAGTTCTTAAGAGATCTATGCAGTGCCACACTCACTGTCAGCTGAAATTAGATGACAGCATTCATAAATTTATATTAGTCTGAAGCATGTTTTGTTCACAGTAGTAGGAGCATTTCTGAACATAACAACTTTTTTTTTCATATCAATTTATGCAGAATTAAGTGTGTGAGGCTATACTGTGCATCCTGTCGGCAGGATGACAACTTCAAAAACCAGTGCCTCTTATATGCTCTCTGCTCATTTAAATAGAGATGTAATATTCACAGATACCCTTTATATATTTGTGAAGTTGGGGATATGAATACCAACCTTAGTGTCTTACAAAAGGCTAATAAATAATACTTCCATGGGACTAAAAACATATGAAGCTGTAGTCTCATCAGTGCCAATGATGCACTATGCAACCCCCTAATTAAATTGTTCAACTTCAACTTATGCAAAGGGTTTGTGCCTGATGCCTAGTGAATCAACACCTTAACTCTGCTATACAAACGTGGTCCTTTTACAGACCTGGTAAATTACAGACCCATCAGTCTCACCAGCTTTTTACACAAAGCCATGAAAAACATCATATCAGAACTCATTTATGTGGATAAAGGCAACTTAACTGATCTATGTGAAAATCAATTTTGTTTTGTGAAGGGCAGGTATTGTCTGTGTCCTGAAAGCAATAGGTTTCTTTGACAAGGTTGCGGAGGCTGTGGACAGTGTTCACTCAGTGGACACTGCTTATCTCGACATGACAAATGCGTATTAATAAAAATTGACAACTGTAATATAAACCCCTTATATAGTCAACTGGATTACTAATTGTCTATCCAAAAGATCCCTGGTTCTGAAAGCTGATGGTACCCTCTCTGGATTTAAAATTATAACTAGTGGTGTACCACAGAGATAAGTATTGATCCATTTTCTGTTTGGCATTTATTTTGCAGATATCCAAGCTAATATCCCAGAATTGTGATTGACCAAGTTTACTGATGACTGCAAGCTGGGTACTGTTATCTGCTCATCCAGTGTTACAAAACATTGTCTGCAAAGGTTAAAAATTGCACATACATTATATACTGAAAATGGTCTCAGACTAAATGCAAAAAGTGTAGTGTTGTAGCATTTAGCAATAAAAATCTGCTCTCACCTCATACATTACAGATAGCAACAGCATACCTAGGGCAGGGTGAGAGGTGCAATTGCCCGAGGCACAAAGTGTTAGGGTGCGTTATCTGCCATCCATCATCCCTATCACTCATTACTGCAATACCAGCTTTTAAAAGGCAGATTCTGAGGAAGAACTTCCGCAAAGGATAGGGCAATGGAATGGAATGCAATACTAGGTGGTAGGCTGCACACTGTGGGACAGATGAAGAAATGAGGACATAAGAGCAGAATACAATGTAGCTCCAATTGCAGAAAAGCTCAAAGAGAACAGATTATGGTGGTTTAGGCACATGTGCAGAAAAGAAGACTGCAATCTGGTGATAAACATTTGAGACAGGAAAAAGGCAAGAGGAAATCAGGGCACCCAGCAAAGTGGTGGATGGGTTGTATGAAAGAAGACCTGTGACACTCAGACAGGAATGTCAAAGAAAATAGGAGAGTGGCAATTAATAGAGAGAACTGGTGACAGGTGACACAACACCCTGACTCCACGTAGAAAAAAATGAAAAAAGAGGGTTGTAGCAAGCAGTTTGCTACAGTTTAATTAAAAAAATATATATTCTTTAAAACTAAATGCCAAAAATGGCATTATTGTACCCTTTGAGAAGTCACATACCCTAGGGAACATTGATCGTATGCCACTAAGATTTGACACAGATGTTCAAGATTTGGCAACTTATGTGGACAGTGAACTAACTTTTGACCAATGTGTCCATTGCTGCGAAAAGGTCCTTCTATATTGGAAAGCTTATAAAAAAAGGGATTTTGTCTAGATATAGAGATGTCATAATCACTTTTAACTCGGCCTTTATTAGGCCAATTATTGAATATAATGCCCCTTTTGGAAGATATCTGTCCAGACACATGCATCAACTGAAACACACAAAGAGCTACCTCACTAAAATGATACAAGGCCAAGACAACATGTCCTACATGGACAGAATCAAAGCCCTGTCACTATACTTGGTTTCTTACAGACTGCTAAGAGGTGACCTGTGTCTGGCATACAAGGTATCCTCTGACCCATTACTGATGGATTTGCTGCACATCAGCAAGTCAAATGGCATCAGAAATACTCATAGAGGATACCACTGTGATGAAACAGAACCCTCATCCACATAAAACAATGTTCGTCTCTGTCCATATTCAAGTGCAGCTTAGTTCAATGGATGGGAAACAGAAAATTTACCCCAGGACTGCCCCCATACTACTAATGGACAGAGGCAGCTTCTAAATACTTTATCCCATGCATGGGTCACCTCAAATTATCTATTGTATGATCCAAGTTATTCTCATTAGGGATACTATATAATTATCGACCAAGGGATGGGTAAGGCCAATCTATAACAAAATGGGCTAGGTTATTTCTAGCACAATAAGGGAAACTGGCTATTCTTAAAATGGCCCACAAGGGCAGATAGCCTATGACTATAACCTATGAATCTATGAATCTATATGCATACTTGCTCTCACATGCACAAACAAGTGCACACAAACAAGTGCACACAAACACACACACACACACACACACACACACACACACACACACACACACACACACACACACACACACACACACACGTGTGCACTTATGCACACATACAGAGGCACAAGCATACATACAGAGGTACAAGTACACACACAGACTTGCACTCACACACGCACACACACACACACACACACACACACACACACACAGATGCACATGCACACTTGCACTCATATGCACACTCCTCCATTTACAACCACGTATACAGTCACAGTTTCACTTACTCAAATCATGCACATTTCATATAGTTTGCTGAATTACACTGTACCATTGCCCATAGCTGTCCATTACGGTATACCACCCTAGTTTCCATAAAAATTACCTCAGTAAGAAAGTACTTTCTAATGAGGTGCTACAAATATGCTGCAGTTATGTAACTGCTTTTCAATCCAACCATCAAAACCAATTTCTGCAAGCATACCGAAAGCATTTTCTGTCTTCTTACTCCTTCCTCAAACATTTCAGAGAATGTCCTTTTATTTTAAGAAAAATTCTTCCACTTTCTACTTTTATCCTTCTAGCAAGGATTTATCCATTTGTACTTCAGGTAGAAGCTCCTTTACTTCACCTGTAGGAACTTCAGCTTGCAAGCTTTCTATAGAATTGTTTGCTTCCTTCCATGGTATCAACACATTTATTGCTAAATTTGTTCCTTCTTTTTTCTGGATGTCTAACATTATAGTTGGCTGCACTTATTTTTTATCACCTCAAATGGCTCCTGGCATATTGCCAGAAATTTATTTACTTACTAATACATGGTCTCCTAGGTTAAATTGTCTAAGTCAGATGTTTTTATTTTAAATGCTTTGTTGCCTTTCCTGAGATCTCTGCATGTGTTCCTTTATCATTCATATTATCAGCTTTATTCTGTTCTGCAGTCTACATATTGTTCTGTGACATTTGCAAATTGTGGCATTTTGTGTTCCCAAGTTTCTATAGTAAAAATAAGTAGCCCTTTCAGATGCCTGCCACATGCAAGTTCAAATTAAATAAATTGAACTGGATTATGTGACACCTGTCTGATTGCAGACAATAATCTGGAAAATCTGGTCCAGAATTTTACCTTCTGCACTTAAACTTCCCCCAGTATAAATTTTAGTGATTAAACATTTCTACTAACCAGTCAGTCTGCAAATAATAGACTGACGTCTTCAGCTTTCTGACTTTAAGGCATTAACATAAGTGACCCACTGGCCTTGACATAAAGGGCATACCTTGGTCAGTAAGTATCTCCTTAGAGATACGCTGTCTGTAGAATAGCATTATCAGTCCCTTGGTAATATTCTTAGCATTACCTTGGCTTTGTGGTACTGCGTTTGTAAGTTTTGTATCACAGTTCAGTACGATATGTGTGCATAATATCCGTTGACAGATTTTACTTATGGTTCTGTGACATCCATAGCAAAATATTTAAATAATACTTCTATGACAGACCCTGAGATCAGTAGATTTTTATAATTGGGATGTGGTGCAGTTTTCTGGGATTCCAGGCAAGTGGCACAGACCTCACTATCTTATTCATTATGCTTGTACAGTAAAATTATACTAGTACTGCTATCCCCAAGTGACCTCTTAATAAGTGATTAAGAACCAGCTTACATAGTAGTGGCCTATAACGTTTTGTCATTAGTAAATGATGCAAAACTTCTTTCTTTGCTCATACTATATAAGAACTTGTTTTTTTTAACTCATATTAGAGTAAAGAAGTGATGGGAGCATCCAGTTCACTGTCTTCCACTATAACTGGAGTTACCACAATATTTTCTCATTAAAAAAAGTCAAGGGCCTAAATCACAAAAGCTATGTATAGTCTCAAGCCCTTGTCCCTCTTCCCAGCTACCAAGAGGCAAGTTCTGTCTCACACTTAGAGCATCATCAAACCCTAGACTGTCAGAGCTATTGCACATTTTTAAGTCCAGTGTTAATATGAGTACCTACTCAAGGGATCTCAATCTCTTTCACAACATAAATAGAACATGCTAGAGTGATAGGTATATATCACAAAGACTGCCTCTTCTATGGAACAGCTTTCATTCCAGAAGAAGTGTTTGTTTTACCCTATTCAAATGTAATTTGGATGAATGGATGAGAAACCACCACTACACCCCTGATTTAGCACCCATGTCCCTCATAGATAAAGGCAACAAGTACACATCCCAACATATCATTGTTTTGTCTGCCTCCTGGTTATTGAAATGCAAAATATATGGAATAAAAACCACCATGGGAATGTAAAGCTAAGTTTCTTAAGGTCCTCATAGATTAATAGCCTAATAAGTACCTGTGAAGCTATAAACCTATGTTCCGTCTTGATGTACCTAAAGTACTGTCTTCTAATTGCACCTTTTTAAAGTCTATAAGCCTTACTTGTCAGTCTACAAACTCAGGAGTACTTTCTTTAATAAACTGATACGAGGTGGAGACTGTAGCTTATTCCCCTAAAAGTACTCACTGTAACTTAAAATGACATCTTCCCTTGCAAGAGGTAGTTCTAAACAAAAATCAAAAATAACCTTCTGTTTCTTTCCTTTTTCTGCTATCAGCAGAGGCCTTCTGAGTGCTTGCTTTTCCCACGTGGTGCTGTCCCTCTACTTTAGTAGAAGTGGATACCATTATCTCACTTTCTTTTCTGTCCTGTCCTGTGTTGCCCCGCATTTCAAAGTGTATAGCAGAACAAAATGTACCTTCAGTTTTACTTATTTGCTTGGTTCAAAGATTCCTGCTGCTTAGATTCCATCTTCATTTGCATTCTGTACTGTACACTTACATCCTCCACTTATATTTCTTTGTGTACTTATGTTTTTCAGAGGGTCTCAACTCAAGTACTTACCTTTTCAGTGTTTCTCTCAGATTGGGTGCTGACACCTCTTGTACATCTCTTTGCTGACTTCTGTCTTGTAATGATTTCTACTTTAGATTTTCCTATAGGTTCATCTTCAGTTAGTATGCTAACATCCCTTACAATTTTGGCTTTTGTTGCTCTGTCATTGGTGCATACTTCTGATAACAGAGATGATACTTAAATTGTCTAATTGCAATCAAAGTCTTACGTTTTTGTAGCCAAATCATTTTCCTGGTTTTGATTTTGTATTTCTTTGGGAATGTCATTATCCTGTTGTGTTCCCCCATTCTTATGCTGAATGGGTATATAAAAACTAAAGTAAAGGTCTGCACACTGCACATATGAAATACAACTCTAAAACAATACACTTCTAAATCTATAGTTAGTTAAAAGAAGTGAAACAAAATAAAAAAGTGAATTCTTGACCACATTACCATTTCACCTCCATGTAAAAATGTAACTGCCAATTCTACAGAGTCCCTTCGAAATTAAATGCATTCATTCATTCACCCATTCCCTGATCACTCATTTAATACACTTAAGAGTCATAGGAGGGAATTGCAGCTGTTTTTGTACTCCTAAAGCACAATGATGTGTACTTATCCTTAACTGGGCACAAATTCATTACAAGACACAGGCGTGCACACACACACACACACACACACACCTTAGAAATGTGGGAGCAAAAGCACATTCTCAACTGAAAACTCGTGGAAGAAAGTTGGCTCCACACAAGAGGGCCAGACTTAAGAATGACGTGGCTGGGTAACAGTAACAACTGCTATTCTATCTGCTTATTAGAACAAGTAAGTTCAAAACAAAAAATAAAATGTAAAATAAAACATTGACCAAGACTTATCAATCATAAAACGGCATCACATGCAAAACTGACCCAGCTCTATGTCTACTAAAAAGCATAAGTAAAGTATAAGGTGCACAAATTCTTAAAAAACTCACTACATTACTGAAATACTGCAAAAAGAAATATACTGAAACTACAAAAAATAATTAAAAAGTCCAACAGAAATAGAACAGAATAAAAAAGTCTACATAAAACTCTTTCATAAAAAGTAAGTAAACTACATAATTGCCTATTCAGCAGAACTTATGCAGTCATTATACCTAACTAAGGTCAAAATATCACTCTAATTTAAAAATACAATAAGTGGATGAATGGAAAAATGGAATATGTGGGGCTCTGGTCTGTGTGACACAAAGTATATGAGAATAATATTAATGATTGTTCTGGCACTTGGCACAAAGGCTTGTAGTACAGGGTTTGATTCTTTCAGCTCTCACTTGTCTGCTGTATGACCTTGAGGAAATCATTTGACCCGGCACTGTTCCTGGTTTGTACCTGAAAAGTGAAAGTGAGTGTACCTGGTAGAAGGTATTATTATTACTATCACATGCACAAAATGTCACATCACATTTAATCTAAAATAATATCAAATTTAAATATAATCAAAAAACGTAACATTGCGCATGCACAAAAAAATAATAATAACTCAAAAGGAAAACATTTTTTTCTTTTCTGATTAGTAAAAGGAATAAAACTAATTGCCAGACATAATTTGTCTGTACAGTGGTACTGATTGGGAAAAGGTGTTTAGTACTGCAATACAGAAAGTTAGGGTTATTATTAACACTCATGAGTAAGAGTGGTGGTGGTGGTGGTGGGGGGGGGGGTTCTGTTTTGCTATTCCATGTAGTATGACAGATGACTTCTCAAAATTGACAGTTTATTAGCAAATAACCAATTCCAAATTCGTTGAGTTATTTCTGCATGTCTAAGCTAAGAAGTGATTGATGTTTATGGGCAAAAGTAAGTGCAATATCAACTGCATATAGAGTACCTTATATTTATTTATTTTCAATCTGTTTACCAGGTCACTGAGCTGGTCTGATGACCCTTGTCAGCCACAACCCAGGTACAGAGATTATCAATTTACAGTACAAGATAAGTTAATACAAGGCAAGTTACATTTTATACTATGTAGAAGAGAATTAATGTAAAATAAAAATGTAAACATGCAAAGAAACTATGTACAAATGAAAAGGTAAATACCGTTACACATTAGTATAAGATTCTAAATTCTGAAGCTGTGTTCTTAGCCTGTATCATAAAAGCATGAGCGTGTGGCTTCCTCATAGAGGGTTTCTTTTAAAGATTGCTTGAATCCTACTAGATTTGTGTTGTACTTAACTTAATTTGGTAGGCAATCCTACAGAGCAGGTCCAGCTCTGGAGAAGGCTCTTGTCTATGGCTAGATTGACTCTAGGCTTGGAAAGTATAACCAAGTTATTGTGGCCGTTTTTAAGTGTGTAATTTTGGCCTCTCAGAGGTAGTTTCCTTTTGAGAAGAGGACAGTATCCTAAAATATGAATTTTGAATATAAGCATTCTGAATAGGAGTTATAGCTCTACGTGGAACTGGAAGCAATTGATGTACTTCACAATATTGTGTTCTTTGTCCAGCTAGGATTTCAAATTTGCATATTTTTAAATCAGTGAGCCTTAATTTTTGACAATTATAGACAGAGTGCACACTGAGTTGGGGTAGGGCATATTCTGGTTTAGAAAACAGTACATTTTAGGTGTAGATTTATGGGGAGCAGTGGATAGTTTGTGCAAAATTCTATAGCATAGTTTTAAATAAAAAAGAACGTTGGCAGTAACTTTGTTAGTGTGATCGAAGTTATGGACAGGGTCCCAGTGTTATGCCTAGGTCTTTCTGCTCTTGTACATTGGGAATAGTATTGCTTTTTAAGTCTTTAATTATTACTTCAGGTAGTGATTGAAGTTTGTTTACATTTTAAAAAAGCATGACATTAGTCTTGGCAGAGATGATTGGTAGCCTGTTAGCTTGAAGTACCTTGAAGCCAAGCACAGAGGTCAGAGAATTTTGACTGCATATTTATTTAGAGGGATTGCTGTGTTTTGCTGGCATTTTGTAGAAGTATATAATTAGGGTGCATAGTAACATTAAGTTATGGAAGGTCTAAAGAGATGTCATTGATAAAGAGTGAGAATAGAAGGATACTCAGGGGTGTACCTTGGGGAATACCTTTATTAACGGTGGCAACATCTGATAACATATTGCTATAGTACATTTGGAATGTTCTGTCTTTGAAATAGTTATAGAACCAGGCCATTGTATTATTACCAAAGCTTGTACAGTAGAAGGTATAGTTAACGGTTTCAAAAGGTCTAGATAGGTCAACAAATAGACCTGCTGCTATATGTCCTTCATTGATGCCACTGAATCTATCGTCAGTGGTTGATGATAGGGCAGTCATACCCTGTGTTTGCAGAGGAGCTGTTTGTACAGTATTTTTTCAAATGTATGCGTGGTAAGTCCCACACATACACAGTCTATAATGAAAACAGCAATGGATCCAGCACAGTGCCTTGTGGGTACCTCTTGATAAACTTACACCTTCTGTGACTAGTTTTTATTACAAGCATTGAAGGCTTGATTCTGTAGATAGTTCTAAAACTAATTGTTTTTTCTGACAAACTACACTCCCTATGCTTTTGAAGGTGCAAAGAATGATCAGCAGTATTAAAGACATGTTTTAGGTCAAAAAATTGCATCATTAAAACGTTATAGCATATGGAGCACCATGATTATGCCCGCCCAAATAATAATAATAATAATAATATTAATAATAATAACAACTTCCTCATTCAGCACTACTTTACCATGATACCCAACCTTAGCAATGCTTAAAGGGGGCTTAAGAATTGCTAAGCACCCCTAGGCACTGTTGCATCTGGCACTAAAAGCTAACAGCACTGGCCAATAAACAGCAGCAGCAGGACATGAGCCAGCTTTGTTTCAACTCTTGTTTCTGCCTGCTGTCTGCTACATTACAGCCAGCAGTTTGAATCAAACTACTTATCTTAGACAGGGGATATGTAAGGACATCAGCCAGTTTCACATTGCTTTATTTTTAGTAATATAGATAGCACATCCCATTTTTTTTATCTTACTTTTCCACACCTAGTACTACATGGGACAGATAAATCCCCATGTACTACAAAGAATTATGAACGGATCTTCTATCATTACGTACAATTATGTATTCTCAACATAGATGTCAAGATTCACCTGTCGAACGTCACTCGAGGTGAATTTCTTGTCATCCATGTTTTATAATATCCTCATTACAATCTGAGACCCGATCATAATTCTCTATATTAGCCACAGTCATATAAACAAAACAGATACGCTGACAAATGGCTGATAATGTACTGTACTTGGGACTGCATCCATGCCATTTGTCCATCAGTATATCAGACTTGAGAATGTGTTCCAGTGTCTGATTGTAAATAACTTTTCCATGCTTTTTGCAATGGGTCTAACATCAGTGGCTTTATTGACTTTGCTCAGAAGAATGATGGTGACATACATGCAGCTGAATGAATTGTTCCAGCTGTAAGTGCTGCACTAAAAATGAATGTAAGCTATAGACAGGACTGAGCTACTACCAGAAGTATTTTGGGGTAATGCACATGTAGGTGAGGATTAAATATAACGCTGAGTTTTTCCAAGATGTATTTAACTTGGTTGGAAGTTATGGCTCTATAGTAGAATGGGGGACTCTAGTAAGGTATGCTGTTGAGTGAGGGGAGAAAATGAAACAATGTGTGGAATCTGAAAAGAAATGGGTAAAGATGAAGTGACTATAACAGATTTGAAGTAATATTAGAATCAAGTCTAGTGGCTTAGTTTGAGTTGTTTTAGGGGAAAACTTTGGATGTATTTTTGGCTATAATAGCTAGCCAGAATTTGTTTGGGTTTCCCAGCATTTGGGATTCCAGTTTCTTTAGTACAGTAGTTTGTGTGCATTTGTCTTAATTCTAGTATTTTCTTTAGGTGCATGCATGTAGGGTTCCTTTTTATATAAAATAATAGTATCTTTTTTTCCAGTCCTACCATACCTGATAATCATTTTCCTGATTTCATAACAGGGGAGCTGATTACCTTTGCGGTGTCTAGGTTTAAGTAGGTAAAGCTAGTCCTGAGGAGGTACTAGGAGGTCATAAAAGGAGACTGTTCAACTGATGAGGGGGTCCCAGTCAATGAGATTACATTAATCTATGAACATTACATTGCTGTAAGAGAGGGACTTTTTTAAGTTTAAATGACCAAAGATGAATACTGGGATGTGGCAGGTATAGCAATAGTTAGAATGTCAGATAGTGAACTCTGACCTGTACTATTGTTGATATAACTATTCTTAGTTATTAAGTGATGAAGTTTATGATTGGAGAGGGATATGTAAACTGACTTTTCACTGACACTTTTCAAATGAAATTAAGGTCACATAAAATTATTAGCCCGTGATGCTTTGAGTATAGTTTTTTTTTTTTTTTTTTTTTTTTTTTGAAGGATTATGAAAGAGGGGCGTGGGATGTAGACTGTGGGAAGTATAATGATTCTGTTTTAGTGCCAAAGGAAATCTGTAAATTATTCCCGCTAGGTACTGCATCAGAAGTAAGTGCTAGTTCTAATTAGGAGTTTAGGATGCTTCTGAGCTGGTTTATGAACCAGTGTGTTAGCATGCCCCACCAACTTGGGTGCATGGTCTATATGCAAAGAGTTCATATTCTTTGTGGATATCAGTGATAAACTATGAGTTATTTTTCATTCATGATTCAGTTAAAGAGAACAATGTATGCTTATATGGGTTTAACCAGAGATCAGTATGAGGCCATTTGTTGTTGATGCTGTATATATTCATATATGCAATAGTTAGGGATCTGTTGTGTTTGGAAATGGGGTTGACATTATCAGTAAAACCTTGATTAAAATAAATATCACCACAAAAAATATTAGGCAGGAACTTAGAATAATTGGTTTAGCTAAAGTGGATTTGCATGGTATGTTCAACTTTATGCAGAGAGAAAGAAAGAGAGAGAGAGAGTTTTCTGATATGGGGGGGGGGGTTATGAAAACATGTCGCCGTTGATGGCACATGCTTAACATATTGAAAGACTTGTGGAGGAGAATATGCAACATTACTGTAAAGGCTAAAGTAAGTGTTGATGATAGCTATTTGTTAAAAAGGTAAGCCTTTTGGACAGAAATCCCTTTTCAAGGGGACCCACGAGCAACGTACAGTCTGAGTAAGTAACTTGCTCAAACTCATGCAGCAGGCAACTAAGACTGAGGGAATCAAACCCTGTACCATAGTAACTAAAGCTCACAGCTTAACCCTCTGTGCCAAATGCCAGACTTTGAGCTGTTAACTCACCTCACAGACAACCATTATTACTCTCATACAGTTATGATGATTACGACTGTGAGGTGAGTTAACAGTAATGAAATAGCAGAGAAATAAGAAAAGTTATGGAATACAAATGAAAGTAACTAAATGTAGTACTGTGCTGTAACATAAGGTTTTGATTGGATGATAAAGGCTGAGGAAAGAGTAAAAAAAGCGACCTCATTCAGTGGTAAGGGAATGTGGAAGGAGGAGAGCAACGTGGGCAGCACACAATCGATCCATTAAAATAGTAACTATTACACGTGGGTGCATATTACACATGGGTGCATTGTGCAGTAATTCTGCTAAAAGCAGGAATCAGGTCTACAAATGAAGTGTGCATCTGGCATAAACTAAAAACACAGAAGTAGAATAGCCAGTTAACTTTGACCTATCAGTGACAAATTTCTAACTATGTTATGTAACGTGAAGGGTCACATGCTGCTATGGAGTACAAAAGAAGTAGTGAAGAGTAAACCAATTTGACCATCCTTAGCACTGTATGAAAACACTGTCTCATTAAAGAACACACATCCACTAACCAAAACAGAAGAATAAAGTATAGCAGGTTTAAAAAAGCAAATGTAAAATGGCATAGGGATAGTTGTACTTGAGAGGAAGGGAATCTCCATCACACCATTAGACATTTCTTTTTATCAGCAGTAAGTTGGAATGTTTAGGTGTAGATTTCAGTAAACATTGGGCTAAGACTTTTTGGAGACATAAAATAGTATGGAGACCATTGCACTTCAGTGATGGGAAATTGCTGTCACACCCTGCTGTCACATTATATACTTAGACAAGAGCAAGGTGTTCAATGTCTCAGTCCATCTGTGCCATATACCTCCCCAGCTCAGACAAAAGGGATGGACTGACAACAGATACCTGGAATTAGAGATGTGAAGGGGCATCATATCTACATGGGATATTGCAGACCAGTGGGAATAATGTATGTAATGAGGTACAAAGTCAAAACACAGGGTGATTGACATGCTGCAGGCTTTGTGCTGACTAAACCATTGTCAAAGGGGTATGGTTGGTCATAAGCTGTTACACTTAGTCAAGAAGGAAGTATCAGAGGGTCTGCAAGATCTGCTTTCCAGACTGGATAACGTTTGACTTAAATATTTTACACAATGATTCTTATTCCCAGATCTGTGAGCATGCAGGCGACACACCAACATCTGTGCCATGCCGTGTGAACAGTGAAATCTACCTACAGCATTTAGGGGCTAGAAATGGGCTGTTTTCACCAAAGAAAAATGTATCTGTCTCTCCAGTACTTTTCACATGGTTAGGGCACCAGGTTCATGTGCTATCTGTGAGAGGGGGGTGCCAGAGAAACCAAATGGGAAATAAGCTATTAAGAGCAAGTGTCCTGTTCTAACAAGTCCCAAAACTTGCATTTTAATAACAAGCTAGGTCACCATTAGATAACCTCTGCATTATTTGAGGCTTAACAAAGCCTCTGCTCATAACATATCCTAGCTATAGGGATAATTTCAAGACTTTGCTTCATTTCTCTAAATTGTTGTCAGCCCAGTCATGAGTACTGCCTGTACATTAAGCAGATGGGACCGCTAATAATGATCTAGCCCCCTTTCCAATCCACCACTGGTGTAGCCTCAGCCCCACTGAATAGTACTCTGGACATTAAGGATATATAAGACCATTCACCGGCCCTAGAGGGTAGCTTTCCCCAACACTTAATAAACTTGTGAGGCACATTTATAGTAAACTGTGTTCAAAACCAGGCTTTTAAGAGCACAGGACAGACAGATAAACAGTTCTAGTGTTCAAAAGCAGGAAAGATAACTTGCTTTCATTAACCTGTTGTAAGGATAGGCTAGACAAGTTGTTCATTGTATTCCCCTCCCCCATGCCACTGCTATGAAATGAAAGTATTGTACAAAGTTCACGTTAGCAGGCAGGCCAGTTTGACAGAAGATCCATAGTTTCCCAAGATAAAAAATGACCTCTGGGCCTTTCCACTTGTAGTTCTTCAGACAGAGCGTTCAGTATAGTCTCTGATTATTTTGTCTATACATATTTGTTAATGTGCAGCCTTTAATATTGTATAGTGTAGATTACAGTGACTCTTTGACTCAGGGATATGCATTATTTACTTACTTATTTTAAATAAGAATTACAGTTACAGCAAAGGTATGCGGTGCCAGAAGAAACACATCCATCCACCTCCCCCCTCCATTTATAAGAAATCAGGATCACATAATTCCAGCTTGTAAGCTATCAAAGTATTTGCTACCCCCTATAACTTGGCTCCTGGGGCAGCTGACCCACTGTCTTAAGGCAAACGTTTTTAATACTAGTATCAGTTTATAGCTTTATTGTCCCATCCTCTTGGATGAGGGCGCCGCAGGTTCATGATGTAACAGCCAGACTAAGCTGTTATGTACAATGTGTAGGTATTCAGCAGTGCCAGCACATGCTAGCACTCTCTTACATTAAAGTGCCGGAAGTACATCACCTGAGACAGTTATTATTGTGTCAGTACTAATTGGCTGAACATGGTGCCTCAGAGATGTTTAAGTAATGAGAAGATCTGTGCCAAACTGCTCCTCACTGCATCTGCATTTCTTGCAACAGTGGCATACTTTTTGAGACAGAACTGTAAAACCTCAGATTTTATCACCTCATTTTGATTCTGATGTGTGCAGCTAATGAGAGACAACAGAGAGCCTTATTTGCAACTGAATTTTGGTTGTTATTTATAGGTCTAGTGTGCAGAAAGAAAAGGCCTCTGAGTGGCTAGATGTGATTCATGAGCAACTAGACAATGCAGTTGTGGAACATGGATTACTATTCTGTGACCATTTTCATGGAAATGGGGAAAATCGGAGTCTCTGACTACTGATCAGCTGTGAGATTATCCCATTCCGTTATGTACAATATTAGGACGATGCAGACTCTCAGCTGTGAGATTATCCCATTCCGTTATGTACAATATTAGGACGATGCAGACTCTGAGTGCAAATATTAAAAACTTAAAAGTCAAATCTAAAGCATGATTATGGGTCAACAATCCAAATACCTCATTTGCAATAAGTATTTCATCAAATGTGTCACTCAAGAAGTGCCAGTTTACAAACAATGACATTCACATGGAGGAAATACCCGCCCACCTCACCCAATTACCTTTGTTTGCATATATAATCAGTACTAAAGTTATCTTGACTTAGAGACATAAATAACCCTGTTCCTGTAGGAAGTCCTGATCAGCCAAATGCCATCCTTTACAATATTTATTTCCAATACTGCAAACCGATAACCCTTAAAGAGACAAATTCACTAAAATGACCCAAATAAAATCATATAAAATCAATATTTTCCATATAAAATCCTATCAAACTCTGAATAGTATAAATATAATTTACAAGTGAATGAGTATCAGGGCAACTACCCATTTATTGAATATCATCTCTGCAATTTATAAAGGAAGGGGTTACGTACAGCCTAGTCATAGAACACTGAATTACCTGCACTTTTTTACTGTCACTGAAGATTTTCTATCAATATTTTTTACATGACGGTATCTGAGTCTCATGCACCATAAGCAAATATAAAAACAATTCTGTCAATAAAATGTATTCATGTCCTTGTGCTGTCTGTTCCGTTCATGTTCCACTTTCATAATTACTACCATCCTTATTCATAATATCAAACCATCTTTGACAACTGCAGATATTGCATTTTGAACATTTTCCACAATTTGTTTTAAAATAAGAGAGGAGATATTGAGGTAGAAAGTCATTCATCGGTCCAGTTCTAACCTGCCATCTGTGTTTTTGGTTTTATTTATGGGCACTTCAGGCTTTGTTTTTGTTGCTTTGCTAGTATTGGGAATATTTGATGAATACTGTTAAACAGCTTATAATCACTTGTTCCAGTTACTGTTGATTAATTAATTATACATTACAAAAGCTAATTCTGTGTTTTCCCTCTCTTTTTTGCAGGATGAGTTTTGGTTTCCATATCAAGGTAAGAGTCATACTTTGTCTCGTATGAAATATATGAAACATTGAGTAACTTAACACTGCCTTGACCCCATATAGAACTGGTTTATCTTCCTTAAATCTGAATTCTGCATTTATTATTTGACTGGGAAGTCAAAATGAGTAGAGTCCATTTACATTTGATGATCATTAGAAAAAATCTGCCGACAATGCAAAAAAAAGAATCAGTATTCCATAATACATTACTAATTACTTATCTTATTCCTGCTTTATCTTATATGCAGTGGCACTCAAGGAGTGCAGATCAGATGGAAAGTAATCCTAGATAAGACAACATTCTTTTGCATGGCATCTGCACACACACACACACACACACACACACACACACACACACACACACACACACACACACACACACACACACACACACACATCTATCGACAGTGTTGAAGGACATCAATTCACCTGTGGCATGCTATCAGATATTAGAGAAAGCTCCAGTGCAGAGTAAACAGATGTTAGAAATCCAGTAACAGCAAATGCTTCTCATAACAAAAATAACAATGCACACTATTGCACGTCTACATTTGTTACTTTTATTTAAGATGAATTAGAACAGCTAAGACATCAAAGCACATAATTATGAATTAGACACCCTTTATAAACCTAAGTACAAACTTTTAAAAAATATATACAATAGACTCACAAATACAGACAGACACACACATACATACACACACACACACACACACACACACACACACACACACACACACACACACACACATACACACACACACTCTAAGTACATAACTAAATAAATAATATACAGAGCTTAACATGAACCAATCATCTAGAATGTTCCATGAACAGAAACTACTGAATAGGTAACACTATGTACAAAGACAATTGGAATGAACCAGAGATGGATTTAACAATGAGAGGAAAACTGATAGATGATAAAACAGGATGAAAAAGAGGAAAACAAACGAGTGAACAATCTAGATTATATTAGTGGGGATGAAAAAAGAAATATAAAGTGAAGAGAAATCAAAGTGTATAGGACCATGGAAAGAGGCACATCAAGGGAAGATGAAGGGCTGTAGATGAATCAAAAATAGATCATACAGCAGAAAGAATTGCAATATTACAGGATTCTATAATTGTAGGAGCAAGTAGTTAGTGCGTGAGATGTAATTACATCTTTACTAGTTGGCCATGGGAATTCCAAAACATGACTCCCTGTAGCCATTTGTTGATACATTTATTTGCATTAAAACAAGTGTCAAGATCTTGAGTCAATATACCACAGTGGCAGGACCCTGAGTCAGTACACCACAGTGCCTGGGCCCTGAGTCCGTAGACTACGGTGTCAGGGCCCTGAGCCAGTACACCACAGTGTCAGGGCCCTAAGTAGCTATGCCACAGTGCCAGGGCCCTAAGTTAGTATACCACAGTGCCAGGGCCCTGAGTCCATACACCCCAGTGTCAGGGCCCTGAGTCAGTACATCACAGTGTCAGGGCCCTGAGTCAGTGCACCACAGTGCCAGGGCCCTGAGTCAGTGCACCACAGTACCAGGGCCCTGAGTCAGTATACTACAGTGTCAGGACCCTGAGTCAATACACCACAATGTCAGGGCCCTGAGTAGCTATGCAACAGTGCCAGGGCCCTAAGTTAGTATACCACAGTGCCAGGGCCCTGAGTCAATACACCACAGTGTCAGGGCCCTGAGTCAGTACACCACAGTGTCAGGGCCCTGAGTCACTATACCCCAGTGCCAGGGCAGTGAGTCAGTACACCACGGTGTCAGGGCCCTGAGTCAGTACATCACAGTGTCAGGGCCCTGAGTCAGTACACCACAGTGCCAGGGCCCTGAGTCAGTACACCACAGTGCCAGGGCCCTGAGTCAGTACACCACAGTGTCAGGGCCCTAAGTAGCAATACCACAATGGCAGGACGCTGAGTTAGTATATCACACTGTCAGGGCCCTGAGTCAGTGCACCACACTGCCAGAGCCCTGAGTCAGCACATCACAGTGTCAGGGCCCTGAGTCAGTATATCTCAGTGTCAGGGACCTGAGTCAATATACCTCACCGTCAGAGCCCTGAGTCAGTATACCTTAGTGTCAGAGCCCTAGGTCGGTACACCACAGTGTCAGAGGCCTGAGTCAGTATATCTCAGTGTCAGGGTCTGAGTCAGTATACCTTAGTGTCAGAGCCCTAAGTCAGTATACCATAGTGTTAGGGCCCTGAGTCAGTATATCTCAGTGTCAGAGCCCTGCGTCAGTATACCACAGTGTCAGGGCCCTGAGTCAGTATACCTCAGCATCAAGGCCCTGAGTCGGTACACCACACTCTCAGGGTGAGTTGGCACATCACATTGTCAGAGTCCTGAGTCACTATACCTTAGTGGCAGGGCCCTGAGTCAGTGCACCACAATGTCAGGGCCCTGAGTCAGTATATCTCAGTGTCAGGGCCCTGAGTCAGTATATCTCAGTGTCAGGGCCCTGAGTCAGTACATCAGTGTCTGGGCCCTGAGTCAATAAACCTCAACAAAGCAGTCTTCTTGCATGTGAGAATAATATGAATTAGATACTGAGGGAAATTTCAGGCAATGCGTGGATTTAAGAGCAAGACCATGGTGGGATTAAGCTAGTGTGGCAGCAACAATGTAAGTTATCCTGCTATAAGGAATATCAGTTTAGTGGGATTCTATGATAACTTGATTCAAGAGCACCTGTGAGTTATAGTGTAAGCAAGGCAGAAAACAGTATAGTGAGTAGGGTTACTTCTACTACTGTCAACGTTTAGGTGGTTAAAATCCATATTATTTGAATCCAAGAGATGGGACAACATGTATTTTGCTTTAGCCTGCAGTGGGGAGATCAGACAATGCCAGGGTAAGGTGTTTTCACTTTTCCCTGGTGTTGTGTGATCTCAGAATTAGTATATTTAAATTAGTTTGGGTGTTCTGGATGCAGTTTCCCACATCAGAATGGGTATGTGCTGGGGGTTTGCCCCCTGCAAAGTTATATGAAAGAGTGAGATTTTGTCACTTAAGTGACAATTAGTTTTATTTATTTATTTTTTTTTTTTTTGGTAACTCTGACTTTCAATATTCAATTCAGAGTTTGAATTTGCTTGTATTTGATAGGTTGTCTGCTACCCAGTCAGTAGCAGCTAAATGTTATCAGTCATAAAGATCTTAACTTTACATAGCAGCTAATGATTTTGGTTTGGTGTTGTAATAGGAAATGCAATATGGAAATGAAACACATTTTTTAATAGATAGGCCTAAGAGCTTAGAGGCCAAGCTTAGAGATCTATGGAACACTGAGGGGTACAGTGAGAGAAGAAGTGGTACCACCCCCCCCCCCCCATCTGCTTGAAATTTTCTAAGAAGATAAGCTGCTGAAGCAATAACTATCTGGATGTTATAGACCTATTTCAACTACTCTAGACAGCAATAGTTGGTGTTTAGTGTATCAAAGACCCTCTACAAGTTGAAAAGCAAATAATCAGTAGCATTGTTACAACTGAGCTCACCACATACGGTTTTAATAAAATCAAGAAGTACAGCACTTGCCTCATGCCCAGAACAGGACCGAAGCTGGAAATTTCAAAATATGCAAAGCTGGTACCTTTGTTCCAACAATGCAGAGACTGGGTGCAGAGCTGCAGACAGAAGGATGCAGAGATCAACTTAAGAACCTTCTTTAAGTCGGAGCAGTATCACAGCATTCTTTCATAACCTGGATAGATACTTTTCAACCAAGCATTTATTAGGTAATAGAGCGAATGGCAAAATTCACAAATAATGGAGAGAGGCTGATGATTTGCTGATTATTTTGTTGTTTTGTTACTGTCTACATGTATAGCTTTGACACATGTACTTAGGGTAAGTGGAAATGAATATACTCGACTCATGTATTTTTAGTTTGTGCTTGAATTCCCAGTCGTACTGTGTCTTCTAATCCTGTATGTTATCTTGCTCTGACAAATATAACAATGTATGCCTTGTTTTCCATAACATTAATGTATGGCTTTCAGAATATTATTTTTAATTTCGGTCTGATTTACTCCCTTCTGGAGTATTACCTCAAAGTGATGGGTCTTGTGTATCTCAATGAAGATATGAAATATACAGTATAGTCTATATCAGTAGGTCATAGCAGAGATATTACACTGAATATAGCCAGCTGGAAGAGTAATTACAGTCCACTCCAGTCATTTTGCCAAGACAACCTTATGGACAACAGCAACTAGAAGCATGTTGACAGGAAAGCATAAATAGTGGTAGAGGCTGTGATGTGGATTGATTAAAACCAGGACAACTTCCATTTGCTGAGGAATCCAGAACTAAAAGGAAATTCTGATGCTGCAAAGACCTATGCATCAGTAGAACTTAGAACCTAAGAACTATAAACTAAGAGTCTGGCCCCTTGATGCAGAAGGATAAAGCCCTGACTATAACCCAGAATGTCCATGTTTGATTAGTGGCAAAATCACTACAGGGTTTGAGATGGCAGGATGGGGTTGAGAGGCCATTCTTGATTTAGCCATCTTGGCGAAGGGATATAGCTCTGGCTGAACACTTGGGTGACACCAAGTGGGATGACTAGGTATTGCACTCAGAGAAATTGAGCCTAATGGGCACATCTTGTCAACAGTGTAGCCACAAGCAGTAAGTCATGAATAATAGCATCCAGGCTTAGGCAGACACTGCAGCACTGGTGGGTCTCAGACAGCTGTTGCAGGGGGTAGGCCTCCCAGTGATAGGTCTAACTCCTGGACCTAATCCTTGCCCATACCCTACCACCGGACTCTCAAGAGATCTGGAACAGATGTGTTGATATGGGTCCCCAAACAGGAACAAATAAGTCTTAGACCTAACCGAATAAAAAGGGATGATTGGGTGAAGGTAGAAGAAATATCTGGCATGTCTTGCAGTGGTAGGGGATTAGGGGAGAGGAAAAAAGCTATTAATTGAGGCAAAATTGTTGTGATTAATATGATAAGAATAAACAGTGATATCTTGGGAATTAATGGACTACAATGGACTGGGATGGTCATTTTATGCCAGATGACCATCAGATATTCTACTGTAGGCAAGAACATTACAGAAGAAACTGAGTAGCCCTTATAGCTAATAAAATTATGCTAAAATCAGTACAATTAAAATTTAAAAATGATAGAATGATCTCAATCACACCAAGATAAGACATTCAGTATTACAATGATAGAAATTTATGTTCCAGATACTAAAGAAAATGAAATTGACCAGTTTCATGATGATCTGTAGTACTCTTCTGGATATAACTCCAAAAAGAAAAGATATTACTTTTTAATCACAGGTGACTGGAATGCTAAAGTTGGTGGTCAAAGATGAAATACAATAACTGGCAAAGTGATCCTTTGAGTATGAAATGAAGTGGGACATTGAGTAGGTAGGCTTCTGTCAAATAATTCATTGATCATAACAATCACCCTTGTTCGACAGAGAAATGAATTGTTTTATGCTAAGCTAATAACAAACAGTCTGTACTGAAATTAGACTGACTGTATACCTTGGACTCAGAGATGGAAGAGCTCTATGTAGTCATCAACAATAAGACCTGGAACTCACTATGGTACAGACCATTACCTTTGTATTACAAAATGTATAATTAAATTAAAGAAAAGAAAAAAAGTGTCCAGGCAGAATGCAAACAAGCTCAACAGTATTCCATATGAATATGTTATAGAAGTGAGTAACAAATTTAAAGGATCAGACCTTGTGGCTAGAGCTATAGGCATGAAGAACTACAGACAAAGTTCATTGCATTGGCTAGATTATAGTAACAACATATTCCAAATAGAATAAATGAGGATTCAAAGTGGCTGATCTACAGATAGACATCCTAGAAAAAAGTTAAATGGGCTCTAGAAAGCATTGTTAGTAACAAGCCTGCAAGAGGAGAAAGAATTTCAGCTGAATTATTTAAAAGATTGCAAAATTATGTTATTACAGTGTTACTTATAATTTTCCAGTAAAGTTCAATAACATAACAGTGGTCATTGGGCTGGAAATTAGAAATTATATCCTTCTCCCTAAAAATGAACAATGCTAAACAATTCTCAAATTAACATTAAAAATACCATTTATATTCAGCTGTCAAGCCACATTCAGCAAAAGCATCTCCCTACCCTAAGACTGCATGGTTTCTGGACAGGTCACAGTTCAATGACAGCACTTTGGTGCCTAACTAACAACATTCTCCTCAACATGGACAAAGGTAACTGCACAGGAGCAATAGTTGTTGACCTTACAAAAGCCTTTAACTTAAAATACCACCTCCTTCTTCTCCCTCTTCAAAACATTGGCTTTAGGAACAAATCTCTCGCCTAGTTCCATGACTTCTAGTCAAACAGATTCTTCAAAGTTAAAATAAGCTCGTCCTTCTCTCATTCACCGCATCTTTCACTGGAAGTACCCCAAGATAGTGTCTAATCTTATCCTAGCTTATCTTATTTTATCTTATCTTCTCATGTTTATTAATAAACTTTCTCATGATCTTCCTATTTTAAAACTTATAGGCCATTACTAAGCTAATGGCCCTAGGAGGCCTTTTTAAGCTAAGCAATATTTTCCCCATTTGTAAATGACAGGATCTGCAAAAGGGCTAACCACCCAGTGGTGTACATCTTGGCTCGAGATGATTGTCACTGTTTAAG
Organism: Protopterus annectens; assembly: GCF_019279795.1. NCBI lineage: Eukaryota > Metazoa > Chordata > Ceratodontiformes > Protopteridae > Protopterus > Protopterus annectens. The sequence continues at coordinate 677,597,454 of NC_056749.1, read as the reverse complement.
TGACACCCTAACCCCATATGCAAAAAATGGGAAAAAGGTATTGAGGATGGATGGATGGAAGTAAATGACAGGATATGTTACCCAGGGGCATATCATTGGGTTTAGGTGGCTGACAATTTACAAGCTGTCTCTGTCCAATAAGGGCATAGGTGCCATTCTAGGGGCAATTTTCTGATTCCCCATCCATTGGTCCCAGTTGAGTTTCAATAGAACCAGGGACAATTTCTGTTTCACATGGACTAGAAACCTGCCCCGAACTCTGAGTAGACATATACCTGTCCCTCCAGTGTGTTCTGTTAATGTTGCAAATAAGGTTTAGGTCCTTTGATCAGGTATTTCTAATGTTGTTAGACTTGTGAATTTGCAGCCATTCCATCAGTACTTGATCAAATGGTGCCGTGTTAGCCAGGCACAGATAATCTCACAGCAATCTGTAGGATACTGAGTATAAAGATAAGGTTTTGAGACAGTTTGCATATTCAGCGTGTTTTATGCCTTGTATTACTTTTATGAGGAACTTCTGGGAGTATTCCAGTTGTTGCATATGTCTGGTCGGTTCTACCTCACTTCAACGACACGCCGGAACATCGACAGGGAAATCGCGAGCCCCAGAAGATCGACAGCGCAGAAGACCGACGCGACGGGACCTAGAAGATCGACAAGCAGAAGACCGACCCGACGGATGAAAGCACCGACGCCGAGGATGCCGAAATGGGAAAAGGCTGTGTAAGTATGCGGTAGTGACGGACGTTAGGGTGCGAGTAAGGTAAGTGGGGATAGGGGTGGGTTAAGTGAGTTAGGGTTAGGGAGCGGGTCAGGTAAGTGTGCGGTAGTGATTGTGTTTGGGTTAGGGGCGGATAAGTGAGTTAGGGTTAGGGAGCAGGTCAGGTAAGTGTGCGGTAGTGATTGTGTTTGGGTTAGGGGCTGGATAAGTGAGTTAGGGTTAGGGAGCGGGTCAGGTAAGTGTGCGGTAGTGACGGACCTTAGGGTTAGGGTTTGGGTCAGGGTTGTAGGTAGTTGTGTATGTATGGTTTAGTGTGGGTTTGTAGGGATTTTGGTGTGCTTGTGTTGTGTATGTGGTTTTTGGACGGGGAATGTGTTTTGGTTGTTGATTGTGGTGTGTGAAGTGTATGAGGTTTCGTGTTTGTGTACCGTCAGTTATTTCGTTGTCGGGCATGTGGGATTTCGTGTTTTTGTACTGTCGGTTATGTGGTGTCGGTGATTGCGTTGTCGGTGTTGTGGTGTTTCGTTTATGTGAGGTAGAACCGTCTGGTCAGATACATACCAATGGGAGCATTACACTCAATTACTGGCCTTGTGATGGATGAGTACAGTGAGTCTATGACATCTCTGAACCTGGATGCCATATTCTTGCCTATAAGTTGTGCAATATAGAATGATTTCCTTACAACACTAGACTCATAATGGTCAAAGGCCAAGACATTTTTCACATAAGTTCCAAAATCCTTAACTACTGGGTCTAGGAGTACTTTTTCTATGTGATAATTCCCAGGGGTGGCTGTCTTTTCAAAGGATACTATTATACATTTTTTGGCATTCAGTTTTAGATCAAGGCTCCAGCACCAATTATTAGTTTGTAACAAGCCCTTTTTGAGGCTATTAGTGTCCCTGGGGGATTCTATGATTGTGCTTGAGCTTTCAGACATCCACAAACTTGGTAATTTTGCAGAGGTAGAGTATCCCATGCTGACTTCTTGTGTTTTATCCATGCACTAGTTGGCTATCCAACTGCTGATATGGGGTTTACTCCTAGATTTGTGAGCTTGTCTACAATTCCCAAATAGGGAATAGTGTCAAATTCTCTGGACTAGTCAAGATAGCTATTTTGCCTTCATCCATAGCTTTGGTGGCTTTCTTAGAAACGTCCACCAGGAAGGGTTGGCATGATCTGCCTTTGATGAAAACAAACTGTTGGATCCAGTGTCTAAAGGTTTTCTATGTCTTTATTTATAATATCCATGATAATTCTTTCCATAGCTTTACATATGAAACTATTCAGAGTCAGTAGATGACCTGTCTTTGTGTAGAGGGATAATAGTTGCAGTTCTTCATTCACTAAACATGAAGCCAGTTAGGAGGCTAAGTTTAAACAGTGATTTCCGAGTCCTTGATATGTTAATGCTTCAGGCTATTCAAGGTCCATAGATGCAGTACATTTTGCCTTGGGGAGCAGCCTTAGGGCTTGTTCACTACTAATAGCAGAGGAGTTATGGTTGAGGGTATATCTTGAGAGGTGTCATGGGGGAACACAGGTGCCACTAGAGCTACATTTATTAGCCCGTAGGTTTACTATATGGTCTGACTCCAGATAGGTGGTTACATTTACAATTAGTTCAACACACTGTTGTATATTACCTTTGAGGTTGCAGATATAGCTGAAGAAGGGCTTGGGGTTACGTTTTATATCTTAGGGTATCTTTACATGAAATTTGGTTTTAGAGGACTTAATAAGACTCCTGAGTTGCTTATTTAGTTTTATGAGGGATTTCCTGCCTTGCTGGATATTGCACTTCCTAGTTTTGGCCATGGTTTTCTTCCTTTTGTTACACAATTTGTTGATATTAGGATTCTACCATGGTGACTTGTTCTTTGGCTGTCTCAGTCCAGCTGTTTACATGATGATGCTGGGTTTCTGTGAAAAATTTCACATAGGCAGCGGAGTTCACACAGTTTGGGAAAACTTAAATCTTTGACACGGTTTCACTTAGTAGTAGGAATTTATTCTTTAGAATAATTCATAAATGTTCGAGGGTTAGATTGGGTCACAGACTTTAGTTTAAGTTCAAAGGAGATATCTTTATGGCCGGTCCTAACAGGTAAGAAGGTTATACACAGGTGAGTGTAAAGTTCCCTATCTTTGTAAGGATCATGTCATGGATGCTAGTGTCCATAGGGGTTTGCAGACTAGCTGGTCCAGTACATTTGTATTGACAACGTCCAAGAATCTCTGGGCTTATGTATTGTAGGTTGTGTAAGTTTCTTGGCTTATAATGGATTAGCTGAAGTCACTTGCCTTATCATGTTGCATTCAATGCAGAGTGACTCCACGTCATTTAGGTATGCAGTCTATGCATCCTGGGATATAGAGGGGGACCTAGAGCTTGCAGAGATATAGTGTGGAACTTTGTGGTGGGTTGGACATGAGAAGTTCAAGTTCATTATACTGCTTGACCAGTACTGAGGTGTGACTGTTTTTGATGAATATGTCCCATCCTATGCAGTAGCTGGACTAAATGTGTGGAATGCTTTATTGCCCTGCACTGGTGGGGTGCTGTCCACAGCTTTAAACCACATCTCCAGAACTACATAGATATCTACATTCTCCAGGCTGAGGAGAGCTTGCAGAGAATTGAATTTTTTTGTTTAAAGTCCTTGCATTGAGCATTAATACTTTTAGATTATCCTGGACTGTATTTTCTACATTGGAAGGTTTAGCAAGTTGGCATTGTCTGAAAGGCATTAAAGGGGTGGACAAACTTTTAGTCAATATTGAAGGAACTAAAGGAGACAGGTGCAAACCATCCATAGTGAAATTGTGTAGTCTGTCAACCATGCCCTACCAAGCTGAAAAATATTGTACCCCCTTCGAATGACACCAAATACTAAGGCAATTGTTAAGGTCAATTGTCTTCAGATCATATTGATGTATCAGCCTCAAAGAAGGTAGGATGCTGTTCAATGTTAGGTTAATACGAGCCTGGGACATATAATCCAAGGGCTCTATCAAGTCTCTTTTCATATAGTCCAGAAGGGTACTTCTTAAGTCATTTACAGCTACATATGCAATGACAGAGTGGCACTTGTACTTCTGGTTCAGTAACCTGAGTGCATGTGTTATCTGGTGCACTCTGGCCCCTGATAAATGATTGGCCATGACCCTCTCCTTGTTCAGCTTAATGTATGGAACATTTTTATTTCCTCACAATGGAATCTCGTATTACTAAAACAGTTGTTTGTGTGGATGCTTTCCTTATCTACTTATTAGTTGAGACACCATGAGTTGAAGCTTTATGTGTCATGGAGGATGTTGCTTCAGTATAATGCTTGTGAGGTTGATGAAGATTCGTATTGTTATAGCTTGTCTAAACTTTTGTGGTTTGGGCAGATTACTTTTAACAGCCTCAGCATGTGTGAGTCTATGTGCTTGGTCTTTAGTGTGAGTGGTGAGTAGAATGCGGTGTTGTGTGTCCCTGACAACCTGCTTAGTAAGTCTAGTGGCTGTATGTGAGTGCCTGGTCTCCAGTGACAATGTGTAATTAATTGCATCTCTTACCCATATTATCTGATTAAGGATTAGGTGGTTGTCAGTAAACACGAGACAATTGCTACATTGTTTGAAGATGCCCATTTCCACCAAGCTGGCTGCAGAGGCAGGAGGAAAGTGCTTATCCATGGATCCAGATGTTTACTTTGTGGATTATAAGGGGAGTTGTATGGCAGGGGAGTAGGGGGGTCAATAATAGGTTTACTTGGGTTCTGTTTAAGTGAGTCTGCAATATTTAAGGCAAACTGTTTGAACAATGTTCATCTTTACACAAACCTCCTCTGCGTGCAAACCAGGTGCTCTTCATGCAGTCACACTCTCAGGAAATACCAGCAAACACTTTGAATTAAATGCAAACTTGTAGAAACGCATCAGTTAATACAGTGAAATACAACAGCCCTTTAAAGTATGAAAAAGTGTAAAAACACAGTAAATAACACAGAAGTATAACAACAACACTTTGAAATAACACAAAATGTTCAGGTACTTACGTATTATCTATTATCACAACCAGACATGTAACCTTGTGTAACGTGTAATGTATTCTCTGGTTTGCAACAAACTCGGTCATTTCCATTTAGTAGGACTGAAATGAACAACAGAATACTGTTACCTAGCTGTAGTTAAGGAAAAATAAGTAAGCTGTGCCTGTATTTGTGGGGAGGAACACGCTGACTGGCATATTTTTTTCACAACTATGTTGCGAGCGACTCAGTCTTCAGATGTTAGCCTCAAGTCCACACACCTGCTTTCTGCTGTTGTAAACTAATCAGAATGGTAGGTGAACATCAGTTTTACACACAGTTTTCCACAGCTTCTGATCACTTTCAGAAGTACAACACTGAAATCCTCTTTGACGGGAAAGCTGTGTGTAAAACTGATGTTAACCTACCAGTCCGATTCATTTACAGCAGCAGAAAGCAGGATGCAAGATTTGAGGTGTCTGTAAGGCACGCAAAACAGGAAAATAGGAAGATGATTTCTTAAACTGTTCGTGTTCCTAAAAGTAGTTATTTTTTCCACTTCTAACAGCTTGGAATAATGGTTTCAAGTGTTTTCTGCACTCCTATCTATGCAGGTATCCTCTTTTCACAACCATGAAAATCTGTTTACGATAATACGTAAGTACCAAAGTTCAGTTCTGCATTGTGAAGTATTTATCTATCTTAGGTAGAGTAACGTTGAAGCAGATACACTAAAATCTCAACAGGCACAGAAAATTAGCTAACAAACAAAATGACCCTCTGGCCAGTTGCAAGCAACAAACTCTTCACTGATTCACTAGATCTGTAGAGATCAGATTGTTATCCACTGCTACTAAATGTGCAGATATAACTTTTCTAGCTACATACAAAAAACAACTAAAAAGGAATCTAGAGTGCAGGAACATCACCATTTACAACAATAAAGTACTAGCAAATGCTTAGAATTAAATGCAAAAGTGCTGAAAGTGTTGATGAAATGGTAATCTCTACTCCCAATGATAACTGAGCTATAATTGAAACATGATTGCTAAAAGACTTTAACTTCCTCACTTCCTAGATTGTTAACCACAAACTAGTAGTTAACCCTACACATACAAAACAAGTAATTTGGCAAAACTCCCCAAAGTCATTCAATACCACTACCCTTTGTGGCGCACCAGTAAAAACAACCAGTCCTTTCAAATGCTTTGGTTTGTGGCTAGACCAGCCACTAACATTCAATACCAATATTAAGAAATCAGGGGCAAAAGTTAACTCACTTCTCTTCTGGGCCAGGAAAATCTCACCCTACCTATCCAAACCAGCCGGGGACGCTATAGGCAAATGAGTCCTTTATATCCCAGCTCTAAAATGGACCAGTTATAATAGCCACAGCTTCTAAGAAAAACTCCACACTACAGATTATTGAAAACAAAATTTGTTGCTTTACCACTAACTCACCCTCTCATGAACCATGATTTTACCTCAAAAAGCCAAATTGCTCTCAATACTGCACAGACTAGACCTATTACTTCCCCAATCTAACTCATTTCAACCACTAGCTGACAAACTTTATGCTTCTCCCAACCCCCCCACTAACCAACCACTCTCTCTTTACCCATTCATAGCACCTTTTTTTACATTTTTTTGCAGATGGAATCAGGGTGTCACATCAACAGTGTTCACCTTGCTGATTGGCTAACCCTGCTGTGGTTGTTCTTACATGTATCAGACACAGACATTCACTCATACCTACAGCCAGTTTAGGGTGTCCAGTTCATCGAATGCATGTTTTTGGAATGTAGGTGAAGGCCGAAGCACCTAAAGAATACCCGTGTGAACGCAATGGGGACATACGGAGGTCACACTGAAGGCATCATAGGCAATAATCAAACCTGGGAACCTCTATCTGTGAGGTGACAGTGCTATCCCCTGCACCATTGTGCCACTCACTCTTTCTCCATCCTTACTTCTTAAATCTGAGAATCCCTCCTCCCCATCTAAAGGAGCTACAACCCCCCTTACCTACCCTCAGAGCTGAGATTAAAAAACGTCCTCCACACCAAATCAAACTGTACTTTCCACACAGCAGGCCACGTCACTAAGGGCATCTCATCCTCAAGCCTTGTTCTGTCTGTCTGTCTCTGTCCCTCTCAACTACTAACACCTGTTAAGTTCACCTCCCCCACCATGACTGCCATAACCCTGGAGTATTTTTCCCTTGATGTAAACTTCAAATATTATATAGAAAATTGTAAAATGTGCATTTCTCTCATAATTGTTGCTTCATGCATCAATTACCACAGTACAGTTTTTATTATATATTGTTACTTTTTATACTGTTTTTGATATGTACAACATACTGCCTCTGTTAAATTTTTTTCATTGTGAATGATTTTACCAGGACACTACCTGCAAATTCTCAGTTGTGATTAGTGCACTACTCCAGTAAACAAAAGTTAAATAAAATAAAAAATTTAATTAAATAACTATCAAATGGTTATGCTTGCTTTACATGCTAGCAAGGAAATGCTCAATATCCAAATGATTTAGAATGGAAGAGACACCAGAAATCAAATTCCCAACATACTCTGAGCAATAGAGAAAGGAATAAAGATTCTGATTTACCGATTACTTTAAAGGCTTTAACTATGTGGACCATTAAAATAATGTGGCAAGTTATTAGAGAAGTATGGATACTAGGTGACCATATGTGCTTCCTGCAAAATCTGTATTCAGACCAAGAAGCAACAGTTAGAACTGACTGTGGAACAACTGACAAGTTCAGAACCGGGAAATGTGTGCATCAAAGCTCTATATTATCATCCTGTTTATTGAACTCATGCAATTAATATACTTTGTAAAATGCTAAATTGGATGAATCAGGTTATGGAATCATAATTGCTGGAAGAAATATTTACAGTCTTAGCTACGCAAACAATTCCATTCTGATAGATAAAACTGAGGAGTCGAAGAGTCTGTTGATGAAGGTGAAAGTATAAAGTGTAATAAAGCTGTTTTGCTTCACAAAGAAACTACAATTTCTGTAATCTAGCCCTATCATTCTTTGGAAATAAATACTGAGGAAGTGAAAGTTGTTATCATATATTTTCCCGGGCACAAGGGCCTCTGCACATGCTGATCGAGTTTTAAAATAAAGATATTTGCTTCGTGGAAGCAAAGTTATGGCACGTCTTAATAAGATATTAAAGAAGAGGCGTGACTTTGTTTAACAAAAGTCTCTACAGCCAAAAGAAGCTACTGTTTTCCCAGTAATAACATATGCCAGTGAGAGCTAGACATAAGTAAGGCTGCACACTGGAAAATCAATCTCTATCTATCTATCTATCTATCTATCTATCTATCTATCTATCTATCTATGTGTGTCTATCTATCTATCTATCTATCTATCTATCTATCTATCTATCTATCTATCTATCTATCTATCTATCTATGTGTGTCTATCTATCTATCTATCTATCTATCTATCTATCTATCTATCTATCTATCTATCTATCTATCTATCTATGTGTGTCTATCTATCTATCTATCTATCTATCTATCTATCTATCTATCTATCTATCTATGTCTGTCTATCTATCTATCTATCTATCTATCTATCTATCTGTCTGTCTGTCTGTCTATCTATCTATCTATCTATCTATCTATCTATCTATTTATTTTGGGGTTCTGCAAGAAGACCAAATTAATCAATACTTAAGGAGGTAAACCCTGAATGTTCGCTAAAAATAAACTCAAATGATATGATCACATAATGCAAAGACAAGATTGTCTGAAGAAGATAGTGGTGTTGGGAAAGACTGAAGGTAAATAAAAAAGGGAACAGCAAAGTTGAAGTAATAAATATGAAAGTATCAGATGTGTTATGAGGTCATCAACAGTCGGACTTAACTAAATGACTAAGCAAGAGCAATATGCCATCAGCTTTTCATTAAACTGATAATGCATCCTGACAATATCTGAGCTGAGAACACTTTCACTTCTGTTGCTTCATTTATTACTGATGTTCATTCTGTATTTAACCTCATATTCCTCTTTTTTCTCATCTTGAAATGCATTAACTAATAGTGTGATTGTTACTTCTTTTTGAATTGTGGATTTTAGGGAATGTGATGTTAAATGTTTAAAGTGGGAGATTAATTAAGCAATGAACAACAACTGCTTTTGGGTATATCAGGATTTATCCATGGTTAGTGTGGTTTTATAATGAGGGGGGAGCCTGAGTGATTAAACAAAGCCAACCCATGGATGAACCTTGATATACCCACAAACGGGAATGGGCTATTGCTGTTATACAATTACATTATTTAAGAAGAAGTTCCTTACCTTTCTTAAATAATGCCTTTACATGAGGGTGCTGTAGTGTTCCTCCTTGTTCTACCTTGTTTACTGATGTACTGCTCATTCATGTGGACTCACATTCCCATGCTTGTCCAGTACATTAGTGTAGTACAGGAGAAGCAATGCAGAAAAGATTTTTTGTTTTACTGCCGAGATTTTATGATGGACAGTGCAGCAATATGAGGAAAAGCAGGTACATTTTTGATTCTTTAGTTTTGCAGACTGTACCTGACTTTTTTTTTTATTTTACTCTATACTCTAAGCATAGGACAATAGAAAGTCTGGCTGATCAATGGTACTTCAGTGGCTAGACTTTTTTCTAATGATCGATTTACAAATGGCATGCTGCTGAAGCTTGTTTTTGAATAGCAATGAGCCATTATTGTATACTATTTTGATAAATTTGGATATCTGAATCATTTTGATAGTTTTTATCAAATGTTTTGAAACAGTATAGGAACATTGTTGCATTGTTGGCTTTACAGTTTATTCTTTCATGGGTGCCTTCTGTGAGGCTTGCATTGCTTTCTTTTTGTTCAAATGTGTTTTTGAGTTGTTCTGGCTTCCTATGTACATGTGTGAATTGGTATTCTTCCAATAAACAGACATATACCAGCAAGAAAAGGTATGGTGCTTACCAAGGGGTTCCTATTAAATGATCGAAGATGCATTCTTTTGAATGTGTCTTGATCGAAATTGAAAGCACGGAAAGGCAAAATAGTGGAACAGCATATAAGTGAATTCTTTCCCTGGGAAAGAAATCCCTTGGCTGCTTTTGTTACTTTGCCATTTTCATGACTGTAGTGCGATCTTGGAGTTGGTATATTTAAGTAGGGGGGTGTGGAAGGGTGAAGTGCCCCACTTTATGTACTGTTTTTAAATTTTTTTGTTTTGTTTTGTGGAACAGCAACTTTTTTCCCTTGGAAAAAAATGGCTGTTCTAAGTGTTCGAGATTGTAAGCTTTCACTTAACATGGGTTCGATAAATCATCGTTCACTTTTTTAAGCGTTCAATGATTAAACTTAGACCCTTTACCAAATACCCCTATAATTTTATACACTGGAATATTCTTTGGCAATTTTAGTAATCAGTAAACCACACAAAACTATATGGTTTCACATAGCTATCAACTCACCAACAGTGGCATTTAGAAGAAAGAAAAAATATCAGCACTGAAGAAAAGGAATGTTATCTACAACTGACATGACATCTCTATTCCTATATTGTATAGATTTGTATATTTGAATAGATTACAAAAAGGCATTTGACAGCATCCTACATTCAGAGATAAAGGAGTGCTTAAAGATTTGTAAGATACGCACTGCATTGATCAGTTAAGTTACATTACAGTGACCACGAAACAGTGGCAAACCACTTTGAAGTTAAGCCACAACAAATGGCAAATTGTTATCCCAGGGCTAAAAATTGGGGATATTCCAGGTTGATTCTCTAATACTGCTGCTGTTTTATCTTTCCCATAACCCATTAAACTGTTTATTAATAGATTAGACTTGTGTCTTTTGGCTTTTTTCCCAGTTAGGGGTCACCACAGCGGAACTCCGGTCCGCTAATGATTGGCAGTAGATTTTTACGTGTCAAGTTGCCAGACTATGGTTACAGTTTGCCTCCCAGAAACCAACCTTATTTAATTTTTTTTTGTAGATGACTTAAAACTGTACAATTCATCAGATGAGTTGAAAGCACAACTGCAAGTGGTTAAAACTTTCTCAGCTGATATAAGAATGTTATTTGGTCTTGATAAATGTACAAAAGCAATGTTTAAAGCAGGAAAATAGTAATCTGCGACAGGAATGTAATACAAAGGAACTCTGAATAAGACAATGTGTATAAATATTTGGAAATTAATGAGGGATAAAACATAAACAAATGTGAATAAAACTCGGTAAGGAATGTTTCAGAATACTAAAACTAAAGATGAAAACTGCTTTGACAAGTAGGAATAAAGTCCAGGCTATAAACCAATTTGCTCTTTCTCTTCTAACTTAAAGTTTTGGGGTAATTGACTGGCCCCAAAAGGTATTACATCATTTGGATAGGAAAACGAGAAACAAGCTTCATATTTATCAAATGATATATCAAAATCAGTGCATACCAAGTTTATATATTCCTTATTCTGACGGAGGGATGGGCCTCCTTGAAATTGATTACATGTACAGATCTCCAATCATGGGACTGCACACATATCTGCTAATCTCACCAGATCTAAGTATAGTGAAAGTTTTAAAACATGAGGAGAATACATCTGAGATGACTTCTCTGCTTAGTTTAGCAGAAGCATTTTGGTATCAAGTGAGAATGGAAATCAAACCAGAAGTAGACAAAATCAATCGGCAACTATATGTCCCAAAAAGCAAAAGTAAAAATATAAGGAGAAGGGAAAGATGAGAAGGATGGAAATCTAGAAAGGGATAAATATTATTGCAAGTACAGAAAACTCCTGGAACAACCTCATGTTAATCAGGATTTGACACAGGAATGGTTAAGGAGAGGTGACAGGAAACCATACCTCTCAAACTCTTAGCTCAAGAAGTCTGGACAAAGCATAAAATAATGTGGGGACAAATGCCCAGAAATAGGGACAGATTTTAAATATTGCTCTTATAAACATAGAAAGTTACTAGAATAACAGGATTTGTGTTAGGATGCATTTTCTGAAGGATATTAAGTCTAGATCTCAAATGTATGTCAATATTTAATGTTTTCAGTCCTCAGTGATTTGTTAGAGAACCACAAATTTTATGATGAACAGACCAAAAATATGAGGCAAAAATCTGGATATTCTATGAAAATATGGACAGTTGACAGCTATGATTGAAACCAAAAGATGAAAGATTAACAATGGCAGATGTCTTGGAACCTTCGTTTGTAAGACTCACAAGAAATTGAGTGCAAAGAAGATGCTGTCAGTCCAGATGAAAATGATTGAAGAAAAGACCTGCTTGGCTTAGTAGAGAGAGACAGACATATTACGATAGATGAAAGAAAGAATTATACAAAGTAAATATGACCCCCAAATGCTAGAAAACTGGTAAAACAAATGAACACAGTAATCAGGGCTATTAAGAGAAATCCATGTGATATAACATAAATAAATAGAATATATTACTATGTGGTGAAACTAGTAGCAGACTAAGTGCTACCATGCATGCATGTACACAACACACAGACACCACAAAACAGAGCAATAAAGGAAAGGAATGCAACAAGTAGAATCCAGCTATGGAAACATCAAATAGAGAAAACTATAAAGCAATTAATACATGAAGTATCACCATAGAAGAATATTGAAAAGGGAACAGATCATCGAAAACACTATTTATTTTATATATTTTATTTAAGTTTGATGTCCGGGGAAGTCCACTGAGCTAAGAAGAGCCCGTTTTCAGTGGGGACCCGGGGAGAAAAGCTCCACAATAATTGCAAGCTACATTTCACATGTTACAAAAGGACATAGTTCATACAGCTAATTAAACATTTACAGATAAGTTCCATGATATTTGCAGTTGGCTTGTCACAATGTTACGTTACAAAAATGAAAAGACAATTCAAATACAGAAATTTCAACATTTACATAAAGTGAATATTTTTGTTATAAACTCAAGTGTAGAAATATTGATATGGTAAAAGCAACATAGACTTCGATTTATTATATACTATTTACAAGAGTAAATTAAAAACTCAGCACAAACAGAAAAAACCCACTAAGTATGTAGATAAATATAAAGGAAAAGTACAAAATCAGAAATTCATGGGAAAACAAAGCAAAAGGAATAGAAACTCCACCAAAAAACAAAGAAATAGGTACACTTTGGAGATGTATTTATGAAGACCTGTTGAGCATAAGAAAGATACTGGATGGATAGAAAAATGAAACAGTAAGGAGCCTAAATATAGAGGATATGAAATAGGATGAAGTAACAGCCGGAGAAATTATGACAAAATTAAGAGACGCTCGTAAACGGAAAACCACAGGCCCATACACAGTATTTAACATCTGGCTAATGGTATTAACATATTTAGATGATTTAGCCCTGAGTAAGAATTACTGATGTGCACATTTCAAAAAGACACCAACTTGGTTAAAAACAGGAAAACTGATATTCCTCATTAATAGTGAACCTGAAAGCCATGCTAACAACTATAGATCAATAATTTGCCAAACTATATACAGGAATTAATGTAGATAGAGTTTATAGTCATTTAGATAAAAATCAATCATGGCAATAGAACAAAAAGGCTAACCAAAGAAAGTCATATTGAATAAAGAATCATCTATTGCTAAAGGAAAACATGATAGAGGGCTTTAAAAATGGAAGAATCAAACTCACAGACAGATTATAAAATAACATTTGACAACATCTTACATTAATTGCTGTTGGAATGCTTACAGATATAAAAAAAAAACATCACACTTTGGTCGATTTTAGAGCAGTGATTATGAAACAGTGGCAAACTACTTTGTAGGTAAGCTATGACAAGAGCAAATTATTTTCCTAAGGATAACAATTCAAATGAGGATATTCTGGGTTATTCTTTGTCACTGCTGCTGTTTTGTCTTCCTTTAACCCATTATGCTGTTTACTTAAAATGTTATAGTTTAACTCACAGAAACCAACATTATTTAAATACATCTCATCTACTTTTTTGTGGATGGTTTAAAATTGTATAGTTTATCAGACAAGGATCTGAAAACACAACTAAAAATGGTTAAAAATGTATTAGATGAAATAAGAATGTCATTTGATCATCCAATCTCCCTTCCCAATCTTTTTGAACCTCCTCTGATTGATTCTTATAGTTATCATGCAACATTTTATACGCTCTAATTATTCCTTTTTTAATGGCAGCTGTTGTTCTAGAGTCTACTAAAAACTCTATCAGTGCTGGTCTTTCATTTAGGAACCCCCCCCATATTCTTTCTCTTTGCCTATAATCTGATATCAATCCTTGATAGGGAAGGCAATCTTTAACCTGCAGTCCAAATAAATTCTTGGCCTCATCTCATTCTATTACCTTCCCCTCTCTAGTTATTTGTTCCCAATACCTTGGTTTCTTTGCCAGCTTTCTCCAATGAATTCCAGCCCTCTCTTGCATATTGTCTATATCCCTAATTGCAGTCATCCCTATCAACAGACTCTCTCTTCTCCATTCCTGTGTTGACTTAGTTCTTAGAATACTTTCTGCTACTTTATCGATACAATATTCTGTATGGTTATTGTTGCTCTCCTTAAAGGCCTGCATCCAGAATCCCAGTCTCTCCTTGTTTCTTAAGCTTCTCCCATGTTTTAACATCATCCTTTTCCACTTTGAATTATCATTTTTGGCTTGTAATATGTACAAGAGCCTTAAATGTGCAGCTCTGAAATACCCCTTCAAATTGGGTAATCCCAGCCCACCCTGTTCTTCTGGAAGAATCAGTTTATCCCACTTGACTCTTGCCATCTTCCCCTCCCAGATAAAGTCCTTCATCTCTTTATTATTAATTGCTGTCCACAACTTGTCCTCTAGTGGATAAAAATATGTCTCATCTATATATAAGACTAAAGGGACTAAAAGCATTTTTGCTGCTTGTATCTTACTATCCATATCCATATAACAAACCTTCCATTTTCTCAGTTTTTGTACTAACTTTTGTTTAGTCTCTTCCCACATATCCTTAGCTGCCATGCCAGAATCATTTTAATCCATACTTCTAAATACTTAATCTTATCATGTCCCCATAAAAATGGATATTGCTGAATGTATGTCTCCCAAATATGCAACAAAATCTGGAAGATTTAGGATTTTTGCTTGGAAATGAATACATAGATATGTTTATAACCCAAGTAGACTCCAGAGATTTTTTCCTCAGGTAGACAGCAAATGATGGAGGTGTGATGGGGAATAAAGTGATAATCAAGAACATATTTTCTGGGAGTATGGTGATTTGGCAGACTTTAAGGATTCCCTGTGGGATGCACTGTCAGAGGTGCTAGGTGGGCAGATTTGTGTGATGAGGGAGATGATTTTTCTGAACTATGATACAGAATCAGAATTGCCTACACATGGAAAGACCTTGCTGTCTCTAATTATGGTGTTTGCCAAAAATGCAATTACTAGAAAATGGAAATCAAAATCTAAACCAACTATATTAGAAGTAGTGAATATAGTAACAGGGATAAAACAACTGGAATTGGGATCTTTAGAAAAAGGAAGGAGCAAACTACATAGGAAAAATGGGAATTGTGGGAACAGTACATACAGGGGAGGAATGAGGTTTAAAACAAGGCAGGACTTAAATGAGCTATGTAATGCTTGACTGCAAATGAGTGGGTTGATTATAAGTGATGTATAATGTTTGCAACTGGGAGTGTGTCAGTATGGATTGTGATGCAAAATGCTTGCAACTAGGATTGTGTTGGCGTGGTTTGTTTTCATTTATATAAATGAACAATTGCATATGTCATAAGTGATGGTTTAATAAAGATGTTTCTTTTTTAAAAAAGGGGGAGCAGGAATTGAATAATTTATGTAATGTTGCTTAGGTTAGGGCGGCCACGGTGGTGCAGTGGTTAGCATTGCCGCCTCACAGCAAGAGGTTCTCCGGTTCGATCCTCGGCTGGGGTGCCTTCTGTGCGGAGTCTGCATGTCCTCCCTGTGGTCGCGTGGGTTTCCTCCGGGTGCTCCGGTTTCCTCCCACATCCCAAAGACATGCTGCAGGTGGATTGGACACTCTAAATTGGCCCTAGGTGTGCGTGTGAGTGTGCCTTCTGTGGAAGGTTGGGTGCCGGGCTGGCAACTCGACACCGTAAAACTCCACTGCCAATTACTGTGCGGACAAGGTGATCCGCTGTGGCGACCCCTAACTGGGAAAAGCCGAAAGAAGAAGAAGAAGAAGATGTAATGTTGCTTAGGTTATATGATATATAGCAATATATGTGAACTATAATGTTTCTTAATGTTAATTTGTTAATACAGTTTGATTACATTTGTATACATGTAAATTTGACTATGTCACAAGTGATAATTCAATAAAGGTGTTTAAAAAAAGAATGATATTTGATCCTGACATGTATATAAAAGCAACATTTATAAAAAAAGAAAGCAAGGGGTATGAATGTCTTATGGTGTCTTTCACCCTAGAGGGGAATAAATGGTCTATGGTGTGTCTCACCCAGGAGAGGACTGAATGGGTTATTGGTGTCTCTCCGCCCAGAGTATATGAATGGGTTATGGTGGTTCTTATTTGTGGTGCAGTCAAGGTAGTGGCTTGTTGATTGGCAGACATAAGGACATGAAAAGATAAAGAAAAATATTCTGATAATGGGTGTATTGAGACAATGTAACAACTGTCTAATATTCACTGACAACCGTTTAATCCTCAAAGAAGCAAATGCAGTATGTAAAAGATGTAAATATGCAATGTTTATGGAGGCAAAACTCTCATGTTCAAATGCTCATAATAACAATCTGGTTGTCAGAAACACTGACACTACACCCACCACATATAGTACACATCCTCCACACATAGACCTACTTATGCCCTTAAGTCAAGCTAATACACTAACTATGACTCTAGTCATAGTAGACACCATTGTATGATATACTGATGCTCCACACACCACGCTGAATAAGGAGAAAATAATGATCAGTTGTCTATCAAGGGTCAGGATTCACCAAGTTTCACTTGCATTGAAGTCATTGTACTACAGGTACCAATACGATTCAGTCATAGCACATGTAGGTGTAAAACACCTGAGAAGCATCTCCCTAGACTGTATAGAGAGCAACATCATAGAGCTCTTGGATTGTATGTCACAGGCTGGTATGTGCCTAGTATTAAGCAGTATTTTACCTTCAACAAGGATGATGCCAAAATACAAACAGAAGATGACTGACTTTAATAAGGAGCTTAGTTTTGGTGTCAGTCTAGGGCGATACAGTACTTGTCAGTGAGGGAGGACATGGTCAGCAAACCACATTGCTTTGCCAAGGATGGTCTGCACATGTCCCCTCTAGGCTGTAGAATATTGGCTAAAACATTGTCCTCCACAATGGAACAACACTAACAAACGTTCTAACATAGCAAATTCTACCCAAGGAAATCTAATGCTGTTACTGCTCAATGCCAGGAGTCTAAATAAGAAGCTTCACTTACTTCAAGCTCTCCTCACCGTGGAGATTGCAGACATCTGTGCAGTTTCCAAGACATGGTTTGAAGCCACAGAGAGTACCCTGGCAGTTCAAGGTTTTGGTGCTTTCCATACATTTAGACCAGCAACTGCACAGACAGGGACTAAAGGTGGAGGTGTCTCCATCTTCAACAATAATCAGCATACCTCTAGGCTGGATAAACAAGATTACCATGCACAAAGTCCCATATCAAACCCTAGCAAACTGTAGATTACCCTCTGTGTCCCATGAAATCCATAGCTCATACTTAGACCTAGTGGAGACACACATCATTTAACCCAACAACATACTCATGAGGGACTTTAATTATACTTCTGTAAACTGGGAATTCTACATGATCCAGAATTTGCAGGTGCAGATTCCTAGATTTGTAAACACACAAACACAGTGGACCAGTGTGTGTACACCTATTAGAGGTACAAACATATTGGACCTGGTTCTCAAATATGGGAGAATGCTACCCCCCCCCCCCCACGTATTGAGTCCTCTCTGGCAAGCTTAGACCACAAAGCAGTCACTTTCAAAGTAAGAATCAGTTCTTTAACACCAGAATCCCTGTAACTATTAGAAACTACACCAATTCAAATCACCTTTTATTAAGTGATAACTTGTCAAAATTTCAAGCTGCTCCAAACCTAGAAAACACAGCAGCCTATGCAAAATTATTCACAGAAGCTTTGTACAATCATGTCAATGACTGCAGAGAGAATGCTGTGCCTACCAGATATAAGCACAAAACAAACTCAAAAAGCAAACCACCTTGGTGAAATTTAAAATTAAACAGGCTGCACAAGAAAAGAAAAAAAGTCATAGCCAAAATTAGGACCTGGCTTTCGACCAACATGTGTCTAAGGCTGTAAATAATCATGCTATGTCATTCAACTTAAAAATAAAGGCATGTCATCTCTGCTCAGGGAAGTTATCATGCCAACTGTACTCAACCATCATGAGGCCCATCACTGAATATAATGCCCTCTTCAATATGCACTTCACCAGGCACATGCACCTGGAACATCCACAAACGTTTCTCACAAAAAGAGCAGAAGATGTAAGCACAAAATCCTTTGTAGATTACCTCAAAGCCCTTTCTCTATACTCAGGCTCTTATAGACTTCTGAGAGGAATTTATGCCTGGCATACAAGACATACTTAGATCCTGCTTTGATGGACTTTTTGGATATCCGCAAAATGTACAGCACCGGAACAACTATATCTATGTATTTAAACTTTGCATATGACTTAAACAAAACATGTTGGAGAGACAGGTATGTTTCTAAAGGAATCTCCATTCTCTGGAATAGGCTTCCTAGCCATGTGAAGCCAAGACCTTCCCTAACCTTATTCAACTGTAACCTGGACCATTGGATGGGAAATCAGAAATTCACCCCTGTCGGACACCTATGTCTCAGATGATTTCAGATGGACAGAGGTGGCCATTAAATCATACCATAACAGGCATACACTCCTTAAAATAACCTCTAAGACACAATAACCTGTTGGATACATTTGGGTTGCATAGTTAGGGTTATGAAGGTGTTAGTGGTTGTTAGTCTAGTATACACCTATGAACCTATAACAGTGTGTATATGTTATAGACTATAGAATATTTTCTGTTATATTATTTTGTTTTGCTTGTCACATTATTGATTATTGACTCTATTTTACAGCAAACATTCTACTTTAGTAAGAAAACAACAAAAATGAAACCACTACTCTTTCTTTATTAAGTGCTGTGGTGTTCTTTACATGCATGTAAACTACCAACAACTGAGCTCTATGTTTAGTGTCTCATCTGGGGGATAGTGCTTCAGGGGAGAAGCAAGTCCTTGTGCTATAGTGCTGGGTCAGTGATGGAACATGACTATAACTATGATGTATGAAGATAAAATAGAACAGCCTTTAAATCTTCCTATCTCCTGAGGTGCTGACACTGCCTTATCGCCTTCTTTGTAGGCATGTAGCCGCGGAGGTGCAGCAGTAGCATTGTCGCCTCACAGCAAGAGGTTCTCCCATTCGATTCTTGACTGGAGTGCCTTCTGTGTGGAGTCTACATGTCCTCCCCGCAGTCGAGTGCCATTTGAAAGACATGCGTAGGGCATGCCTTCATTGAAGGTTGGGTGTCGAGCTGTCACCTCAACACCGTAAAAATCTACTGCTCATCATTAGCGGACCGGAGTTCCGCTGTGGTGACCCCTAACCGGGAAAAGCCAAAAGAAGAACAACAACTAAAGTTAACTACAGACAAACAAATTAGCAAGTATATTTTAACATAGCCACTAAAGCAGAAGCACAGATTCTATTCTCACTAAGTGACCCATAATGGCAAAGCAAATATTGGACCAGCTAGTAAAAGGATGCAATTGACACGGAAAAAAAAGAGACTATCCAAAGTCAGAAAAAAAAGTAGCATGGACTTGGGAAAGACAAAATTTGATATGGTATCATATTTATACAGAGAAGAAAGACGTACCAATCAATATGGAAAATGCTGCTCCAAAGATACTTGAAGATAAATAAAATCAAAGACATCCAGATATGATAAATTTTACAAAGACAAGAGTAAGACCACAAATGTAAGTACAATGCAAAGTAATAAGTGGACTGATATGGAACAGAAGCAAATAGAAACTGAAATGATAAACACTAAGAGAAGTAAAGAGTTTTGTGTGGAAATTACAATACAGGCAATATCCCAACATGATGGGCCAATGAATCGGCAGAGGGTGATGCAGCTGACTGAGAAGGATGCTTTGGGAGAAGATATACCATAAGGTGAAGTGCCAGAACCTTCTTTAGAATACCTGTTTGAAAGTCCAGTTTGACTTGCACAACAAGGGAAAGAGCAGGAAACAGAGAGAAAAGAGAATGTTCTCAGTCAAGCGGAAAAGGATCTAAAAGAAAACCTGATTGATTTAATGGAAATGGACAACCATATTAAGATAGATTAACGAAGGACATTACAAAATATTAATACAACTCAAAGCATTAGAAGACTGAGAAAACAGATGAACACAGCGATTCAGACTAATAAGAAAAATCCATGTGATGTAACAGAAATAAATAGAATATCCTGCTGAGTAGCTAAACCAATAACAGGTAAAAATATTCCTACTAAAATGTAACATAACAACGGAAAGTAAGGGAACAATTAGAATGCTATCATGGAAGCATCTAATGAAAAAAACTATAAAACAGCTAAAGCAAGAAGCAGCACCATTATATGAATACAAAATGGGAACAAGTCATCAATAACGATTAAAAAAGTAGATTCAGTAAAAGCAACATATAGTATCAAAACAGAGCAGGATTTATTATACAGTATCTCTAATAATAAATTAAAAATAGAATAAGCAGAAAAACCTAGGAGTTTTACAGATAAATATAAAGGAAACATATAAACCAACAATTCATTTATGACCCATAAAGGTTTTATAGAAAATTGGGAAATAAAGCAGAATAATAGATAATGCCACCTAAAAAGAAGTCAATATCTTTGGAAAAATATTTATAAAGACCCTGTTGAACATAACAAAGATACCAAATAGATCGAAGATTTAGAAGAAGTAAAAATGTTTTAATACAGAAGACATGAAATAGAATAAATTAACAGCCAGGTAAATTGAAACAAAATTAAGAAAGGCTCCTAACTTGGAAGCTCTGAGTCCAGACGCAGTACCTAATATCTGGCTAAAGGTATTAACATCTCTGAAAAATTAATTTAGCCCTGAATATACAAAACATATTTATATGCACATCTTGAAATGACAAAAAGTCTGGTTGACACCAGGAAAAAAAAAAACATACTCCAACATAACAGTAAACCAGCAATCCATCCTAAGAACATCAAATATATAAATTATATATCACAATTAACGCAGACAGATATAATCACTAAGAAACAAATTCAGTCATAAAACTAGAACAGAAAAGCAATAAAAGAAAGTCATATGGAACAAAGAGACATCTGTTTTTAAGCAAATGCATAATAGACAACTATATAAAAAGTCAAAGATTTGGCAAGACATGGACAAATTATAAAATAGCATTTGATAGTATCCCATATTCAAGGAGTATGGAATGTCTACAGATGAATATTTATTTATTTATTTACTGACATTTGATTACTGGGAAAGTCTGACTAGTCTGAAGCCCATCTTCACTGGAGGCCCAGGGAGAAAAGCTTCAAATCAGTACAGAACATTTTAAGAACAGTAATTTTACAATCTTCAATAATAAAACAAAATGTCTGCAGTTTAAATAATTATAACAAATTAAATGTAATATAAAAACATGATGCAAGTTATATGACAATCATTAAATATTTAGAGAAATATTAGGCAGTTTATACAGAAATTAAAGGTAAATTAGTGTACTACAAATGAACTGCTATATGAAGTGATGGAAACACAGGCTTATGGTATGTTTAGAGAGAAAGTCAGAGAAGAGAATTAGATAGCAGTAAGGAAGCAAGTGAAGAAGGGAGAGTGAGAAGGTATAAGGAATGAAAAGGTACTTGTTCACATGTAGGGATGTACTGTAGGTTATCCTGCTTTTGAGCAAGAACAGAGACAGATTTTAGCTAGGAAGTCTTTCAGAGTGGTTTTGTAAGATGGGAGGGTGGGTATAGACCTGATGGATACAGCTACGGAGTTCCAGGCCTTAGCAACCTTGAACGATTATAGACAATGGCCAGCGGATTTGTTAGGGTTATTACTGGACAGGCAGATGGACACTGAATAATTGTATAGGTGGTAAGATGTTGTGTATATGTTAGTTGATATGACAGTTCTAACCTGTTTAGGCTTTTCAGTGCTATACAGTGGTGGGTTCTGAAAGGGATATGTGCTGCAAATTTAGCAACTTTGTTATAGCATTGTTCAGGTTTCAGTTTTTGTGAAGCCTGGAGGTTAGTAAGGATGGGATCCCATAAAGGAGAGTGGGGAGGAGATAAGTAATGGCAAATGTAGTTTTAGTTGCATGGGTGAGAAAGTATTTGGCTCTGCAAACCATCTCTAATTCTTGATGATTTTTTCTTCTGCAGTTTTGTTTATGCAGGTCAAAATTACAATTATCATCCACTGTCACTCCTAATAATTTGCTATGAGAAGTGACTTCAGTGGTTGTATAATCAAGACGGAGGACTTCTATTGAGAGAGGGATTTAATGAAAAAAATAGTACTTTTATCTTTTTGGGGTTAAGCATGAGTTTTAAGTTAAGAAGCCATGTTTCAGTGGCTGCTAAAGCTTCCTTAATAATTTTTTACAGGTGTAGCATGTTAACAGATGTGCAAATGAAAGCGGAATCATGTACACATTGTATTAGTGTGGCGTGTTGTGTGAAAGTATAGAGACTTGGTGAAAATGCTAAAGAGGAGGGGACCAAGGATAGAGCCTTGTGGTACACAACTGGTAAACTGGGAGGTAAGGAGGGAGTGTGGAGTGCCATTTTACCTATTGGACAGGTAGCTTTTGAACCACAGAAGAGTGGACAGAGAGACACCTAGTGAGGACATTTGAAGAAGAAATGTGCTGTAACAAACTGTGTCAAAGGCTTTCGACAAGTCGAGAAATAAAGAAGAAACTAGTTTGCCGTTATCTCTAGTTTTATTGACAGTATCTGTGTAGATTAGAAGGGCAGTGCTTTTACTATGGGAAGGCTGGAAAACATATTGTGTAGGGGATAGGAATCTTTCCTGCAGGAGATAGTCTAGCAGTTGTTTCTGCATACATTTTTCAAGTATTTTGGAGAGGAGAGATAAAATTGCTATAGGTCTAAAGTTATTAATGTCTGCTGAATTTACCTCTTTGTGCACAGGGAGAATATGTGACTTTTTCCAGAGAGAGAGAGAGAGAGAGGAAACATGTGGTTCCAGGATGGACCTATTTATAAGGCCTGAGACAAGATAAGCAATGCTGTTGGCTGCTATTTTTATGTATTCATTTGGAAGGTCATCAGCTGAAGAAGAGCATAGTTTAATTTTGTTTAAGAGTAGTTTTATATAGGATATGAGCAAGGTGAATGTAGTGATATGTGGCTGTTGGGCAGATTTTTTGGAATATTTGGAAAAAGGTGCTATAATATCTATAAAATAAAAGTTCAACTGTTTTGCAAGTGGTGAGTTATTGGGAGAGGTGTTTGGGTTGAATTTTTGGCCAAGATCTAAGATTTCTTTAATGGATGTCCAAAATTTTTTAGGGTTATGTTTAGTATTATTCTGAAAGTTATTATAGTATTTTGTCTTCAATTATTTGCTTTTTAGCATGATTGCAAAGCATTATGAAGTTTCCAAGATATTGAAATGTTTTATATTTTTAACATTCTTTATCCTGTATTAATATTCTACTCTTTCTGGATAGCCAAATTGCATTATTTGTTTTCAGTCTCTTCTTTCTAGGAGGTGCAAGGTTATTTAGGATATTAAGAAAAGTTGTATTGAATTCAATTACAGCATCATCTAAGGGGAGAATTTTATAATGTTCCAGTTAATAGATGATAGTGTAGTAAGGAATATTTCTGGGTTAAACATGGAAAGGTTACGTGTTGTTTTATGAATATGTTGTTTAATTGGATGTGTGAGATGTCTAGTCATATAGATTAGGAGATGATCACTGAGAGAGTCTGCCATTGTACCTGCGGTGGAGTATTTTCTAGGGTATGATACTAGGATCCTGTCTAATAGAGAATTTGATGTTTTACTATAATGCGTGGGGCTATTAATTAGTTGTGTGAAATCATATCAGTTGATGCTAGATGTAGGGGAGTTAGAGGTTATGTCCTGCCAATTGACATTCGCATTACCTAGTAATATTTTTTCTTGTGGAAATGTTATGGATATCCAATGTAGGATATTTTCTGGAATAGCTGTATTGTCATCAGGAGGGATATAAAGGACAGTAATACATATTTGTTTATAATTACTTATTTTTAGGAAAGCAATAAGAAGCTTTGCTGAACTGAATTTTGGTGTTGGTTTGCTGTAAGGGGAAATGTGGTAGGTGCTGGGAAATATTAAAATAATACCACCACCTTTCCTTCTTATACAGTCATTATGAATGATATTATAGCCAGGAGGTGTAACTTCAGAGTCACTTATCCTGGGTTTAAGCCACGTTTCGGTTACAGCAAGAACATCACGCTTATGTTGGGTAATCCAGGCATGTAGTTCAGCAGTTTTATTTTTTATACCTCTACCATTTATTGCAGCAAAAAATAGATCACCAGGATTGGGGATTGGCTGTTGCAGGGTTACCGAAGTATGTGGGACAGAATTATCTTTGTGTTCATTGTGATAGATAGGGCCAAGATTAGGTTGAATATCTCCTACTAGAAGGATTTTTAGTATGTTGGGGAATAATGCATACTTGTTTTTGCAAAGGATTCATGCACTTAGCTTAAGTTTGAGATGCAGTGCAATTAATTAGCCTGTATGCCTATAAAGGTGAGGTGCAATTTTGAATAGATATAAATAAAATATACCCTACTCTGATAATAATGTAGCAGTCACTGTGAAAAAGTGCCAAACCACTTTACAATTGATTTGTGATAAAGGGTAAATTATAATCCCAAGGTAAAGGTCTCAAGTGGGGTATGCTTGGGCAATTATTTGTTACTTGCCCATAACCTGTTATGCTATTTACTTATTAGATTGGAGCTGGTTACAGTTTAACTTCCAGAAACCAACCTTGCCCAATAATATCCCTTGTACTCTTTGTGGATGATTTAAAACCAGGGATGAGTGCCTAAAATGAAATATTCAAGAGCAATTCTTTCTCCTTATTGTGCTTTTGTGCTGCTTTTAACCCTCTGTGTTGTTTACTTAATATAGTTACAGCTTAACTTTTAAGAAACAGCCTTGGACAAAGATCTCTCTTCTACATTTTGTGGGTGATTTAAAACTGTATACAGCATACATCTAGTTGAAAAGCATTGGAAACATGAACCACAAACAATTAATGAAGATGAAGTTCTGGTTACATGGAATAATCCGATACTAACTGTTAAGAAAGTAGAAACAAGAAAAACAGATATAGTAGTCAAATAATAAAGAACAAAAGTAACTTTAAATATAGTGATTACAGTATGCTACGTACTGAGGGACATAAAGCCATGAGATACCAAGATATACAAGCAGAAAGAGTGATATGGAATAAATCCAGATAGTTTGTATAGCAGTAGGAATAACAGGGCTAATAAAAAATAACTTTCACACTTAAATTGGCTACCAATACATGCAATTTCATATGAAATAGAGAATGAGGCAATTCTGAGTGCATTAAAGATTCTGAAAAGAGCAGTCTTGGAAAACATCAATATTAATTTCCTGAGCTTAATCATACCCTGACTCAGAAATGAGGTCATCCCTCTCATAGTATTAGAAACTCAAGACATTTGGAGAAATTAAAAAAAAAAGACAGAACAAGGCAAATATGACATAATCATACAAGTGGCAGACATAAATAATACACCTTAGGGTTACTACCCCAATCTACTGTCTATTATAATTAATTATAGCCCGTGTCTAAAGTATGTAACACTCTGAGTAGGCATCTAATTAAATGGCTGTACTTTAGAGCAACATTAGTAGTAGGACAGACTATTCGCTGCTGGCCACATAACATTTAGCTTGATAATCTCAAATCGGTAAACTATAATGCTCAAATAGCTGCTAAAGAACTCCATCTATAAAAGGAATATGCCTCCTTGACTATTCAGTCATTAAAAAATATATAATGAAAGGATCATAGGTTGGCAGTAAATATCATGCCTTTGAAATGTTTTGCCCAAATACATCATCTGAAGAATAGTCTTGTTAGAGACCACCTGTACAAACATTAAGATGAGATATTGCTGCAGAGATTATTTGTAGTGCACTGCCACATCACCCATATTTTTGCATTATGCAAATACCCAGTAACCTTGTAACAAAAATAAAATTTGTTTGGCTTACCCTTCAAATAACTTGTATGGAAGAAGTATCAGTGGGTCATTTATAAGTATTATTTATTTTATTTATTTATTTCAGTTTGATTACCGGGGAAGTCCACTGGGCTATTGGGCCCATTTTCAGTGGAGGCCCGGGGAGAAAAGCTCCAAAACAAACAAACAAACAAATCAATACATTTATATATACAGATTACAAGAATAATGTCAAAGTACATGCAAATCCATGTTCAAATTCTGAATTACAATGATAATTCCAGTAAACAAGTAAAGTCTTAGTCACTCTAAGAAACAAGTATCAGGTGGTTGTAACAGAAGAAACACAACAATTCCACTTTTGTTTTGAGAGAGAGGCAATACTTGGGATAATACTGTTTTACTGTGCTGTTCACTAAGCATAGTGCAATATAGAAAGGAGAACAGGTGCAGAATAGAAGGAGGTTAGTCTGGGGCAAATGGAGTAGAAAGTTTAGGTATTAAAGGCAGAGGAGTGCAGTTGCAAATTCTGTTATGAAAGAGGTAGGAATGAAGCAGAGTTTTGAAGTTATTTAGGTTGGTACTGGTCCTAAGTGACAAGGGCAGGGCATTCCATTTTTTAGCAAGTGTAAAGGATAAGAGAAGCTGGCCAGCAGGGCGTTGGGGTTTTTGAACTGTGATCAGGTTGTGTTGTGAAGATCTAAGTGGTCTAGAGGCGGTATAAGGGAGCAGGATATTTGTAAGGGCTGGGCAGTTTGAAGGGTATAGTAGTAGCTTGAAGGCTGTGGTGAGTTGGAGGAGGTTAAGTTGATTAGGAAGTTCAAGCCAGTTTAGGGTGAGAAGGGAGGAGCAGTGATGAGAAGAGGATTTGGCGTTAGTGGCAAATCTGGCGATTTTGTTGTAGCATAGCTCAAGTTTGGATGTAAGAGAGGATGAGAGATTAGTTAGCAGGGGGGGCACCATATAGGAGGGAAGGAAGGAGGAAGATAGAAGCAAGGGTTAGTCTAGAGTGAGGAGAGAGGAAGTGGTTGTTTCTATACAATAGACCTACTTTTATGTGAGTTTTTTTGATATTCAGTTGTATGTTGTACCGATACACTATCCTTCTTATAACAGCTTACTGTCTTGTCACGCTCTGTTACTGAAGTACAGTTCAGTGAGTTCCAGTTAAAGAAGGACCTTGCAATTTTAAAAGGATTTACAAAAGGAGTCAAATATTTTTAAGATCTGAATATTTCAACTAAGTACAAAGAATTATTTTAACAAGAAATTATAAACAATCTTATTCCTCTCAACAGAGAGATGAGAAACTTATGAGATAATCTAAATGGGGTCTATGTTAAATGAACGAACGATCAAAATGTTGAGTACAACATACTCAACAACGTTTGATTGTTCATTCATTTAATCGGACACTCCAAATGCCGAAATTTGGAGTTCTGAAATGTTTTGGTCATCCATCCCGGTCAGTGTAGCATGTGACATAGACACGCTACACTGTTTGGAATGGCTATGTCACTGGCTGCTTAGTTTAATATACCAACTCCGAGATCGTTGTACATTGGAGAAAGGGCAATTTCCCGGTAATCGCTTGTTGCAATTACTAGGAAATTGCCCTTTCCCCAATGTACAGAGATCTCGGAGTTAGTATATTTAATTAGGGGGGGGCATAGCCCCCCACATCATGGGGTGTGGGGGGGTGAAGCCCCCCACTTTATTTTAAAAGTAGGTGTGTTTGTGTAGGTGTGTTAGTGTTTGAATAATTTGAGTGTGTAGGGCTTTGTATGCTTTGGTTGTATGTGTGTGTTTTGTATGTTAATGTAGGGGAAGTGTGGGACAAACAAAATCATTCGATTTTGGGTTTTTTTGAGTTTTTCAGGGTTTAAGGTTCTGAACTTATGATCATAATGTTTAGAATATGTTGTACTTGACATTATGATTGTTTGTTTATTTAACATAGACCCCCTAATTGCAGTATTTATTTTGGAAAAGAGTAAAGTTAATGAAATCTATACAAAACAAATACTATTAAAACTATATTGTGACTTCACTTACATTTATAAACTGTGTGGATTAATACAACTAGAAAGATGCTCTTTAATATTTAATTATGAGTATTACGTAGTATCAGCTAAATGAGCAGTGCTGAAAATTTAAAACCATTTATAAGGATATCAGACATATATGTATTTTTATTTTTGGCTGTTACAAATTAAAAAAAACAAATATTAAATATTTGAAATACTTATATGATATATTAATATATATATATATATATATATATATATATATATATATATATATATATAGATATATATGTGTGTGTGTGTGTGTGTGTGTGTGTGGATCTACTTCTCTTCTTCGGCAATACATCACTTCGAAAAAGAGAAGCAGACCCACACTTACAAGAAAGTGCACTTAACCAAAAGTGTACTTCCACAAAGAATGGTTCGATGAACCATTAAGGAACACTGAGGTGCCAAAGCACACTACAGTGGGGAAAAGGAAATTCACCTGTTTCCCTACTGTAGTGCGATCTCGGAGTTGGTATATTTAAGTAGGGTGGGTGGATGGGGGGCACAGCCCCCCACATGGGGGATATAGGGGGCTTGCCCCCCTGCAAAAACATTGTCTTGGTGTTCCTGTTTTTTTCATTGAAATGTTCTTCACGAATGTGCGCTTTTGGTTAAGTGCACTTTTGCATAAGTGTGGGTCTACTGTTCTTTTTCGAAGAAGTGTTCTTTCAATGAAATACAGTAGCTCCATATATATATATATATATATATATATATATATATATATATATATATAAACAAAAAAACTCTTAAAAGTAGAAGAAACCAGATGATAGACTTAAATTGATTGCTTTCATTTGTTTACTACTTTAAAATATGAACTTCATCAGAAAACTAACAATATAATTAGTATAATAATTTGAGGCACTTCAAGCCACATCAAATATTTAACTACAGTAACAGCCTTATATTCAAACAATGAAACACCACTCACAGTGTGGATGTCATCAATTATCTAAACCATCTTAGTAAACATTTAATGTTCAAAGTTCCATTAAGCCATTAAGGCATGTCAGCATGCAGTCTCACTTGCCACTATAAATCCCTGACCTCTAAAATAGGATTACTGTCTCCAGATGGAATGTCAACTTTTTCAAGCACAGTAAACTTAAAACTTGAAAAATGGGGGCACATTAAACTGTGTTTGGCTAAAGAATTTTTTTAACATCTGTCGTTCTAATAGCTCTAACATGTTATTTTATTCTATCAGTCAATCTGCATAATGTTTTTCCTACATAGAAAGAACCACATTGGGAGCAGATTGCAATGTAAACTACACTTGCAGTAGTAGTACAGGCAAAATAATCATTGAAATGGAAAGAAAAATTGCATGCTGATAATTTGAAATTATCTTTTATTAAAATATGTTGACAACAAATGCAGAGACCACAGATGTTCATTCCTGTGGTACTGATAGGTTGTTTTTTTCTGATATTTCTTGTCACCTTCAAGTAAGGACTCAGGACAATGTTTTCTTATAGTAAAAAGACGGGGCAGGACCTAGAGCTTTAATGAATTCTTGATTCATGCTAATGATGCTCCAGTTTTTAAAAATTCAATGCCTGATGCTATCAGAATGCATTGAGATTGGTAGATGAAAATGTAAACAATCAATGCTACCAGGTCTTTTTTTATTAGTAAAACCATATTTTAGAATTGGTTGTTGCTGGGAGTATCTGTTCATACATTTTTTAATAAACAGATCTTCCTCATTAAGAAGTCTATTTAAATGTGAACAATTGACCCTTTACTATGTTCTTCTTCATAAACATGGGATGTTGACTGTTGCAGTCCAGATAATTATTTCTGAAGGTGTCTTTATGATGCATCATGGCGCTGAAAGTGTTCTGTACATTTTCACAAGAAAGGCTGATGTCTAAAAATGAACTATTTTACCTATGCCTGAAATAGTAAAGTTGAGAAAACAGATGCTTTCTTTGAAGTTTAATAGAAAATCATTCAGTTCATTATACATGCCCAGTGAGAGGAAAAATATGTCATCAATAAAATGCCTGTAGAGATTAACTTGAATGATCCCTTTTAGGCTAGTGAGGGTGTCAGACTCCCAGAAATTAAGGACTAAATTAACATACGCCAGTGCCATTTTGGCTGCTATGTCAAGACCTTTTATCTGATGGTAAATATTCTCACTGAAAATGAAAAAGTTAGTTTCTATTTGTAGAAGTTTACAAATGGTCCACACTTTGACCATATCCATACCAACATGAGTAGTGAGGTATTTTGCAACTAAATAAATGCCATCTAAATGTGGAATGCTAGGGTAAAGAGCTACAATGTCCAGTGTAACTAATAAAATGTTGCCTGAGGGGCCAATCAAACTATGGGTGTCTTTCAAAAATGTGGACCTCATTCAAAATCCCCAAGAGTCCTTAAGATACAACTGGGAGTAGTTTTGGACTACGGGATTCAAAGTAAAGTTGAGACTTTTGGCAATAAACTCTATTTTAATTTTTCTAGAAGAGACAGTGTGTCTTAAAGGATGGTTGAATTGATCATTGTGAATTTTAGGAATAATGAACATTTTTCTAAGACAAGGATTAACAGCCTGCATAAACTCAACCTCATGATCAGTAATGAAGTAATTTTGAAAGTGATCCATCAAAATGCAGACAATTTTTTCAAGGCAGCAGATGACTACATCAGGCTCAACAATCTGGTAGGCATCATTATTGCTTAGTGTCATTTCCATTTTGTGAATCTAAGTTTTATTGTCCATAACCACAATGCCAGCCCTTTTATTCGCTTTCATGACTCTGATATTGGGGTCACTGCAAAACCATTGTAGAGCTTTTTCTCTCTAGTGAGTACAAAAAATATCTGTAGTGAGGTTTATTAGCTAATGTATTTCTTATTTCTGTTTCACACACTTTCAAAAAAATATTCAGTGTATAATGGATAATCAGATTAAAAACCTTCCTTCTTTTAAGAAAATTCTCCTTAGTGTCTGCATCCTTGGAATCAAAACTATTCTCCAAACTGTCCATGGATGATAAAACATGGTCCCTTGTGTACTGAGATATACCCCATAAGAAAAAAGCTTTCTGAAACTATAGGATTAGAAAAATCTAGGCTGCTGTTCAAAAATCCTTCATTTGTGGCAAAATTATTGTTAAAGTACTTTCTTTCAAGTTAAGCTTCCTAACATATAGCTTATGATATAGAATGACATCTGTGGTCTTTGCACACTGTCCTGGAATAAAATGTAATCCTTTATTCAATACTTAAAGTATGTTATCATCTACCGGTTGTCCAGACAAGTTAAAAGTAATACTGGTATTTGGGAGAGTAGTCTGGTGAAACTTTAAAATCTCCTACTTGTCCATGCTGTGCTGTGACCTCTCATTTTTCCTGTCCCTCTTCCTTTACCTCTCTGTCTTCCTCTTCCTCTCTCAGAGGTGTAAACATTGCTGTTTAAATCCAGTAAATGGCCTGGTGATAAAAATTATCCTGATCTTTGTCCCTAGAGTAAGATATTGATAAATCAGAAGAAGGAATATTCGCTTCTGTGGAAGCGACAGCTCTTGGTCAACAGGGAATATGAGGTGAGGTGGATGCCTCATTATTCTGAATGGTAGGGCCCATTCTGACTTCTGCTTGGACCGCAGTGTTTCGCAGACCATTACAAAATGTAGGCAATACAGAGGAAAATTTGAAAAAGGGATTTGTGTTCACCCTGGGAAAGTTGCAAAATCCTTTGGTAGAACTGCTTTATGTATGAA
The DNA here is from genome assembly GCF_019279795.1 of Protopterus annectens. Lineage (NCBI taxonomy): Eukaryota > Metazoa > Chordata > Ceratodontiformes > Protopteridae > Protopterus > Protopterus annectens. The sequence continues at coordinate 677,565,418 of NC_056749.1, read as the reverse complement.
TTGTCTTGGTGAGTCATAGTTCCTATTACAGACGTTAAATTTTGGTGAGGGATAAGTATTGTTACTTTGATGTTGCTGCCAGTCTCTGAGCATTTTCTTGTTTTTACATTGAATGGTAATGTTCACAAGTGTAGACATCTTAGAATCAAGTGTATCCCAAATATTTTTCACTTGTTCAAAATTAGGATGTGAAATTATGAACTCATTAATAGTTTTAATAAGGTCACTCAAAGACTGTAGTTTACCCTGATTATTATCATTAAGAACTTTCAGTACCTTTAGTCCAGATTTGTTGTAAATTTAGCAGAGCAATCTGAATACTGCACTATTTGGCCAAATTCCATTAGGGATTTTAAAACATCATAAACAATGTGAAACTATTTCACTGGAGATGCCGTATTTAAATAAAAGTTTTCATATTCTTTGCTTTTATATAAAAAAAGAGTCTTTCAAGCTTGCAAATTAAAAACATTGCAGTTTCCTGGTGAACTGCTATCAGTCCCTCCAGTATTCCAAGTCTCTGAATCTGAATTTTCAGATGAGAAGTTAGCAAGAGAGTTCATGTTGTTCAATGCCAAAATGTGCTAAAAAAATGTTAGTATAGGCTGTAGAAGTAGAAGTGGTGGGCCTTTGTTCTATGTATCCAGCTTCTATAGAGCAGTTAGTACTGAATCCTTGATTAACTAAACCCTTTATTAAATCTTGTGTTTTAACAAGCAAGTCATTTAATGGCTGAATGATGGTTGTATAATCATAAGGAATACTGTAAGTAGATATATTTAGTAAATCTTGGCTTTTACTAAAGAATTCTGTCAGATTCTCCATAAGTGTGATAGAAACAAAGACTTATACTAGCAAAAACTATCTAAAGAGGTAAATTAATGACTACAGAAAATAACAAAAAACTCTTAAAAGTAGAAGAAACCAGACAATAGACTTAAATTGAGTGCTTTTGTTCATTTATTACTTTAAAATGCAAACTTCATCAGAAAATTAAGTTGATAACAATCAGTATAATAATTCAAGACACTTCAAGCCACATGTGAAATACTTAACTATAGTAACAGTCTTATATTCAAAAACTGAGACACTGCCCACAATGTGGACATCATCAATTATCTAAACTATCTTAGTAAACATTTAATGTGCAAAGTTCAATTAAGCCATGGAGGCATGTTGGCATGCAGTCTCACTTGCTCACTTGCCACTGTTATCTAAAAGAGGATTACTGTTTCCAAGTGGAAGTTCAACCTTTTCAAGCATAGTAAATTTAAAACTTGAAAAACGGGGGCATATTGAACTGTGTTTGGCTAAAGCATTATTAACATCAGTGGTTCTAATAGGTCTAGAATCTTTTTTTATTCTATCACTCAATCTGCTTAATGTTTTTTCTACCTAGAAAGTTCCACATTGGGAGCAGATTGCGATGTAAACCGCACTTGTGGTAGTACAGTCAAAATAATCTTTGAAATGAAAACCAACCAAAAGCAAAACTGATGAAAGGAATAAATGACCACATTCCAACTTCTATTAGAGGGGGTCCCTATTCCCTGTTACTTGAGAACCGAGAACTAGAATGGCAACTAAAATTAGATGCTTTCAGAGTCCCAGGACTTAATGAAAACTGTAATATTTCTGCTGTCCTTAAATTGAGAAGCTATTTGAGATAAACAAGTCTATCCCTTTTTTTGATAGGCTTGGTTTAGAATTTTGTTTACAACTTTTAACTTCCAGTGGTGGCTTTTTTCTTAACATTATAATATTAAAAAACAATATTATAAACTATATACTGCCTTAACTTAGCAATTATTAATGTAGCCTTCTAATTAGTACAATGTATTTGAAAATATAAAATAAAAAATAATAAATAAATATATTATTTTTAAAATTATTTAAATTTTTTTAATACTAGATGAATAACAGAATGAAATAATTTGTTTCAAAGAATTTTTTTGCATTAATGGTACACCATAAGGACAGTCATATACCTTAAGGGTGTTCTTCTTTTGACACAGAACACTCTATGGTGATATGTATGATGTATCATTTATATTTTTTTTTACATTATGGGAATTATGTCTAACTTTCCTAGTAATGTGTCTGTATGTGCTTTCATCTGTAGATTCAAGGAAACACCTTTTACAATTTTTATTATTGTTCCACGTTGGTTATTTTAAAATGTATTAAATTTTAAAAATTTTTAAAATGGCCAATTACATATGTCATTTCCTGTTTATAAGTACTTAAGACATGGGTTTTGAATACTTTGAATGTATTGTCTCTGACGAAGCCACAAGAGGCTTGTGGCAAAAACGCTTGATTTCCTGTTATTAATAAACTTGTGTTCAGGCATTTTCTACTGTTGGACCAAGGTTGCTGTGGCATTTATTCCTTTAATCTTTGAAATGGAAAGAAAAATTGTATGCTGATAATTTGAAATTATCTGCTATTAAAATATGTTGACAACAAATGCAATGACAGCAGATGTTCATTCCTGTGGTACTGATAGGTTGTTTTTTCAGATATTTCTTGTCACCTTCAATCAAGGACTTCAAGGACAATGCTTTTTCTTTGTGTTGAAGGGCAGTTAGTTAAGATGCGCAGCCAGTTACAATGCTGTGCAGTGGATACACAATTAAAAGTACTCGCCAAAAACTGTAAGCCAGCCTTTGCCTTGCTGATATGTTTTAGATTATCCCAACAGTCAAAGTAAATGCTGAAGTGATACGGATTCGCAACAGACAATATGCCAAAGCCAACAAATGTAAAAGCAATCGCATTTAATGTTCAGCAAAAATTAATAGTTAAAATCACATTAAGTGCTTTCATCCACACTAAGGTGGACTTCATCAGAATAAAATGCACCATTAAATGTGCATATAAATATCCCATTTTGGCATCAAAAGTGCACAAAATACTCAAAATTTAAAGTGAACCAGTACTGGTACACGAACACTGCACAGAGTTCATCATCATGACTTACCCCTACTAGTGTTGTGCACCTGAGTGTGTATGAACAATACATCATATGAGTACAGTAAATATTATAAATACTAATATTAAATAAATCAATCAAGTTGACTACATGTCCTGCATTAAATCTTCCATAACTGTTCAAAATGTAAGAATATACATACAATATTTGAATACAATATATAAAACATATGTATATATGTATATGAAAGGATCACTTCATACTTGGTTCTTAAGCTGTTATATTTTATCCAAGCACTCCATGAAAACCTACATCATATAACACAAGTAAGTAGGTATATTATATAAAAAACACAACTAAACTGTATGTTAATGAAGTGATACCAATAATGTTAAATGAAACACATGAATAATCATAGCAATCAAACTTAACACGTATTTGTCGTATGTGCTTTATGAACACAACCACATAGGGGAACTTTAATCGTAATTAATTAAAGTAATTGTAATATAGGTTTTACAGTAATAAATTCATTAAGTCCAGGCTCCCTTGCAGTATCAGTTAATATTTAGATTACATCAAGAACAGTATTTTCTAGTTAGATTAGGAAAGTTTAGTTATTTAAATAGAGTTTTACTAAAATGATGGACTTCTATCCTAAAGTTACATTTTACATTTCTGGTGACTGAATTCTGGTGTTTATTGAAAGTTATTGATTTACATTTTTTTTTAATAATCAATGCACTTATTGTTAAATGTTTTTCATTATTTTACATTGTGGCTGGACAATCAGTCTGTTCTTTAGAGATTAGAGGGTGTTCATTCCTGTTTGATATGCCTTAGGTCACCTTGAATGCCTGTCTGCCTCTGGTCATAGATAACATTTATTTTAATGTTTAATTTTTTAATAATCGATCACCCTTTGAAAGGTGTGTAGACCTGTCTGACTCTGATGTCAGTGTTTACCATTTCTACTGGGGAGGGGATACAGCTGGAAATCTGTGTCAGGCTTCCCATAAGTGTCTGTGTGAGATTTGACTTTATTTTGAGGGTGTGTGTGTGTCAGAGGTCTGAAACTGGAACACACTGCTCTGAAGTGTATACCAAGGGATTACATGTAGGGTGGACCGAGGTATATAGGTGTGTGTATGTATACATGTATATATATATATATATATATATATATATATATATATATATATCTATATGGGTCTACTTTGAATTAACAAATGCGCTAATATCAAAATACACAATATCGAAAGCAAAATGATGAAGCCTCAAAACACTGAAATTGCAGAAAGCCAAAGCCCACAATGTCAAAAAGTAGATTGGGAGAACTGTTTTTTACGTGTAATACTGGTAAGTATAGTTTTAGATTGGGAGAACTGATTTTTACGTGTAATACTGGTAAGTATAGTTTTAGATTGGGAGAACTGTTTTTTACGTGTAATACTGGTAAGTATAGTTTTTCATAGTTTTAAAGTATGCTGTGGTAGTATGCTGACTTGTAGTTAGAATATTAATGGGAAGTCAGACAATGGTGCGGTGTGTCTTTAAGGATTTGTAGTACGTCCATGTGGGAGTATGCTGGAGTTATGTAGACTGCTTGTTTTGTTTCTGGAGACTTTTTTTATAAGTTTATATTAATTAAAAATAAATAAAGGTTGATGTAATAGGATTGTATGCGTTGTTGTAAAAGGCAGATTTGCAGTGAAGGAATGTTGGTGTCTGTGTTCTATTTTAGGGAAAGTAATATGATCTCGGGGAGGTAGTTGTGATGGAATAGTATGTGTTGCTGTGGAAGACAGGTTTACATTGAAAGAATAGATGTTGTTGCTTTAAAAGTAAATTGTGGATCAATTAGGATTCTGCATTGTTATGTTAATTGATACTAAAATTTAGTATAAAAGAAGTTCATTTGTTTTACTTTTTTATCTGATGAAGCGGTGGTGAACACTGCGAAAGCACTAACTTTTAATAAAACATGGATTTTACAACTGCTGAGCCTTGCCTTTCTGCCTGTTACTAGCTGTGGTTTTGCTTGGAATTCTGTTTGGGTCTGCTGCTGGAATACACTCACTGCCTTTGGGTTTTCTTGCTGCTTTATAATAACTGTGAGTATGGCAGAAGGTGAAACTGTTCATGGTATTGACAATGTTAATGGAGATGTTGCTCATATGCAAACTGACATGGTGACTCACAGGATATGTACCTTCATGACGGTCTTAGAAAATCCTCTCCTTACTGGTAAGTTGCTGTTAAATGTTAATGAAACTGAAGTTCTTGATATAAATGATCATTGAATTACAGATTTAAAATGTACCTTGAAAAATTACCTATATAAGTATAAAAGACTACAGTGTCAATGTTTTCACATTGAGGCATGTTTAAATATGAATGTTATACCTAGGGGCTTACAAGTCCTTAACATGCCTACTTATGGTGACATGTATCCTTCCTTGCTGGCTGAATGGCAACAAATTAATTTAAACACCAGTCAGGCTTGTTTGAAACTGTTAATAGACTTTTTTCAGCCTGTAGAACTTGAGCTGTATGATAAAATATCTCAACAGCAAAAAGATCTAACTAGTGCAGTGGGTGAACAGCAGCAGATGTTTATTCCAATGACCTAACTGAAAAGGTTGTGGTATATGAAAAACGATTGCTACAAAAAAAATGGAAGAAACTGACAAGGGACATTAATGATTTTTCCAAAAAACAAGTTTTTACTTAGCCCAGGTACAAACTCACCAGGAACTTAGTACAAAAATTTCTTGCACTTCGGAAGCTGAAGGGACAAATAATCTGTGTGTAATGAATAGAACACTGAATCAGGAAGTACTGTCATCTAGTCACATTAATAAGCAAGTGGTGACAGATGAAGTGACCAATCCGGGTGATGGAGGTAAAGTGACATCACCAGAGCCACAAACTTCTACATACTCCACCCCGGTAGGGGAGTGCCAAGGTTTGAGTAATGTAGTTTTGATATCAAAGACAGCGGAAATGGGTCTGGTTGTAAGGCATAAAATACTTCAGCCCCAACTGGAATCTTTGTCTTCTAGTTTTCCAGGTTTACCCTTGTTGTATCACAGTACCAGAAGAAAGTCCCACAATTTAGACAACTACAGAGGGGGCCAGAAGAGGAAGGAGCCTCCGCCATCCAACCAAACCAGAACAATCAAGAAAATGTTGGGGTTGGAACAAGGAGTTTAGTTTGGAACATTTCTAACAGCAGCAGAAGAGTCACTGTGGGAGGGCTAAGCCCTATTGTTCACAAAGAAATGATGCAGTTAAGTACATTGAAAGCAGTTCTGTGAAAATGCCCATGGTTATTACCTATACATCAGAGATTAGGGAAGTGGTCCGAAGTAACTGGCATATCTTACACACTGATGAGAAGGTAAAAGACCTGATAGGCCAATGGCATATTTTCATGTATAAAAACAAAAAGAACTTTAAACAACGTTTATGTTATCCTATATTATATCATAATTTAGGGGTAAGTCAATGGGGTACATGTAAATGTCAGGGATGTGCATACTGAGATTATATTGATCAGTCTATGTATTTTAAGCATCCAGAGACAGGCTATTTATGAAAACTTAGGGTTTCAGCAGACTGCAATACACAGAATGTTATTTATGCAGTATACTGTGTTTTGTGTTTCAAATTTTACATAGGTAAAACTAACGGGAAACTGAAAGAGAGAGTGCGGGATCATTTGTATTGTACGAGAAGAGGGAATGACTTAGTGCTTTAGCAAAACACACACTAACAACTGGTAACACACATGCATTTGTATTTCAAGTTTTGCAAGTTGTGACTGAGAGTGTGGGGAGATTTAGTAAACTTGACAAAAAAATGCAGAGTTAAAGTGGATTTTAAAGTTAGGAGCACATAGGTGAATGGGTCTGAATGACCATGTACCCCTAAAACCAGTTTTAAAGGCAAAGACAAATAGATAAATGAATTATTCTGCATTTTTATGTTTTTACTTGCTACTTCTTTATGTGCTGTTTTTATATGATGTTGCTTTAAAAGTAAATGCCTTGTGGATCAATTAGAATTGTTATGTTAATTGACACTAACATTTACTATAAAAGAAGTTCATTTGCTTTACTTTTTGTCTGATTAAGCAGAAGTGAACACTGCGAAAGTGGTAACTTTTAATAAAACCTGTGAATTTTACAACTGCTGAGCCTTGCTTTTCTGCCTGTTACTAGCTGTGGTTTTGCTTGGAATTCTGTTTGGGTCTGCTGCTGGAATACACTCACTGCCTTTGGGTTTTCTTGCTGTTTTTACATTGAAAGAATGTTAATGTCTCTGTTTTCCTTCAGTCAACATAGTATGATCTTGGAGCTGGTCTATTAAATTTGCTGGGGATGTGGGGATGCAGGGGAACATAACCCCCCTGCTAAAGTGCAGATTTAACTGTCATCTGTTGTTTCATGGTTTTGAAATATATTGTGGACTTCAGTTTTGTGAAACTTTATTGTTTTGGTTTCGATATTGTATATTTCGATACTATGGCAGACCCATAAATACAGTGTGTGTGTGTGTGTGTGTGTGTGTGTGTGTGTGTGTGTGTGTGTGTGTGTGTGTGTATTATAATGGTGACATTTTAACTCCCTTTGTCTCTATTAGACAGACTATTTCAGTGATGCAGGTACTATTTTCGTTGAGGACTACTGACACATTGTTTTCTGAGTCTGCAAAGAGTTTATTTTTTAAAGACGTTGCATGGGATCTTCAGGTGAATCGATTCTGTTACAGATTCAGAATGAATTCTTACATTTGTCACAGAATAAAAGCTCATATTTTTTTGCTCCTGGTAAGAGCAACACGATCAAAACAAATATTACTGTTTGGGAGAATCATTTTCTAATCTTGAGAAAGCCATTGCCCAGTTTGACTTTGTATCAAGATACAAGCGATGATTTAGACCAAGTATTTTGAGGATCAAGTCAGAAAAAGCACAACTGTTTTAAAATAATTGATCTCTTTTCTCAAATGGGGAACTGGATTGGGTACCAATGATATATAAGCCTTCATTGTACCAAAAGATAAAACTGGGGTATCTTCAAAACCCTGATAATCCAGTTTGTAAGGAAGACAATCCAGCCTGTACAGAAGCTATTCAAAATATTTTCCATTCCATCTGATGTTGTGAGGTTCAAATTTCATGCACAAAATTCACTTTAATAGTAAAGTGTGGATGTCAGCTATCACTGAGTTGAAGTCCTTCTTAGCACTTGAATTTATTGCTGCATTCTTGTTTGAGAAGTGACCATAGTTATGATTTGCTGAACTAGTTTCAGGTTCTGAGAAAAGGGCAGCATTATCTTTAGCTGAAATGTTAAACCTCCTTTTCACATAACTAATAATTCCTGGATGCAATTCAAGAAACTGTTTCACTGGGTGATCGTTTCTGCCTGACAGATGAAACCTGCTTTTAGCTAAAATTCTATTATCTGTGTAATGCGTCTTGACAGAAACCATATTATATAACTTTCTTGGCATGAAGTCCAGTTTAGATTATCTTTAAATGTAGGTTGCTGCTTTGCTGTCTATACATAGCCATGCAACTTGTCAAAACAAATTGTGTAGATAATGGCACTGCTCTTAACCTAAGGCAGAAACTATTTAAAAGTGGTTACAGAGTGAGGCTGCTAAAAAAAGACTACAGTTTTCTGCTAAACGTCCATGTGACAGCATAAAAATAATTCAAAACACTGTAATTCTCTTTTTTCTTTTTTTTCCAAATATTTTATTGATTTTCAAAAAGACAAAACATAATTTCTACTAGAATATAAATGAAACAAAGACAAACTATATACAATATGTATATATGGCCTATATGAAAAAATCAGAATAACTTAGAGTTAGAGAGAGGTAGTTACACATAGCAAAAAAATCAGTGTAATTTCTCCAAGTACTAAGAAGATGTGGAGATCTTTAAAGTCTCAATGAGAGAAAAAAAACTTTCTTTCAAGGATTGTTGATCCATTTATTAGGGAAGATTATTGTTTCTTTTACCTTGTTTCCATATGTATTGTTTCTACTAGCAGAGTCATAAATTCTTGAAAGTTGGGTTCAGATTAAGTTTTCTATTTTCTTGTAATACATTTTCTAGCAATTGCAAGTATAGTCAATAGTAGATACAAATTCTTTTTGCTCATAACATTCGTTTCAGTTACAGTCAGAAAAATCATGGATTTAGTTAGTATGAAGGAATCTGAAAAAATAGCTTGAAGGAAATTTCCAATCTCCTCCCAGATTTTTTTAATTTTGATACACTCAAATAATATATGAATCCAATCAGTATTACAATTCTGAGAACATCTCCAACAAAACAATTGTTTAGAAGAGTCCATTTTAGCTATCTTAATGGGGGTGTAAAACACCTTGTGTAAGAATTTCCATGAAGAAATCTTCCAGAATTGTAGATTGGAAGTTAATTTAATAGAATACAATAAATTAATTTTGTTTTCAGAGGAGAGGTTAATTTGATGATCTTTAGTAATAAAGTTCCAGGCATTTTGTTTTGGATTAACTTTGTAAATTATTAAGTTTTTATAGAGCAATGAGGTTAAATTAGACCAATTATGATTATTATAAACCATTTCTTGGATAATGGAAATTAACTTCGGTTCAGAACTAAAGGAGGAATTATTGATTATTCTGTATAACTGTTGAGCATGAAATAAAATGTTTTGAAGTATAAGCCAATCTGAATTTGGAATATCAAAGGTGTTTATTATTTGTTGTATGTTTAAGACTGATGAGTTCCGAATACAATCTTGCCAACAAGTAAAATGTTTTAGTTCCCAATTATTTATAATGTTTTCATGTAATTTGTTGGGAAAGTGTTTAGTTATTTTGAAAAGAATTAAGAGTCCCCACCATAATTTAATGTCTAAGTTTGAATTTATGAAAGATCTAAATGAGTTGTAGATGTAGTTTATGAAGACTGAGTTGGTGGGTTTCGGAATGTTAAATTGTAAATTAAGACATAATATTTTCCAAAACATATTTATTTCATCATTTGAAAAAGTATTTTTTGTGAGTTTATTCTCATTAAAAAAATAGAAATATGAAGGGATTTCCAAGCTGATGAAATTTTTGGGTCTATCCAGTTAAAAACTATTTTGAATATAGAAGCCTTAATATATGTTTCTAAGTCTGGAAAATTAATTCCTCCCCTTTCCCAGGGTCTAATATGGTGAGCATAGGCTATCCTGTTTTGTTTAGGGAACCAGAGAAAATTAAAAAAAATGTATTTATGTCTTGTAATAGTTTTTGTTAGGTAGCATTGGAATGGCTTAAGCTATATAGTTTATTTTTGGTAATAATACCATATTTATTAATTTAAGTCTATCCTCAAACCTTAGGAATAATTGATTCCATTTGACAGTGAGTAGTTTTATGGTATTTAAGATTTTTTTATAGTTTGTAGATGGCGTGTTATTAATATTGTCATCAATAATAATTCCTAGGTAATTTATAGAAGAGACCTGTTTTTCTATTAAATGGACTGGAGTTATGAAAGAATTTTGTTTTTTATTTAAACGCATATAGTTAGATTTAGATTCACTTATACGTAAACCTGAGCTATCAGAGAACCTTTTAGTCTGAAGATCTAACTCTTTAAGAGATTCTTGTGAGACACTCAGAGTTAAAAGTATATTGTCCGCAAAGAGCATGATTTTGGAATTAAATTTATCATAAATGTCTACACCTTTAATTTTTGTGTTTTGGCGTAATGTAATAGCAAATAATTTGATTGCAAGAGTGAATAAAATGGGCGACAAAGGATAGCCTTGCTTTGTACCTTTGAGTATTTTAATGGGTTCTGAAGTAAAAGGACCTAGTTTTACATATGCAAGATTATTTTTATATAGATTTTTTATCAAAGTAAGGAAATTAGATGGAAAATCAAAGATTTCTAAAGCTTTGAAGAGATAATCCCATTTCAGCGTATCAAAAGCTTTTTCAATATTGAGGGCTATTAGAAGAGCTTCTTGATTGTCCCTATTTAAAATGTCGATAAGGGGCAGTATTCTTAAAATATTATCGTAAGTGTGTCTATTGTAAATAAAACCAGACTGATCAGAATTTATAATATGTGTTAAGGAATTTTTAATTCTGTTTACAAGAATGGATGCAAATATCTTATAGTCATTATTTAGCAAGGAAATTGGTCTATAGGAACTACATTGTTTTGGATCTTTATTTTCTTTTAATATAGGAGTGATTAAAGAATATTTCCAAGAGGGAGGACTTAAATTATCGGTTTGAATTACATTTAAGGTTTTATGGAAAATAGAGATGGCTGAGGGAGGGAATAACTTATATAGTTCCATTATAATTCCATCTATCCTGGGGGCTTTATTATATTTGCTTTCTTTAATTTTATCAACTACTTCTTTAAGAGAAATTTGTTTTAAGATCTCAGATTTTAGTTTATCTGGAATTGTATTTATTTTAAGTAAACTTTTATCTACATCTATATGTTGAAATTGTGCCGAATTATTAAGTTGGTGGTCAGAGTAATGATATTTAAAGACTTCAAGAATATAACTAATGTCTGATACCATTTTATTATTTCTACCGTCATGAATGATTTTTGTACTATTGTTATCTGTGGCTTGTCTTTTAACTCTCATTGAAAGATTATGTAGATGTTTGGGCGACACTGAGTGTGAGTTGATTTTTAGTTTTTCTAATGCCAAATTTGTTTTATGTGTTAATATTTCATTGTATTTGTTATTTAAGTCTGTAATTGTTTTCTTTTTTGTTTTAGATGTTGTGAATTATCTTTATTGATAATTATAAGCTTATTTTGAATATTATGAAGTTCCAATTCCCATTCTTTAGTCTTATTTTTAAACCAAGCTAGAATTTTACCAAATAAGTAAGCTTTTAGTGTATCCTATAGAATTGCCAAACATATATAATTTGATTGGTTAATGTCAAGAAAGTTTTGAATCTCATGATCTAACCATGGCTTGAATTGTGGTAGTTTGGTGATGTATGCTGGTATCCTTGTTGTGAAGACCAACCTTTTAAAATCAATTTCAAGTTTTAAAACAAATGAATTATGATCCAAAAAGGGGCAAGGGATTATAGAAAAGTTAATTATTTTCATACTTAAATCTTGAGATACATAAAGTTAATCAGTTCTGGTTTGGGTGCCAAATCTATAATCACTATGAGAAAAGGATGGTGAGTTAGGGTCCTTATAACTGTAGGTGTCAATTAGATTTAGGTTCTCACACCAATTTCTTAGATCTTTTCCTAGAGAAGCAAGACAGAAGTGTTTTTTTTTCGAGGTTTCAGAAATGTCTAAAGTACAGTTCTCCCCCTACAATCGAAATACCCTTATAAACTTTGTTAATTAGTTCTAAATGTTTCCTAACAGTTCCTATCCCTATACCAGGAAACCAATAGTGTCCATATTCTATTATTAAATCTAATTATTACAATTGAAATAAGACCTTCTTTGTCTTCATACTTATAAATAATTTGGGGAATGATGACATTTTTTCTCCAAAGTATTAAAACTCCTCTTGTTTTTGTCTTGTATGATGAGCAAGATAGATTTATATATTCCAATGGATTCCAATTAAAGTTATCATCTGATTTTAGATGGGATTCTTGAATAAATACAACCTGAATTTTATTTAGTTTCAAGTATCTAAGGAAATTGGATCTTTTCCTTGGATTGTTCAATCCATTAACATTTATGGATAGTAAGGTTAAATGCATCAAGCATGACTTTCTTGTTGATTAAAGTTTTCATGTTTGGTATTGACTGGATAATAAAGAGTGTAACTTTATCTAGAAAAAAATTGTGTGAAATAGTTAGTTTAGTTCTCTCTAACAAACTGTATAAAGTTTTATTAGAGATATTTATTTATTAGAGATTGGCCAATAAAATGAAGATTTGAATACTGAATAAAAAATAAATAAGAGTAACCATATTAATAAAGAGTTTATTGAAAACTTTAACCAACATGAAGTAATATGAACTTCTAATCTGAGTGAACATATAAGTTCAAACAGATTAACCTTCATGACAAACAAAAAGTGATTAACGACAATAACATATCTGAGCTCCAGTATGAGTTAATGGGAGATCTTAGATTAATTTATATATCCACTTTTGTTGTTAGAATTGAATGAATAGATGAAATTTGTAATACATAAAGGAAATAGATTTGAAACTGATGTAATAGAAGCAGCTTATTCAAAACAATTGTTAATGGGAGCAAATGCAATTTTAAGTAATTGTAAGTGTATAGAACAAAGGAAGATTTCATATAATAAAAACATTAATGCTAAGTTATAAAATATTCAAAGTAGAAAGAAAGTCTAGGTATAATGATTGATGAAACCTATTTAATGATAAATACTGTAACCAAATAAAATAGTCATAGTTTAGTAATAAATAAATAGATGCATAAATAAACATAAATACATAAATTTTCCATATTATCTACTTTGTCAATGCCTTAACTATTTCAAATTAAAGAATATACTAACCATTAACAAAGTTAGTATAAGTAAGTTCATTTACTAGAGTTGAAATAAAGTATCTAACAATGACTAAGAAAATCCCTTCTGTCTTTTGAGTCCACTATACTATAAAAAGACTATAGTTTTGAGCATATTGTGGGAATTAAACTTGTAAACTTTTAATATTTAAATAATATAGCATATAATCAAATTACACATAGTAGACTCAATGAAGCATGCCAGATATAGAAGCATGACATTTATTAAAATACAAATATTTATCCAATTTCATTTCTGGCATGTTTAGATTATTAAATTGCTTAGTGGATAAGCATAACAGAACAAAGTACACTAGATGTAAAGCATCATCATTTCCACTGCGTAAAGAGTTTCATTTTTAACTATCAATAGGACAATTGAAGAACTATTATAAATCAGCAGCCACAGATTTCCTCAATATCAATATTCATTAATACAAGGATAGTAAAGTTAGTAATGCACTAGTTCACTAAGTTATGAATAAAATTACTTACATTCTTTTTGGGTAGTGATTAACAGCATAGTCAATCACAAATCAAAATTCTGTATTAGTTCCATTGTACTATACACAAAAAAAAATGCCTTAAGTTATTGAATACATGTAGTCAATACTAGTGTTATGAATTTACCGAAATCAGAAAAGATATGAAGTATTGTTTATAATTGAAAGTATAAGCATCTTATTCCAGAATTATGGTAATTTATATTCTCTAGGGTTTCATATTTCTACTGAGTTGTTATGCATGTCTTTATTATTTATTGTCATCTAAAAGGTAAATATTTTTAAAACCCATTTCAAATTTGCTAAACACAACCCATAGAGAAATCTGAATCAGAAATTTAAGTAAACAGATTATATTATATGTTTGCAGATTAAAACTAAGAATCAATACTTGCAAGTTCATTTCTGCCTACTATGCATTTAATCTTGTCTAAAGTTTTAAATAAATAAAAAACAAAATACTAATTTACCCATTAATCATCTGCTATAGTTAATTTAGACTAACTCTCGTCACTTCCTACACTAAATGCATTGTTGTTTCATAGGATGCCTATCGTAAGGAAAACTGTGATCGCTACTGGTGATGTGAATACCACACACACTTCTTTTCGTCTGCATTAAGATACTGGATAAAACCTCAGCCAACATTAAAGACTCACCAGCCTCACTTACTTGCAAATTAGGCAAATAGTTCTGGCTATAGAGAACCTAAACTGATGACATAAAATCTATATATAGAGACATTACTGAGGTGCATAATTGATGTAAATTGAGAACAGAAATCTGTTGTGAAAACAGCTGCATGCAGGGTGCTAGAAACTATCAGCATTACAATAACTTAGTAAGAATTAGCAGCTTTAAACATAGCCAAAAAAATTGAGTGTAAATTTAAAAATCATCAGAGACACCTCATCTATTAACCTGACAGGATGGGGGACTGAGTTAACATACATGTTCTGAATGATACCAGTTTATAGCTTTCAAATATAGAATGACATTCATCTAAAGCCACTACTATCATGACAAGTTAAGTGGCTTAACTAAAATCCAAAATAAAATCTGCGTTAGTTGAGAGGTATAGGTAGGAGCAGATCAACTATTTCGAATGGACATCCACACAAGAGTTGAACTGCACAACTAGAAAGTAATAAAACACCAGAACAGCGACCAGCTACCCTATTTTTTGCACTCATGTGCACCAATTTGAGCAGATTTCTAGCTCTAAAACTTCCATCTCCAAGACAAGGGACATTGGCTGTTTAAACAGAAGAAGCTCTAGAATCGAGTACCCCAAGAACCACTAACAGCCTACCTGTAAGAACCACACACATCTGCATTCACTCATAGCAAGCCACTACACAACACATATTGTATATCTGCCATCCCACCACCGCAAGAGATCTGGGCAATCTAAACAAAATGGAGGGACACAGACTCCAAATCAGACATTCTCACTGACTATTGTTCTCAAAAAATTAATAAAAGGGGTAATTTACTAACTTACTCTCACTGCACACTCCTCAACCATCCACATTCCCACAGAAACCAGACAAACTCTGCAGCACGCCTATGTCTCTCCCCCTCAAAACAACCGCCTCATGCAACCTCCATGCGATCACCACAAGCACTCGCTAGTGTATTGGATCCATTGCCCGGCAGTGGAAAAGCACCCAAAATAAGTGTCAACAATGTGATAGACCATGTAACAACAGATCCGCAACTACATCGAGAGTTCTCCCATGGCCCAACAAGTAACAAACCTGTTCACATATTTCACCATCCCAGGCAATCACGAAACACAACAATGTAGTAAACTAACCTGTCAAATCCCATAACGGGCAGTGTTCACCGCCAATCTTCAAGGAGTTCAGCCCTCCCCACAGCATCATTCGCGCAGTTGACAGAAATAACTGTAAAAACATGCATCACACAACATAGAGTCTATCCTTGTCAGCAAATATACAGAACCTTCATTATTGTATCTCTTAGTTTACAAACTAGTCTGGCCAAACATACATCTTTAAACTAAACAGTGTATGACTCAACAGCAAAGCGACGGTGTAAACCCGTACAGTGCACTCACTGATGTATAACACAAACTGATCTAGACAGGCACCTTCCTAAAAACTGAAACATTTTCTAACCATAGAAGACATTAATATTTAGTAAATAAATAATATGAAAGAAAAAATATCACAACTAATCAGACTATTTAATCAATCAGAATAGACAAGTGAAGTCAGAGAATGTGAAATGGAAGCTCTCATCAGTAACAACTATAAAGCTGTATATACTTATTTAGCATAAATGTGTGGGATAGATAGTACATGAGTTATTTTGATAACGGGTGAGGTTAATTTAGTTTAATCTACCTACAACTGTGTGTAAAAACATTTAATTCTTCATATTCCTATATTTTAGGATGAGAGCTTCCATGTTAATTATGTAGATTCTATTTTAGAGGAGGGCCAACATTTGTTAGCTCAAGGCTATTTTAAACAAGAGTGACAATAAACAGTAATAATGAAATGCAAGAATGCTAAAATTGAGTAGAGTAGTAACTAATGTCTAAATTATAAAATATTGTAATAAATGTATTTAAAAATCAAAAAACATTTCAAATTAAGAATTGTATAAAGTATAAATGCATAGAGCATACATTTAATTGCTGCTAATGAAGCAAAAATCAAGGGTGTCACTTGAAGAAGCTATTATTATTATATGGGTTCTTAGTAAGTAGCTATATTAAGGACCATTAGAGAAGTCTAAACACATGAAATATAAGACGTAATCTTAGTAAGGTTTGATCAGAAAATGTAAGAAAACATTCTTATTGGTGTATGTTAGGTAAAAATACATACTTTCTTGAATAATTAGAAGTGAAATCAAGTCCTAGTTGATGCTTTGAGAGAAGTAGTGACTCCAGAGTTTCTAGGATTAGTTTTCAGTTTCTTCTTTCTCATATCAGTCCAGTTATTTTTCTCAGAGGTTCTTTTTAAAGTGGTGCAAGATGACCAATCCATGTCTTCTGGAATTGCAGTTATGTTGCTGTTTTTGATGAAAGTTATAGCTTCTTTGACATTGTTGAATGTTCTTATGTCATTTGAATAAAGGATTCTGATTCTTGCAGGGAAAGCAAGTTGCGCCTTTATTTTATTTTGTTTCAAAAATCTCACAAAAGGCCAGGTTTTTTCCTTTGTTCCAAGACTCTTGAAGAATAGTCATTGTCAAATCTAATTTGACTCTTATTATATGTCAATGGGTGACCTCTCCAGGCAGATTTGGGAACAAGTTCTTTGTCTAAATAAGACAAGAATTTCACAATAATAGATCTAGGAGGCATATTGGAAGAAGAAGGAATAGGTTTCCCTGTAGCTCTGTGTGCTCTTTCTATACCATTTGATAGACCTTCCTTTAGGTTTAATATGTCTGGAAGCCAAGAGTTAAGAAATAAAATAATGTCCTCACCTTCTGTTTTTTCTGGAAGACCAAAAATTCTAATGTTATTTCTCCGTTCTCTGTTCTCTAAATCATCGATTTTACTGATTAGCGAGGTATTCTGCTGCAAAAGAGATTCACAGTGAGTTTCAGCTTTCTTAAGTCTCTCATCTATGTCACTTAGAGAAGTTTCCATATCCAATATTTTTGATTGTTGCTGCTGCAAGATTTCATTAAGGACATCAGTCTGTTTCTGACAGTTGACTTTTAGATTTTCAAGGTTGCCTGTAAATCTGTCCATTTTGACAGATAGTTCAAGTAGTGTGGCTGACATCAGTTGAATTTCCTTTTTCAGTGAAGTTTCAGAGTGTGAAGACTTAGAGTTGCTCATTTCTGTATTGAAGAAGTTATCTCCAGTTTATTTGACAGGAAAATTTTGATAAAAATGCATACAATTTGGTATTCTTATAGAATTGAGGTTCCTTAATAAGAATTTACTACTTTTGAAAAATAAAAATGATTCTTTTCCAGAATTCTGGTACTAGATTGTGGAGCTCATAAAAGTTGCTGTTACCAGTTAGCCATCTAGGCTCCTCCCCTCTTTTTTTCTATGCTTATATGATAGTGCATAACAGCAGCAATTTAAAAGAAAGCTAGGCAAATGACAGTTGTGATTTTCTGCCTGTTTTCATTGAATTAACTTCTATGTTTTTCATTGTGCAGTGAAACCAGAATGTGCATTTATTACCCTAAAAGTTATGTCTGTCCCTCAGAATGCATTATTCACTAAACCAGAAAAAAAATCTGGAAAACTGCAAGTGAAAGAATGTAAATAGCAACCTGCTATCCACCTTGGAACAGATGAATGTAGCAGTTCAGCTAGTCTGGTCTATAAAATGACACAGGTATGCAACATTGTACCTCTGCTTTGCCTAACTTCATGTCTTGCTGCCACAGCAATTCATCTTATAAAATGTTTCTAAGGAAAATATTGCATCTCAGTTGTATATTTCTAAGTGACATTTAGTACTGAAAAATATATCTGCGTATTGGCATTACTGTGGAGACTGTAACACAGTCCAGAGAATTAAGGTCCTTTGTGACTAATAATGTTGGAGGCAAGTATAATTAAATAGTTAACAAAAGTCATTCCACTGACCATCACCATCATGTGCCATTAAGAACATATAAACAAGACCAAATATATTCTAATAGTAGGAGACAAAGCCCTAAATAAAGGGTGGTCTTAATTTGCTGAGGTTGTGCTTGTACATGTAGTTTATATCTGGTCTGTAGTTGGTTTATAAGTACACATTGCTGTGGTGCTCGTTGTTATTATAATAAATATAAACTTTAGTAACAGAGTAAAGGATCAAGAGAAAAAGTATGGTGAGCAACCTTATGAAATGAAAAAAAAAACATCTCAGAAGAAAAAGGAAAACTCTAGAAAGGATAAACTACAGAAGGAACTATAATTGCAATTAGTAGATTATGTTGATTTTCCCTAGCAGAAGATTGAAAACTGCTATCAATATCAAAAGGCAGCCTATATATGGATATTCACTGTAGCCTTTCATATAGCAGTATAGCTTACAGCCAGTGTCCACTATATTATAATTTTGTCCGCCAGCATAAATTGCAGCACTGTTATTCTGAGAAGGTTATATCTTGCTCTGCTTGCAATCGGGTCAGTAAAAAATCATTTTGAATTCATTCATGGTGTCTGGCTATGAGATTATTTTCTGAGTGGCCTACAACTGTACAAGAGTTTTAAACAGTAGACCCATTAAACGTGTAGTCAGAAAAAGAGTGGATTAATCCTGACCCTATCAGTGCTGTCATTCTTGTCTTTCCATCTGCAGTTTCAGAGTCTGTCTGTCTGTTGCATTCTTCATACAGCACGCAGCAGCATTTTAACTTTAGATTTTTGGGAGACAACTGGAGTGGACCACAGAGTTAGTAGAAGAGATGTACTCCTTCCCCTGGTAATTATGTCCCTGCAAGAAGCAGACTCGTGGAATAATCTACACACAGACTGTGTGAAGTAAAACTTTTAAAAGTAAGCTACTCTTCCTAGACTGCAGTAACAAATTACAATTATTATTCATATTTGTTTTATGTATTTAGAAGGTATCATCAGTGACCAAATGGCAGAGGTGAAAGTCATTACCCAAAAAAGAAACTTATTTGGAAAAGTATCATGTTTGGGCATATAGAAAGTTATTTCTAAGCTTGAGATCTAAGTCATCACTTGATGGAAATTTGCAAAACTTCTTTATATTGTGTGATGTAATACCATTTCATGCTTTATAATACATGTAATTAACACATTGGTGAAAGTAACTTTTACAGTGGAACTGCTGATTGCTCATACTGGGCTTTGCAGTGGATGTTATACAGAACTATCTACTTCACTTTTATATTCAGGTTTTAACTTAGTATTTGTTTATTTATTTATTTTACATTTGGTTACCAGGATAGTCCAACTGGTAAAAATCTTTCTTACACTCTGAAGGACACCAATGAGGAAGAGAAAAGGCAAACACTTCTAAAAACTCCTGATGTCCACCACGGCAGTAAAACTTAATAGTAAAATCAAAACTTTAATAAAAAGAATATAACATAAAATAAGCAGTCCTCAGTCTTCCAAACAGAAAGATCCCAATAATGCCTTAGCAGCCCACTTAGTACAGTATCCTTCTCGTTACTTTGTATTTAAGGCCATAGAGGCAGTCTGTCAGACCACAAGAGGAGGTGATGTTCATAATCACACAGAGCTAAGGGAAACATGCTGGATAATTAATTTAAGAGCAAACAGATCACCAGGCTTGAATACTATTGTGCCATTAAAACCTGCACTTAGGAATAGAAGGAATATGATTAGCTAGTTTACTTGAATGTTGCTTCATTCATATAATGTATTCACATCCATAGCTATTAGTTTTCTCATATACAATCCTATAGTAAAGAGAAGCACTGCCCCTTTAATTACAATGAAGGAAATTATACCTCTCTGCTAGCTGGCCTCCTTTTGGTTTGCAACAAGGGCGTGTCAGAGAACTAAATGAGGAATGGCTGTGAAGCCTTATAAATACAAAAGCTGAACAGTCCTTTTTATACGATTTGAGGAAGGCTTATTTGCCGAAAGCACTTATCGGAAGACTGAGGACTGCTTATTTTATATTCTTTTATTAAAGTTTTGATTTTACTATTAAGTTTTACTGCCGTGGTGGACATCAGGAGTTTTTAGTAGGATAGTCCAATTGGACACAAGTCCTTTTTCAGCGGAGGCCCAGGGAGAAAAGCTCCACAAGTATCAATAAACAGTATACATTTCCAACAAGGTTCACAATTTACAATAGTCAGTTTGATCAGTATTTAGCACAATAGGATGTATATTCATATAAATTTAGAGAGGAGATATACTAGAATTTGGGGGAGTGTTAAGAGGAGGCAGATAATAAGAGGGAGTCAGAGGAGGAGATGTAGCAAGTGACATAAGTAGGGACAGTTAGAATTCAGTGTGGAGTAGTAGTTCATGAAATAGGGAATGAAGGCAAAGAAGAAGGTTAGCCAGGACTTGTACAGTTACATAGCCAAGTATCATTTAGGTAAGTTTTTAGTACTTTTTTAAATTGTGCAGACTAGGATATTGATGAGATGTTAGTGGGATTCTAGCTATGACATGCGTGTAGAGGGAGGCTGCAGCTGTGTTGGCATTTGTTACTTCAAGAAGAAATTTACTACTGGAACGTAATACTCTGTTACTGGAGTAGGGGTGAAGGATATTGTTTAGTGCAGGTATTTTATCTGGGTAGTATACAATTTTGCAGACAGCAGTAAGTTGATTATAGTGAAGGAGCTGTGGAAGTTTGAGCCAATTTAGTTATTTAAGCGCTAGGCAGGGGTATGATCTAGATGGAGATTCAGTAGCAAACAGCAATTTTGTTATAACAGACCTCCAGTTTTGTCATATCTGTTTTTCTCAAATTTGTTAAGTATGGGGGAAGCATAGAGGAATATAGAAATGAGGTGTATTTAAACTATTGTAGATTTAGTAGCAACAAAGCAAACAGTAAGGACAGTAAGGATAGATGGTCCAACATGCAGAAAACACAATACACAGTAAAAAATAGTGCAGGACCAAGCCTCGGCAACACAAGGCATTCACTTTTAATGAGAGTCAGTGCTTTTGCAGCACCTCTGCTGCTTCATCAGACATTACAGAAAGAACTAAATATATAGAAAGAAATGTCATAGAAATACATATGTGCAGAAGCAGAGTATGCATCCAGCACACATTTTTAAAAATGTGATCAAAGGACAGGGCCTATGGGCATCAAGACTGAATTCTAAGAATGAAGATTTTCATCAAGAATTGATATGCCTGAGTGATAATTTCAAATCACATGCTTACAATCCTAAGGAAGTATATGAAGTCCTCTCTCAGATACCATTGAGCAAGGGAAACCTTACTTCTCTGAGAAGCAGGTAAGAGGTAATAGAGATGAAACTCACTATAATAAAATGAGAGTACCCCTTACATACTCTAGTAACATTAAACTGTTAGAGAATATTTATGACATGACTTGGCGTGTCTTATGTACAGATGAACAGACTAAATCTAAAGTGCGGGATAGACCAAGATTTGCTTTCAGAAATAAAAAAAATCACTTAAAAGGATGCTGTGTTATCCAACGTTGGATAACAGTAATGAGATGGCTTTGAGTGTTATAGGCACTCTGCCCTTTAATAAATGCAACCTTTGTCATCTGATTGATACCAGCAGTAGGTTTTTACATCCTGACACAGGTAGGATGATGGAGTTTAATAATATACATGCTAGTTGTGATTCTATGCATGTGGTCTACCTGGCCTACTGCCAGGTATGTTTCTCCTTCTGTGTTGGCAAAATGGACAGAAAGTTCAAGGATCGTATTAGAGAGCATGTGTACAATATTAGCAGACAGAAACAAGTGCTCTAGCTAAACATGAATCCAAAACACAAAGGTCGTTGCTCTGCCAAATCCAGCTGAACGTAGAAGAACAATCCAAAGATATACAAAATAACGTAGCTGGATGCTGCTTACTGTATAAAAACGATTTATTTCATAGAACCAATACAATATTTGATGAGCGCTTTCGGGTTGTTACCCTTCATCAGATAAAATACATCATATCATAAAACTTCTTTTAAAAAGCACTCTAACCAATCAAATTCAATAAAAAACCCGCCTTTTACAAAGTGTAGGCTTAAGCGGGACAACATCATTCAACCCTGGATCCCTATGTGCTGTCAATTCCAGGATCCACTTGGATTCAGCCAACTCTGTATTCAATTTAATATCACCCCCCCTATGGGTCAGATTTATATTAACAATGACTCTAAATGTAAACCCATGAGAGGGATGTTCTTTCACATGCCTATATAGTGCGTTTCGTTCGTCCTTGTTCTTAATATTGGACATATGCTGGAGAATTCTAACCTTCAACATCTGATTGGTTTTCCCAACATAGTAGCTCGAACACGAGCCGCACTCCGCAATGTAGACTACGTCAGTAGTTCTACAGGTTGCCCTTCCCTTAAATGTGTATAATTTATTATTGTTGGGATGTCGGAACTCTACCCCTTTTTTTATGAGACTACAGGCTTTACAGGATCCACAAACAGTGGTCCCCATTCTTCCAATGATACTCCCACTACCTAAAACCCTCTTCTCCTTACATAACAAGTCCTTCAAATTCTTATTTCTTTTATAAATGAATTGGGGATGGGTTCCCACCATATCCCTTAAACATTCATCACTCACTATTATGTTCCAATTCTTTCGTATGATGTCACAAACCCCTCTTGCATCACTTCCATAAGTGAGTGCCACCTTACGTCGATTGAATCTAATTCCACCTACCTCTTTATTGTTCCGTGCTGTGTCTAACCAAGGCCTATATTTTGTGTGTCTAAATGGCTTATTCTTTTCTATAATATCATCAACCATTTTCTCACTATAGCCTCTATTGGCAATATGCAAGAGGGGTTTGTGACATCATACGAAAGAATTGGAACATAATAGTGAGTGATGAATGTTTAAGGGATATGGTGGGAACCCATCCCCAATTCATTTATAAAAGAAATAAGAATTTGAAGGACTTGTTATGTAAGGAGAAGAGGGTTTTAGGTAGTGGGAGTATCATTGGAAGAATGGGGACCACTGTTTGTGGTCACACACACACACACACACACACACACACACACACACACACACACACACACACACACACACACACACACACACACACACACACACACACACACACACACACACTGCGAATCAGTGCTGGATTGCAAACATAAAGCTCTATAGGTCTGGGGATACAACATGTGGCTGTCCATTGCAGTCCAGACATACTCTGCTAAACTCACTTCCCTAATAACTCCTATATGAAATGGTACCATCACATACTTTCTGTACATTTTTCTATCAAATGAGTTTTTAATTAAATGAGTTTCAATTATATATATATATATATATATATATATATATATTTATATATATATATAAACTAGAGCAAGATTTTTTTTTTAATTTTGTAAGCTAGCATTGAAACTAAACTGGTACAATGTGCCAAGACACCAGACTGCAATTACCCGTGTATTATGGCAGTATAATAATATGGTTGTTTGCAATGCAGCTGGGTACAATGCACTAAAATACCATGCTATTTCCACGTGAAGGCTATTGCCCATAGAATCAATGTGTCCAGATTCCGTTCCGTTTCACAGAAGCAGCTGTTTATTTCCCTTTGCTTTCCTTCCTGTTTCATGAGTCTTAGCTACTGTTGTTGTATTATCATGCTAAACTAACTTAAAAGTAGCTTATTGCTTTCTCTTCTTGTAGCTTTGCTCAAATGTTATTAGTTTAGGCAGCAAATGCAAGTAACACGTTCTGCTGTGTAACAGGAATGGCATAAGAAACAGTGTAACACGTAATGTGAAAGAGCTTTTCTTTATGCTTTCAGATGGATATAAACTGCAAGTGAATTTTTCTTCAATACGCTCATTCCTTAAATTGTTACTAGCTAAAAGCTTGATACACTCTAAACACTTAACGTATTTTACTTTTCTTTATGTAAAGATGGAAATCAGTGTGAGATAAACCCTTGCTTAAATGGAGGAGTATGTAAAGATGGCATCAATTCCTACAGCTGCTGGTGCCTCCCAGACTTTGCTGGAAAGCATTGTGAAATAGGTAAGATTCTTACCATTTAAAGTTAATTTGCATTTTGGGTGTGATTGATTGTAACTGTTCTTAATTAATCAAATCCCCAAAATCTGAGATCTAGGTAACCTGTAAAATACTACACCCTGTAATCACTTGATCTACTTCTTGTTTTCTGGAAATTACTTTTTTTTTTCCGACACCTTTACGTTTCCTATCAGTGACATGAGACAGTAAAACTACCAGGTATTAAAATTTACTCTATTGCTATATGGCTTCCTGTGTAATGTTTAGGAATGATGCCTCATATAGGGATGCAGTGATATGGATTTATGGGCATTTAGCCAATAGCACAACAGCAGAGTGACATTTCAATGAAATCAGTTAGTTGAACCTACATGTAAATGAAGACAGCACAGCATGGACAGAAGGATTAATGAGGAAACTATGTCGACCCAAGCATATCCTCACATAAAGGAAGAAACGCAGTACCCCTCTTTCTGATTTTATTAACTTCATGCATAAAGCACTAGGGGCGAAGGGCTACTCTTAGTATTTTGTGAAGTTTTTTTGCAAAGTCAGGTTTGATGCACAGTACTTTGTCCATCTAGACTTCATCAGAAAATATAATGTCCTTGTAATAATTTCTATATAGAATTTGCAGACCATAGAATAACAGCACATACCTCAGAAAGTATTGAATTTGATAACTAATATATCTGAATATTATTATTTTTAATTAATTAAAATAATAGTTATGCTGTTTAAATACATTGTATAATTAATAATACATATGCATATGTAGAAAACAATGAAAAAGGGGAGAGATTGCATAAGAATACAGATTGAACCAGACCTCAAATGAGATGCTTTTTTAGCTGGAAGCTTTTGGTGGCAAAAGCTCTAGTCAACATCCACAAGAACAATACTAAAAAAGTTTGTGCTTCAGCTATGACTTAAACCTACACCCTCTAGATCAAAGCTGTAGCTGTTCTTCCAATAAGCTATGTACACAGTTGAGAAGCCCCCAAGGTTTTGAAGCAACATCTCTCCCTTGTGCATATTTGATACAAACAAACCAAATAGAAGATAAGAAACAGGAGCTGCTTTATTTATCCTTTTCTCAGTAAAACTAGCAGTGAACTCAGACTCCTAGTAGGAGAAAGCAGCTTGTCTCTGATAATGTAAAGGTCAGTAAATCTACTAAGCTTAAATTTTCTCAGAAAGCTGTCATAAAATATGAACAAAACCTTTAGACATCAATGCAAAACATAAAACGTTGAGTGACATTAATCACTAAGGTTATTTTACTCTGGCAAAAGCCACGGTATGTGGAAGAGAGAAGAAAGAGAAAGCGAGAGAGCAAGATATAGAAGCTGAAGTACATGCAATGAGATTTCATAGGTTCATAGGTTCATAGGTAGGTACTAGGCTATCAGCCCTGGGGCCTATACAAGCCCAGCCAAAAAGGTACCCTGGCTTTTGCCACTCAAGAAAATTATTTTCCTGTGCCACTGTCGAGCAGAGCCACAGAGGTGATCCCCAGGGTGAATTTCCTATTTCCCATCCAATCATCAAGATTTTTCTTGAAGAGTGCTAATGAGGTGATTTGTTTGATATAGATACGTAGTTTATTCCAGAGTATGGGAAGTCTCCTGGACAGGAATCTATCCCTCCGGCATGTTCTGTTTAATGTGGTGACAAGGTTTAGGTCCCTAGAGCGTGTAGCTCGGAGGGATTGGGATTTCTTTAAGTGGAGCATGTCCAGCAGCTCTGGGTTTGACATAGCTTTGTATGTTAGGCAGAGATCACCTCTGAGTAGGCGATATGCGATGGAGTAAAGCTGGAGTTTTTGGAGATGGTCTGCATAGGGCATCTGTTTGAGGCTGGTAATCTTTGTGAGGTATTTCTGTGGCCTTTCCAGTTGTTGTAGATGTCTTTTGGGGTACATACTAAAAGGGGCATTGTACTCTATAATAGGTCTAATGAGTGATGAGTAGAGGGGAACAATGACCTCTTTTTTTTCTGGATGAGAAACCTTTTGTGATGAGGTGTGCCATGTAGAAGGATTTCCTGACTATTGTGGCAATGTGATTATCAAAGGAGAGACTACTGTGCACCTGTGTCCCAAGGTCTCTTATCACGCTTTCAGTGTTAAGTATACTACCTCCTATGTTGTAGTTCATGGGTACAGAGTTTTTACCAAAGGGGATGACAATGCACTTTTTGGCATTGAGCTTGAGGCCATGGCTTTGACACCAGGCATCTGTCTCAGTGAGGCCCTTTTGTAGGATGTCCACATCGTTAGGAGTTTCGATTATGGCTCCTAGTTTGCAGTCATCTGCGAACTTCATTAGCCAAAGACCTTCTGTGTTAGTCTGTAGTTCAGAGAAGTAGATACCAAACAGGAGAGGACCCAGGACTGAACCCTGTGGTACTCCACTTGTCACTGGTCTGAAGTCAGATTTGGAGTCTGCTACTTTCACAGTGTGGGTTCTGTCAGTGAGCCAGTTGGCAACCCATCTTGTGACATAGGGATTTATACCTAGTTTAGTGAGTTTATCTATAATTCTAGAGTGAGGGATGGTGTCAAAAGCCTTGACAAGATCTAGATAGGCTGTGTAAACCACATTACCCTTGTCTAAAGCTTTGGTGACTGCTTCAAAGAAGTCTATCAGGTTTAGGAGACATGATCTACCTTTTACAAACCCGAACTGGGTGGGATCCAGAGTTTGGAGATTACCAATATCTTTGTTTATAAGTTCCATGATGATACGTTCCATGGCCTTGCAGACCAGGCTCATCAGACTAATGGGGCGGTAGATCCCGGGGTCCGTGGTGGCTCCCCCCTTGTGGAGTAGGATAACCGTTGCTGTGCACTATTCAGCAGGCACAAAGCCTGAGGTGAGGCTATGATTGAACATGGTACTTAGGTGGGGTGCCAGTTCATTCTGTAGTTCGTGTAGAACGCAGCTTGGGATGTTGTCTGGTCCCATGGATGCTGTGTTCTTGGCTTTGGAGAGTGTGGTTTTTACCTGTGCAGCCGTGATTACAGGAACTTTTCATTCTTCCGGTATAGAGATGGGCTCTTTAGGGGGTGAGAGGGGGATAAAGTTAGCACTGAACCTATCTGTCAGGATGTTGGCAATATCAGTTGGGTCTGTATATTTATTGCCATTGTGCTGTAACTCAAAACAGATCTGAGTGTTGCCATTGTGATTCTTGACATAGCTATAGAATGCTTTGTGGTTGTCTTTAGTATCAGTGGTGATTTTGTTTTCGTAACTAACTTTGGAGGATTTTATCAGGGATCGCAGCTTCTTACTGAGGCTGACCAGGGAGCTCCTCCATTCATGGGATTTTACACTCTTTTGCAAGAGTTTCTTCCTTCTGTTGTACAGTTTGTTTATGGCAGGGGACCACCAGATTGGCTTCCTTTTTTTGGAGGATAGCATCTTGGTTCTGTTTGGGATAGCACAATCCATGCACTCATGTAAGTGCTTATAAAGTGCAATTGTGTAGGATTCAGTAGTTGTAACTGTATTGTCCATCTGCACGGGTGTCATGAAGTTCACCACTTCTGTCTTAAGAAGCATGAAGTTGGCTTTGGAGAATTTTTTTACCATGGTTTCTTTAATGGGGGGTGGAGGCAGGATGTGGATATCTAGGGTAATTAGCTTATGGTCGGAGCGGACCAATGAGGCGTTGGCTTCAGGTGTGGAACACCGGTCACTCATATTGGTAATGACTAGATCCAGGATATTGTTGCCCCTGGTGGGGGTGTGGATAAGTTGATCCAGGGCATTGGAGTTTATGAATTCCAGAAAGCGTTGAGTGAAGGAGTTGGTACATGAGTAGTTTTCCCAGTTAATGGTGGGGTAGTTGAAATCGCCCATTACTAGGGTGTTTGGTTGAACCCTAATATTTTCCAGTACATCAAGAAAAGAGGAGTGGGAATCCTGGGGCATGGTGGGTGATCTGTAGCAAGCTACAATTTGGATTGCAGTTTTGCCCTGAGTTAGTTGCACTTGGATAACCTCGGCTGCATTATGCTGAGCAACTAGCCTGGAGGTGTGGATATCCTTAATGAATATGGACACACCTCCGCCTTTGGTGTTCTGGTCCAGGTTACATGGCTGAAAAGTGTGGTATGAGTTATAGCCTGGTAGTGCAGGGGTGCTCTCTGGAGCCTTGAGCCAGGTCTCAGTCACTGCACAGATATCGATGTTCTTCATATTAAGGAGTGCCTTGAGTGACTGCATTTTGAGATTTAGACTTCTAGCATTGAGTAGCATCACCCTCAGTTTTTGCTTGCCTGTTCCTGTTACAATGGTAAATTTGTCATTTTAACCTTGCCTAAAAAGGCACTATAGGGGCGGCAAGAACCTTAGCCAGTATCCAGAATCCCAGGGGTGACAGGTGCAGGCCAGGGTTGGGAGGGTGGCCTAATGGTTAAGGTGTTTGCCTTACATACACAAGGTGCAGGGTTTGAATCTCACAAGGGATAATTGGCTAGGCTTAAAATGCCTCGCAAGGGCAGTTAGCTTAGTACTAATCTATGAATCTATGAATCTATGAATCTCTGGCAAAGCATCGTGGTCTGTCGACCATGTCATCCCAGGCAGACAGATACTGGATCTCTTTAGAATGGCACCAGAAGCTTAGCCAATTGTTGAAGTCAATAATTTTGTCCTTTTACTGCGGCATCATTCTGGGTGATGGCAGAATGCTACTCAGGGCTAGGGTCATACCTGCCTGGGCTACAAGATCGGAGAGCTCTTCCATGTCTCTTTTCATGTAGTCCAGGGAGGTACGTCTCAGGTCATTCACACCAACATGGACAATGACAGAGTCATATTTGTACTTGTTGTGGAGTGATCTGAGTGAGTGGGTTATGTGGTGGATCCTGGCACCTGACAGGCAGCTGACAGTAACCTTCTCCTTGTTTAGCCTGGTGAGTGGGATATCAGTGTGCCTGGCTATAGAGTCACCTATGACTAATGTGTTGGGTATGTTGTTTTGCCTTATTGGCTGTGGTTGAGTGGCACACTGAGTCTGTGGGCTCTGTGTCATTTGGGTTGTGTTGGGGGGGTGGAGGTTGCTTGCATTTCTGCTTTGGAGGTCTCTGTTGCCTGAGCAGATTATTATTGAGAGCCTCCACGAATGTTTTTGTGTTTCTATGTGTGGATTTTGGTGGTGTAGATTTAGTGAGACTATGTGATGAGTGTGGTGTGGTGCAAGTGTTTACCTTCTCCTCTTGACTGTCAAGTTCAGTCTTGATTGGAGAGAGCTTTACCTCCAGTTTGGCTAGATAAGTGCATCTCTCACAGGTTGTAGTGTTGGGTGGTAGGAGGAGAGGGTTGGCTGTGTACATGAGGCAATTTCTACATTGCCCCAAGATGCCCAGATTCATCAGATAGACAGGAGAGAACACTGGGAGCTGACCCTTGGACATGCCTGAATAAAAAACTATTTTCCTCTAGATAAGTGAGGAAAGTGAGCACAAGAGCTGTTTTTCTCTAAGCAAGTGAGGACAGTAAGTACCAAAACTGTTTTCCTCTAGGTAATGAGGAAGGTTGAGTGCTGTAGTAATTAATAGGTTATTTAGTGCTTACAAGTTCTGAACAAGTGCTGATCACGAATATGCAAATTCAAGTGCTAAAAGTAAGAATCTGTATCTGGACTAAACTAGTTACAGGAAAGGGGGGAAACAAGTGCAAATGGGGCTTTTTAATCAGAAAGTTGAGAGAGATGGAAAAACTGCCCAAACGGCCAATAACTACAATTTATGGGCCAGAACCACTCCTTATGTGGTAGATAGGTTACCTAGTGCTTACCACTGCCACTCTCACTGATAAGCTAGAAGGCTTCCCTCCAACAGAGAAAGCTTGGGGGGGCTCAGAAGCTTACATACAGTCCTGGATACAGCAAATCTGAATCTGGATTACACTGGTTACAGGAAAGGATTTTTTTTTTATTTTTTACACACACACACACACACACACACATATATATATATATATATATATATATATATATATATATACAGAAAAGTAGCTAAACCAGCAGCCAAAACAATTCAAATGCAGTGCAAGCTAGCACACTTGAGTATGTAGCAATGTTAGAGCAAACAGTTTAAAATATGTAATTAAATTAAAAATGACTAAAAACAATGCAGAAGGAGTCTATTAGGTAGAATGGGGTAAAGAGATGGGACTGGGGGGAGTGTCCTAGATCAAATCTACAGTGGGGGTGGGCAACTGCAAAAACATCTAAATTTAAACAACAACACAAGAACAGGGAGGGTGGGTATGAGAAAACCAACACCTTCAGCAGAGATCTGAAAAACTATACAGTGAAGCAAAAAATAACAGTGCACAACTCTGAAGTCAGCCAGCAATGATATAAAATTAGTCAAACAACAATTACCAGTACACAACTCTGAAGTGCCAGAAAAATATACTCAGCTCTGTATATCTCCAGATAGTTTGAAGAGCACTCTTTCGGGACACAGGATGGCTCTAGCAATGATATGCCTGATATGATTTCTTGGAAGGTCACTTCCCTGTTAGTAACAAAAAAAAAATCACATGGCTTCTAGCAGAGCTATATTAAATATGGGTAGGGATTTTGTAGTATATGGATGATATACATATAACAAATTATAAAATGGCATTTTCCATTCTACTGCTTTGTGCAAAGGTATATTGAGCGATACTTAGTGGCATTAACATTCAAGGACACAATTTAAAGTATATGTCTTCTGTAGTTTTGGAACCACAGTCCCTTAGCTATAGTGGTTGTAAGGAGAATATATTTTGCAACATATTTTGCAACATATTGGATCTCAGTATGAAGTAAGTCAAGTGGAACAGCCTTCTGTTATTCTGTGAGTTAACAACATTATTTCTATAAACATTACATTACTAAAAAGTTTACTTTAATGATTAGTACACATAATAATTAAAACATATGCAGAAAAGAGCTTCAAGCAACATTTCTTCCAAATATTGGAGGAATGCAGCAGTGAGCTGTTGATGCTTTGCTCAAAAATATTCTCTACTGGATAATGAGTCAATTTTCATGTAGTTTACTATGGAGCACTACAGATCTGGGTGTGTGAAACTAGCTTGACAGTTTGTAAGGCTGGATGCTTAAAAAACTGTAGAGGAAAACAAAATGTAATTTGTCTGGCAAAACAGACCCATTGGCATAGAATGCATAATGTTTTTTTCTTCTGTTTGTTAGTTAGTTCCAAAGAGTAAAAACATATTGAAATGCAGAAATCTGCTATAATTTCTACCTGTTTTACCCATTTAAAAAAGATGAACGATATGTCTTTTAGTGTAGTTGGAAAGGTCAGTCCTAAAGATGGTCATTATAATCCTGATGTAGTGGTCAGTTTCTGAACAGTAGACCTCTGTATGCTTAAATAGCAACCTTTACATTTTAAAATGGCCACCATTTCAAACCAGTATTGGAGAAGCGGCAGACAACTTTAGAACTGACTGATTCCTATAGAGAGGTAGGTGTTGGTGAGGCTAACCCCTAGAATATTTGTCCGAGTGGAACAAAAGAGGTTTCATTGGACTTCTCTAAAGCACTTGTTATTACTTATAGTAAGGAAGCTCATGCCTTTGATAAAAATTGGCCCATATTGCTAGAAGATTCTCACATGAGACAATACGTGGGAGATAATCCCACGATCATATATAGGAAAGGGCTTAACCTTAAATATTTGCTTAAAATGAAACAAGTAACTGAAATACAAAATCGACAGGAAATGATTAAGTGTGGGGCATGTTCATGGTGTCATAAAGTCCATCTAGCCAACAGCTTTACAGTGAGAAATCCCACATATTATGTGAATAGTAAATATTCTTGTTCTTCTAAAGTAGTGGTTTATATGGCATTTTGCACTTCCTGCCTGAGCTTCTATGTAGGCAAAATGGAGAGAAAATTCTGGCAGAGGATTTATAAGCATGATTATGCTGTAAAGAAACAAAACTTAAATAATGTTTTGGCTAGGCACATTAATTGCAATACTGATCACAAATTCAGTTTTATGGCCATAGTTTCAGTGTGTGCAGAAGACAACAAGCCATGGGGGCTCCTTTTAGAAATAAAAGAACTAAAGTGGCAAATCCACTTACAGGCAGATAGTTGACCAGAACGAAATGAGTGGAGCTCCAGTGCCCCAGTGCTGAAGTTGAAAGCTCTTGAAAGGAAAAAAATTAAGATAGCAACATCTAAATAAATAAAATGCATTGCCTTTTATTCACATTTTGATATATTTATACATATATATATTTTTTAACAAACATATTTTTAACTTACATATTTTACCCACACACGATATGTTTTACACACACACACACACACACACACACACACACACACACACACACATATATATATTACATATTTATTCAATATTTAATATATTTAACATATATATTTATATGCATTTATTTTTAACATTTAAAAAAGAGTGCATGTTTGATATTGGTGTAGTAACTTAATTAATATGTTTTTAATCAAATATGAAGTCATTCATAACTATGTATAGCTTGTTTTCTTTCAGCATAAAACATACACTTTTTAGAAGTATGTCATTACATAAAAATGTTCTAGTAGTGGTCTTTTACTGTATATATCTATAAGAAGTTAATATGAATTCTATTTTCAGTTTACTATTAGCTTGATAGCAACAGAGTGGCAGCAGATGCTTTTTAGAATGTGTTTTTTATATTCATGAGATGAAGTGTTTACATTTTATTAATATTCATGAATTGATTCACCAATCAATGTTACAGGAAGCTTATATAGGAAGTGATTTTAAAATTATCAACTGTCTGATGAAGTTTAACATATGGTTTAAATGAAAGCGCTAACCTGATTCTTTATTTTTAGAAAATAAAGTATTTTTTGTGACAATTCAACCTTCTGGGCTTGTTCCTTAACCCTATTTTGCTGCCAGTGGAGTCTGTGAACTGCTTTTGTTTCAGTTCCAAGTTTATATTGTGTCTTTTGCATTCTTTAATATCACATTACACAGAATCAGCTTAACCAAGCGTATTGGTTTGTAGAACTTTATGGCCATTATAATGATATTAAAAAATGATTCTCACATCTACACTATTTTATATCCTTAAAGTATGTGTGAAGTGTAAATTTAAATTTCTAGCCAAGTAAATGGGAATTTTCTATATCAAGCTTTGTGCTCCCAAAGCATAAGGCAGTGTAAAGTACATAATTTTTACAGATATTTCTTAATTTATAGGTCAAGTCTTCTAAAGTTCTCACCATATAATACAATTATTTTTCATTACCTGCTTGTTAAAATATTGTTTAAATGCTAAGAATTTTAGTCCACTTTTTCTAACCTTTTTACCACATGATTTTCTTGATAAACTTCAAGTGCACACCTCTGTTAATAAATAAAATCAAAGACTTTGAATGCTCTTTTAAAAGAGCCCTGTTTAACTTAGGTTTCTTACTTTGTGCTGTCTAATATTGTTAACTCTAACATTCTTGTAGACCTTAATATGATTTATCTGATTTGCATTGAAATAAGTAATTTTTGTTACAGAATTTTCATTCATGGTTTTCCTTCACATTTGAAATTTGCAGTCAGTATCATCAACCTAAAAGCTGCATTGCAAATATTAATATTATGTGATTGTTCTTGAACAGGACACTAAACAGTACTATATTTGATGCAAACAAGAACTCACATTTTCTCAGACTCATGCAAACCTTTCTTTCTTCTGTGCTGATAACTAACTCTTAGACGTTAATTCTATCAGACACACAGAGCAATGTATTAGCTTTACTGTATGGACGTTTTCATTTTCTAAGCTGTTCAAAAGTGCATGCTTGATAGTTTTCTTCTATACAAATGCTAAACCTATAAGGTGGAGATTTAAAATGTATGCAGAATTTATAGATAGCTAATAATATTGGTTACCTCTCATTTCTGGACATTCATTTAACACTACAGTACCACCTCCCACCCTTGACTAGGATGTGATGCCTGAATTCAGCCATCTTGTACCTGCACTTATAAATACTGAAAGGAAATGACTTTCTTATACAGCTAATACAGTAGGAAATATTTCCTTGCCTAAACAAACTGTCTGCATGTATTGTAACTGCTATTTAATGTAATACTACATGAACATACCAAAATATTTTTTTTCTTTCTGACTAAATACATGAACAAGTAGTTGTAAGATTACTCATGCAGATATATACCTCTGTTTTTCAGACATATATATGCAGAATAATATTGCACTAAGCATAACTTACATTTGTATTTATACAGACGATTATTGTCATTCCAAAAACATTACATTCATTTTTCTGCAGATGCATTTCTGTGTACAGATATGTGTATGTTTTATTTTTCATAACTTTACAGATGCAGTTCCTCAGGTACACATAGTTCTTCTAGCTAATACCTTCAATTATGCAATGTTTGCATGTTTTATCTATGTTAAATATCCCCCCCAAAAAATAACCTTATACTTACTATAAAACTTACCTCAACATGGTTGACCCACTCAGCCAGATTGTCCACCTTGTGCTTCTTCATCTCATTGGACCAGTGATGGCACTGCTGGGTAGAGTGGGTAATCCCTGTCAGGGTTTCGTTTGTTCACCCAACTCCTGCCAAATATTGATATTTTTCCAATCACTACCTTTAATGCATGCCTCAAACTTATCCAGATATGACTCCTTTATAAGGTAGGCCATCATTCTTGTCTCCTTATCAGACCAGCTTGGAGTGAGGCCTTAGCAGGTTCTGCCATGACTAGAAGTGCCAGTACCAGAATGAAGAAAATATGTGAGTGTGTAGTCAGAGGACTATATCTGTATCCTATTGTCAGTAATCCAGTCCCATGGTGAGCAAATATTTGACAGTCGTACATGCCTACACATGTATTTCCTACAGGCTTCCCAAATTCTTCTCTCAAACATCCAATGATATGTCATCCATTATAAATTGTCCAGCAACAGTGTAAAGTTCAGACTTGTGCTGTGGTGCTTGTGTTAAGTACTGAGTTCTCTAGCTGGTGTAACTAGTTAGGTAGGGGTTCTAATCTCACTGCAGTCAACTGGTGTATATATGTAGTCATAAGAGCATGAGTCTGTATCCTACTACTATTTTGACAGTCATACATGCCTACCCAACCATTTCATCTGGGCCTCCCAACATCTTCTCACAAATATACACTACTAATGTCATCAACTATAAGGTGTTGTGTGACACTATAAAAGCCATACTTGTGCTGTGTTACTTGCATTAAGTACTGTGTTCTTTAGATAGTTTGGTATGGATTCTAGTTTCACAGCAGAAAATGTGTGTTTGTGTGTGTGTGTGTGTGTGTGTGTGTCTGTGTGTGTGTGTGTGTGTGTGTGTGTGTGTGTGTGTGTGTGTGTGTGTGTGTGTGTGTGTGTGTGTGTGTGTGTGTGTGTGTGTGTGTGTTTGTTGGTGTTCAGTTAGCTCACAGTTAAGAGACCATTTTAGAACAGCATGTGAGACACTCTTACTACCATCTTCTTCACAACAGACAGTGCTGATGTCATCAGATATAAAGTGTTGTCTGACACTCTAAAAGCCAGACTTGTGCTGTGGTGTTTGCATTAAGTACTATGCTCTGTAGATAAATAAGCAGGAGGTCTAGTCTCACTGGGGTCAACTTGTGTGCTTGTGTGTTTGTGTTCAGTTAGTTCACATTCAAAATACCATTTCAGAACAGCATGTGAGACACTCTTACTACCATCTTCTTCCCATTAGACACTGCAGATGTCATTAGTATAAGTGTTGTCTGACACTAAAAAAGCCAGACTTGTGCTGTGACACTTGTTTTAAATACTGTCTTCTGTAGATAGTTAGGTAGGTGTTCTAGTCTTACTGCAGTTAACTGGTGGGTGCATATTCTTTCAAAAATCAGTATGTTGACAATTTTAAAATAGAATCACAGTCCACTGCTATGTCAGACACTCCTCCAAACATCTTCTTGTAATATACACTGATGATGTCATCCTGTATAAAGTGCACTCTGGCATTATTCAAGTCAAAATTGTGCTGTGGCAGTTACATTAATCACTCTGTTCTCCAGCTTCTGTAACTAGATATTTAGGAGTTCTTATCTAACAGCAGACAACTTGTGTGTATATACATTCAAATAATATTTCTGAGACAATTTTACACTGAGATATGACTCCACATCATGTCAGACACTCCTCCCAATAATGCTTTTCTCAGAATACAATAATGTTGTCATACTCCATAAAGGGCAACATGATACTGTTAAAGTCAGACATATGTGGTGGTGCTGCTGTTGCATTGTATGGAATTCAGCTGCTATACCTACACAGGTGTAATGCTCAAATCAGACACAAATTACTGCTCTGTGTGTGGTTGGCAGTACATTACAGTCATTGTATGATCTTTTGAATTGCTTTTCATTTCACTACCACTTAAGAGAACTTTTAACATAGCCCCATGCATCCAACATCCCCTTTTCCCTCTGACCATGATATCCTTTCTGCAAAGGAGTGGAGGATGTCCTCATGTCAAAGATGCATAAACACACATCATGAGGCAGAGTCCTTCCATGAACCTTTGCAAGCCATCTACAGACCACTGGATGTGTGGTTGCTAATTCTGTCAAGGGGTGGTGACATGTCACATATGGAGAGGCACTATGTGATGGAATGAAATGAATACACACATACAAGCATAGCCTTACTATCTTTCAGCATATAGAAAAATGGAGTTTGGTTTAAATGTTATCATAATATCTAAAGTTGTATGTGATGTTGGCCACTGAGTTAGAAATGTCGTAGGAACCTATGACCATTTTACATGTCAATACTGCTGTCATTGATGTGCAGTGTTGAGGTGTGAATGTACAGTAGACCTACAAGAGGTTATTACAATCTGTGATGTGATGTAATATATTGATGGCTGCTGCTGCCATTTCATTACATATTCCTCCCATAACAGCTATAGTAATATGTCTCCTGAGAAACTGTTGACATGGGATGATTCTATGTATATTGCTGGCTTAGGAAAGCATGTGCTTTTGTAGTGGAGGAGATCAAAATTCTAGATAGTTCTCATTCAACCATCACAGTGACACTTGCAGTATGGCATATGGCATAAGTGTGCACATGTCTACCTACCATCATTAGATGCTCTGTGACATACACCAATTATAAATTCATACTGATTACATGGGCACATAAGTTTTGTTTCATCCACATGTTGTAATGCTGTGATATACACAAAAATATCATGCCTTGATTCATTTGTAACCTTGTGGAATTCATTGCATGCATAATACTGCTGCTATTCCCAAGGATTATTGAGGTGGTAACCAGCACCACTTTGTGACTATCATCATTTGTGTCAGTAAATGTTCTGCATGAGCCACAACAATCTCATTTGTTATGTATCCATGGTTCCCTATCAGAAGCCTGAAACACTATAAGCCTGAAAATCAAAATCCTGAAAACTATAGACTGAAAGTTCAAAATCCTGAAAGCCCAAAATCCTGAAACTCAAAATCCTGAAAACACAAATAATGCTAATATGTCACTATAAAGACACTAATATCTACCAACTGACCCTGACCCTAACCCTAACCCTAAGGTCCGTCACTATCGCACACTCACCTGACCCGCGCCCTAACCCTAACTCACTTAAACCGCCCCTAACCCCAATATTTGTCACTATTGCATATATGCCTAACCTGCGCCCTAACCCTAACTCACTTAAACCGCCCCTAACCCTAACATAAAACCAACCGCACACTTACCTGAACCCAACGCATGACCCAACACCACAGGGCTAACAATAGCAAAGCCACAATGACGTCAGTATGTCCATTTTGTGTTTTCAGGATTTTGAGTTTCAGGATTTTGGGCTTTCAGGATTTTGAACTTTCAGTCTATAGTTTTCAGGATTTTGATTTTCAGGCTTATAGTGTTTCAGGCTTCTGATAGGGAACCGTGTCCATATATGGTATCAAGCTGCTCAAATACAGCTTATCAATGAAAAAAATGTGGGCATATGTTGTGCAATTGATGTAGGTAAATGGCAATGGTACAGTTGTATGACTGCGTGAACAGTACCACTATGTTGCATGTGATGCATAACCAAGGATGTATTTAGAGATGTCATAAATCATTTATTTGAATAAGGGTGAAATGTTAAGGGAAGTATACAACTAAGCACAGAGCTGTTTGTGGATGACACCAGACATACTCACCTGGATAAAATAGAGAATCTGCTAACTGACAGTTTGTCTTACACCTCACCCCCCTCTCACCACTGGCCATCAGCCAAAGTATACATGCAAACATTACTCAATTTATTTTCTCAAAGTGCAGCTCATCTGTGCACCCTCTAAGGCTAAAAACAGAATCAATAGGCCCTGACAACATCCCATGTTGCCTATACAGTGACTTAAAACCTGACCTAGCAGACACAGTTGGATCCCTACTTAAACACAGCCTCTAGACAGAATATGTTCTTGCAAAGGGTTTACAGCAACAGTCATCCATCTGACCAGGGGGGCATCACCCGATGCATGGACTTATAGACACATAATCCTGACTCTCCTCTTCTGTGAAGCAGGTTAACAACTCATCGTGGA
This sequence comes from Protopterus annectens, assembly GCF_019279795.1. Classification (NCBI taxonomy): domain Eukaryota; kingdom Metazoa; phylum Chordata; order Ceratodontiformes; family Protopteridae; genus Protopterus; species Protopterus annectens. Next base: position 677,526,094 of record NC_056749.1, on the reverse strand, counting down.
CATTATTAAAAATGACACAGGTAATCTCCTGACTGTGTATCTGTGTACCAAACCCATGTTTGATTTGATAAGGCTACATATTGCCTGTTAAATCTGGTTGACATCTTCAAGAAGTCACAAAGAGCATGCATGATGAAAAATATCACCCTACATAACTTGACATGGCTAAGACATTTGACACAAATCCACACTAAGGAATTGCAGAGAGACTGTCTCAAGTGGATATAAACACCTACATCACCAAGTGGGTAGACAAATGAACCACATACAAGACACATAATGTCTAAGTGTGTGAAGTCACCTCTAGCTGGACTCCAGTGACCAGGTCCATTACGCAGGGCTCTGTACTAGGCCCTTTCTTGTTCAGTATTTAAGTGTCATAAGTTAAGAAAAAATTACACAGCCTTTGTTTAACCAGCTTTATGGATGACTACAAATTGTGAACAATCATGTAATCCAAGAACGCTATGGATATACTGCAGAAAGTATTAACACACACAAAGGATTGTTGCAAGAGCCAAGGAGATACAGTAGATGAACAAAAATCACAATTAGTTCCTTTATGAAAGAAAATACACAAGCTAATTACAATACAGACAGTGCACACCTATGAGCAGACCCAGTGGTACTTGACCTGGGTACTCAGGTAGATAGTATCCACCAGCATGTGACCACAGTGATGACAAATCCCTTGTACTTAACACACTTCCTGAGTATGGGCAGGCCATCCATATCAAAGGACATTATAGTCCCATTGTTCTCAGCCCTCGCCACACCAATAATTTTGTACAATGCACCTTTTTTCATGTACCGCACCACACTTCTTCCAGGAATTATTTACTCAAGTGTATAGGTTTTGCTACAGTGAGCTCCTACATATCCTATTGGCCATACATAAGTATTCTTTGTATTGCATAAACATTAGGAGTTGACAGTGCAGACTTCCCTTCTAAGTGTTATACAAGATGCATATGCATGTGGGTTCCTGTGGTGCACCCAGTAACTAGATATCTCATTGACAGCATTGGTTGCATGGGTTACATTCTTGCAGGTGTGGACTGTGGCAATTATATGTCATGCACACCTCTCAACTAGCCAGGATTGCTTGTAATTTAAACAACAGATGTAACAGTGCCCCGCGTAACACATCCAAAATGTGGTCATTCTTGAAGAAGGTGCCCTTGATTCCCCTTATCGATTACTGAAAAATTGTTACAGTTGTACAAGTGTGTTCATGCAGAATATATGTAATAACTCACAGTCACATATTTTATTCCAATGACATAATTAATGGTGGTAATATTAGAATAATACCTCCATTAATTGTATCATTGACATCGTCCATGATTGTGCATGTTTCTGTCTACTGTTGTCCACGAGCTTGTTGCTATGTGTCCTGCAACTCATTTTTCACATCTTCATAATATGCACATAACCCCTATTGTATATACCACCTTTGATAAATGTCCTCTACAGTGATTATGCCAGGGTGGTTATATCACAACCAATCATCTCCATTCATATGTGACTTTCTGTGACAGTCACACAATATACAATAACTGTGTGATGATATGAATATACCCACATGGGAGATGTAAACAGCAAGTACATACTGTATCGTGTACATATGCGATTACTGTTCATGCTACAACTGTCTTGTCTTTGGGGTGTACTTACACTGACATGCCCTTACCGTTGTACATTACCATGTTTCACTTGTCCTCTTCACCTTTCTTCATTCTTACCATTCATATCTGTGGCCCTTTAAAATACACACACTTTCCTAGACTAGTTTCTTTATAATGCAGTCTATGTACCCTTGATGATTATCACCAAAACCTTTATTTCAATATGCCAAAAACATGTCTGTATTGTACTTTGCGCTGACTACACTTTCTTATAATGTGTTAGAAATGTATTCATTGCCTTAAAGTAAACCATGGTAGTCATTGTGGCTGTAAGTGCAGTTTCTCTGTTTGAATATGCACATGCTGGTTTACATGATTTCCTGGCTGGCAACACTGTCACCACAAAACCTCACATGCATCCATGTAAGCACAATGTGCAGCATGCATATGCAATTAGCGCTGTTGGTCATCGCGCAAACACATAAAAAATCATGTAGGCTTCACTCTAAGCCTACACGGAATTTATTGAATCTCAGGGAGAGAGTCAGGGGAGAAAAATTGTTTGAAGTCAGGATATATGTAAAGAAGGGAGAGTAATGAAGTATAAGGTATGAATAGGTACTTGTTCATATACAGGGATATAGTTTATCCTGTTTTTAGCAAGAACAGAGACAGATTTTGGGTACAAAGACTTTTAGGACTGTTTTAAGATTGAGAATTAGGATAACTCTTTCCATAGGAAAAACAGTCTAGTTAAGAGTTTAAGTAGATCTTTATTGATGCATGAGTGTTCTTGTCTGATGACACTTGGCGCAAGTGATTTGGGCTCAACTAGGACAAGCAACTCACACTTGGAAATAGCAAGACTAGCAGTAAATGACAGCTTTTTCTTTTTCTTTTTTGCACATTGCAAAGTAGATAGGTTTGGTAAGACTTCACTTTATATAATGTTATCTACACATGGTACGAATTGTAGAAAAATTCCACCATGAATCACAAGTGAGAGAATGCTTCATTACCATAATCTGGGTTACATCATTCCTTATTTACATCTTATTATAATTTCACTTGTTTATGCTCATTCAAGATCATTGCACATTATAAGTGGCCTCTATGAATCACAGCTTAGCTGCGATTATTTGCGGACAATGTAGATAACCTGAACGTGTCTGCATAATGACTATGAATACCACCCTAAGTCTTTTGGCCTGCTCTGTTTGGAAAGCAACAGAAAACGGTTGGCTTAGCTGAACTCTGCTGTTTTTCGGTTATTTGTTGAACTGACTATTATTCATTCTTAACATGTTTGAATTTTTTTAAGTAAAATGTTATTGGTATCACATATTAGCCACAAAACACCAACAGTAACTAGAATGGACAAATTAAATAAATCATAACATAAAATTGACAACAAATATTTAGTATACTCGAAATCAGGCACCATATACAAAATGTTCTCAAATAAACTGTAGCTGAAGTCAAAACAGCTGTGATTCAGACTCAAAGTTAGCATAATATTCATTAAAAAAGTTGTCCAATGGATCCATTTTTTCCAGGGATAGGCCCTTCAAATGCAGATCCAACGTGCTAACTTCCAGACTGGAAATCTCTTTCATGAGGGTTGTTAAATTTGCAAAAGTAGAGACAACGGGAGACTTACACTTGGGTGAAACACAACTAGGAGTGATAAGTTTATCAAATTTAATAAGGATGGAAGTAACAAAGGAGCAGTGGTTATACCTAAAGAAATAAAGCTTTAATAACTTTAATACTATGTGACCAGATAAAACTGCAAATACTCTGAATCATCTGTTTGCATCCAACAATGCAGAACACTACCTAAAAATATGTGCCCAACCCCAACTCATAAACTGAGCACCTTCAGCAAACAGAAGTTTCTTTGGGAACATCCTAATAAATTTAGCTGATATATAGAAGTTCTTGAACTGACACTATCAGGCAAAACAAATTTGAAATTTTGAGAGCAGGTTGTAGTTATTGCAAGCAAACAAGGCCAGTTAAGCTCATCAGTTGTTATTCCCAGATTCTATCCCACATAATGTGATATCTATCCAACAGTCACTATCTAGGTGTTATAATAATATTATAAAAGAGACAAATCACTATTTTCATCACTGAGAGAAGACCCCTAAAGTCTACCAGCCATGCAACCCATCTGGGCCTATTTTTTCAGGGAAACCTGCCTAATTGCATGACCCTGTACATAGCCATAACTCTTGTGTAAAAATCAGGCTGTTTTAGAGAGAAATTGTATAATCTACTGAGGTCTATCCAAAGACATTTATTAATAATGCATCTAAAAATTTAGGCCATTGTCTCAGCTGGGATTCTCTTTCCTATAAGACTTGATGATACATTGCTTCCAAGCCACCCAACAAATAAAGTAACACAGACCACCAAACAGCCTGCTTGTCCACCCTTACAAGCTCACCAAATATTTCAAGCCTAGAAGCCATGGAGTACAGGTCTATATATGGCAAGTCCAAACTCCCTTGCCCAAATGGGAGGGAGAGGTACTGGTACTTCATTCTAAGCTTTTCTTCTGCCCACATGAAATTCCTTGGCATTCATTTTAGCTGGAAAGGGGGTGGAGGGGTGGAGGTTGAGGAATAAATGCAAAAAATACAAAAAAAAAAAAAAAAAAAAAAAAAACACCTGCACTCACTGGACCATATCCAAGAAGTGGTCTGCACACACATGAGAGAATGTTTTAAATTTCCTTGGCATTTCAGCATAGGTGCTTTCATGGGAAGCTTTTATGGCAGGTCTTAAATGAATCCCCAAATAAACCGTAGCATCAGCAGGTGCCAGAAAGTGGAACTGTCTGAGAGCCTAGGGGATGGAGTGTAGTTAATTTTGATCATCTTTGTTTTAGAGGAATTAACCTTATATTAGGAAAGATCACCAAAACATTAAAGACTCTCACATAACATGGAGGGCTGACCTTCAGGATTAGTCATGCTCATCTGCATACAGCACGTACTTATGAGGAATACACCTGTTATGATATCTTTATAAAGGCAAGGAATGCAGACAGACCATCAAAGGCTGAAGGTATAGGTCAACTAGAAATAAAGAAATGAGGTAACCCTGCATAGTACATCTGCATATCTATATCGGAGAAGATAGGTGGAATTCAGCTTCAGTTTAGCTTAGGATTCCACATATAATCTTTTAAGCAAGGTTGCAAACCTGAGAAGGAAATTCATTTTAGCTAAGACCTTTCACAGAAAATCCCATTTGACAATGCCAAAAGCATTCTCTACATCAAGGCTAACTAATAACAAAGAGTAAGTGGTGACAGTTAAATGTTTTCCAATTAACGATGTTTTTTGTGAGGTTGGCAAATGGTGTGCAATACCTAACAAACACAGTGTGGTCCAGATGAATTAGTTGAGATATTATCTCTGATATTATCTTGGCCAATAATGCCATAAAAGGTTTATAGTTTTGATTTTAAATTGAGATGGGATGATTCAAAGCCTCTGAGGTGGGATCCATTCCAGGCATGTGGACAACACCCATAATTGTTTCCCTCTAAGAAACAGGTGAAGAACCTTGCTGCAGGTAGTTTTGTTGGCCAAGGAGTAAACTCTTGATGGAAAAATGCAGGTATCCCCAACTATATGCCTATAGCAGAACATCATCTTGTCCTAGCATTTTCCCTGTGGCCAGTACTGTAATGTTATTCACAACCTCATGTGCAGAAATAGAGTGTTTCAGAACATTAGTGTCTTTGGAAGTTAAAGAGGGATGAGGTGGTGCATCTAGTTATTCTTATTCTACTTGTTTTGCCAGCAGCAGGATAAGACATATTGATTCAGAATAGAACTAGGAAATATTATTTGCAATAAAAAACATAATTTCTTGAGTTATGGCAAATATTTTCTGTGAAACAAAGTCTGTTACCTGTACTACTTCTCTATCCCTTACCTGTTTTTGAAGGTGAAGGGCCAAGTACTTATTGCTAATAGGAGAAGAATCAAACATTTTATGCTTCAGTGCTTGGTGCATCTGATCTACTTTATATGCTGGGTAGTTAGCTATTCCATAGGTAACATCTTCAGTCTCTTCTCCGACCTCTTCTTCCATGATATTGGATGTTTCCAGTTTTTGGATGGTCAAAAGTTCTTCTTCTTGCAATGTTTCTCCTTATCATAAATATAACTCCCATCTTGTGGCCTGCAGGCAGCTCTGAAAAATACCTCCTTGTTCAGTAACAATATAAATAAAAGGAAAATTATACACTTTCATTAATGTTTATTAGATATCTTGTATTGGTGTTGAAACAGCAAATTATCAATTAGGACAAATAATACAAATCTCATAAGGCAGTATAATTTTGGCTGGTGACTTAAACTGTATTTTAGATGATGAAGATTCTAATACTGCTAGAAAACAAAGAATATCAACCTCACCTAAAGCTTTAAAATATTGCAGATTAATTTCAGATGAAAGATATTAATAAATTCTCAGATTCCAATTCTCTTTTCTATGCTCATTTCTCTCATAGATATAATACTCAGTCAAGAATTGGAGGGTATATATCTCTAATAACCTAATATCTAGATTAAGTAAAGTTGTCAAATTCTGCTATTGAATCATAATGCCCTAACATTTGAACTTATATTAAACATTAATAGCAACATTTCCATTAAAATGATACAAGTCTACATAACCAGCTTAAAAAAGTTTAAAGATTTTTTTAACAAAGAGGTTAAATCCTTTATTGAATTCCGTTATACTGATGAATTTTCTTAAATTTGTGTATGGGATGCTCTAAAAGCTTATTTGAATGGTAAAATAAAGAATTGTTATGCTCATAAGAAAAAGCAATGAGAAAAAGATTTGATAGATTTTCAGGAAAAACCTGATAAATTAAAAATCAAGACAAATAGACCAAAAAGGACATAATGTGTTAAAAGAAATAAATGACAATAAAAAATGTATCTAGAAATTTTAAATCATAAAACTATGATAAATTTAGAGAAGATTAACTTAATTAATTATTGTGTAAATCCAAGATATATGCATACATTAACATCAATAAGAAAAATGCTTATTAAATCTAATCACATTAAAGAGTTGTATTCTCCTGAAAGTAAGAAAAAGGTAACTGATAACTTGTTATAAATGACATACACTATATTGAACATCAATGGGAAGCATAATGATTGTCTCATAAAAGTAAATGTACATAACAAGTCATATAATTGCTTTAACTTGAATTGTGATTTTGTAACCCATCTTGACCAGATATAATACTTAAGCCGTTACCAAGGTAACTAATGTTTTATACATGACATCAAACTGACAACGTTGTTCAAGGGAAACAATAGAAGTCTGAACTAGGAATGTAACAATCACATTCTGAACAAATAGTATTAAATTGAAAATAATCACTCAGTTTAACCTTTGCTGATTATACAAAATTTAATGTTTCATTTAAATCTAAAAACTTTCAATATATATCATAAAATGGCAATTTATGAATATGGAAAGGGAACTTGTAGTCATTAATCGCAATACATGAATTTGTTGTTTTTAACCTATAATTTCACTCATTTTATAATAGGAAATGACAGATATGAAAATCCTTATGTGTAGGAAATGGAGGAAATAGGGGTGCACTGATAATTAAAATGCACCAGCTTTCATCAATGTTTACATAAAACAAGCCTGATGCTTTAAGTAAGCTAGCAACAAACAAAGTGATTACTTAAATGCTGGCAAACAATGAAATATAACTTTTGATATATTCAGTAAAATACATTGTATTATAAACATTAGGTATACATATTATTACCATCTATTTATATTAAGTAATAAGTTTTGAAAGACTTCATCAATAAGGGTGAATATGTTAAATAACTGTGTGCTATAATATTGTACTGAGGTTTTATATATGTTACATCCTACTTTACTATGAATGAATTGCTTGTCATCTATCTTTCATCTAAATATTAATTGCTTATACAATAAGTAGACAATTATATTGCATTAGAATTCTGTCTAATCTACAATAGTACTATATCTGTTCAAAGTAACATGAATATTGCTTATTCCTATTACAAATATTCTCCATATAATAATTCAATATATGGAGCTCAGATGCTCTTGATTGTCAAGGTATGAGTGATAATCTGATGGACGTAGGTTTATCCATCAGATTAGGAATGATTTTCATTCCATGGCTAGTGTGGATCTTAGTTTTGTTAACATTTACTTATTTAAATTTATTTCACAAAAACATTTTTATACCTGACCAAAACATTACTTTACTGGTAAACACTCAAAGTATAAAACGGTTTACTAACAAAATTTTGAACCACACTCCGTCGACTGTACTATCGTCGAACACGGAAGTTCGAAAACGGGAATGACGAAGTCAAAAAACAATATAGGAATGGGTTTTAACATGGGTCGAGGTAGGTGTTCAATATTATTCCGAACTACAAACATCTCCCCTACCTCAACCCATGTTAAAACCCATTCCTAGATTGTTTTTTTTTACTTCGACATTCCCGTTTTTGAACTTCCGTGTTCGACGATAGTACAGTCGACGGAGTGCGGTTCGGAATTTTGATACTAAACCTATAAAACTGATAATTTCCTTTAAAAGCTCAAACATATACTTTATAGTTATCAGACAAAAATGTTTAGTAGTCACAATAAAACAAAAAATGCATAGTCTAAATAACCTAAGATGGATTTAACTTTATTATCTTTAAATACCAGTGACTTAAACAATCCTAGCAAGAGATGAAATCTACTGAAATATTTAAAATGGAAAAAAGCACAAATTGTCTTCCTTTAAGAAACTGATTTCAAAACAAATGACAATTACAAATAGAATCCTAAGGAATATATGATATTAGCGCAATCCATTTATAAGACAAAGACAAAAAGGGTAACAATTTTATGGAAAACAAATGTGATTAACCCAGAAATCATTTATAAGTATGAAGATAAAGAAGACCTTCTGGCATTAGTAATAGTTAAATATAATAACAGAATATGGACCCTAGCCAAGCTATACTAGTTCCCAGGGATTGGAACAGGAACTGTTAAATAACACTTGGATTTCATTTCCAATAATTATAAAGGCAACTTAATATTAGGAGGAGATTTTAACTGTATAGTTAATATTTCTTAAACTACAAATAAAAGACCACTGTGTACATCTGCTGCGTCAAAAACTTTAAACAAGTGGGTAGAATCATTTCATCTTGTAGATACTTTCAGATTTAAAGAAGATAAATCTTTGTTGTTTTCCCATCAAGATCACAGATTTGGTACCCAAACTAGAGTAGATAAAATATTTGCTGCCCATGACTTACATTCTAAAATCATTAATTTTTCAATCGCTCCATGCCCTTTTCAGACCGCAAATCATTGATACTAAAACTTCAAAATGGGTACAAACTATTAATCTTTAACTCCAGAATTACAGCATATATAACTAAAATTAAAGAGTTCAAACACTGTTTATTATCTAAATTACAGTTCTTCTTAGATATTAATTACACCACAGAGATAAATAAAATAATGATATGGGACTCATTAAAAGCTTACATATATGGTAAAACCCTTAACTTAGTACAAAAAGCAAATCAGAGAATGTGATTCTGAATTATTAGATCTATATAGGTTCATAGGTTCATAGGTTCATGCTAGGCTATCTGCCCTAGGGCATTTATAAGCCTAGCCAGAGTATGTTTGGCTTTCACCACCCATTTTAAATTAATTTTGCTATGCCCTTTTTCGAGGTTAGTATACTGTGCCTCTGTCTAACAGTGACACAGAAGTGATACCCGGGGTAAACCTAAGATCTCCTATCCACTCATCAAGATTCCTCTTGAAGAGAGTCAATGAGGGACTCTGCCTAACCTGGACTGGGATTTTATTCCAGAGTGAAGGGAGCCTCTGGGTTATGAATCTGTCCCTCCAGCATGTCCTATTTATTTCAGAGCTGAGGTTCAAGTCTCTCAACCACGTAGCTTGATGGGATTTGGATTTTTTGAGGTGCAGCATGTCCCTTAATTCCGGGTTGGACATGGCTTTATACATCAGGCACAGATCGCCTCTGAGCAGGCGGTATGCCACTGAGTAGAGCTGGAGTTTCTTTAACTGGGCAGCATATGGCATCTGTTTGAGCCCTTTGATCCTCTTGGTGAGGTACTTTTGGGGTCTCTGCAGTTGCTGCAGGTGTTTGGTAAGGTACATCCCAAAAGGGGCATTGTACTCGATTATGGGCCTGATGAGGGATGAGTAAAGAAGCACGATGACCTCCCCTGATCTAGATGTGAATCCCTTCATGATTAGGTGGGCTATATAAAATGTTTTTCTAACCACTTTGGCCACGTGGTTGTCAAATGAGAGATTGCTATCAACTTGGGTCCCCAGGTCCCTAATTACTTCTTCTGTACTTAATGGATTACCACCTATGTGGTAATTTGTGGGCACTTTGTTTTTGCCAAAGGGGATGACTATACACTTTTTGGCGTTTAGCTTGAGGCCATGGCTTTGGCACCAGTTGTCTGTTTCTATGAGGCCCTTTTGGAGGATGCTTGTGTTGGCTGGAGAGTCGATTATGGCACCCAGTTTGCTGTCATCTGCGAACTTGGTCATCCACAGTCCTTCCGTGTTGGCCTGTACCTCCGAGAAATATATACCGAGCAAGATAGGTCCCAGGACTGAGCCTTGTGGGATGTCACTTGTAATTGGTTTGGAGTCTGACATAGCTCCAGCAATTCTAACCATGTGGGTTCTGTCCTTGAGCCAGTTTGCAACCCATCTAGTGACATAGGGGTTTATATTTAAGCTGGTGAGCTTATCTATAATGCCCGAGTGGGATATTGTATTGAAGGCTTTTGCGAGGTCCAGGTAGGCTGTGTGGACCACCTTCCCTTCGTCAATGGCCTTGGTGACAGTTTCAAAAAAGTTGACCAGGTTTAAGAGGCAGGATCTGCCCTTAACAAAGCCGAACTGGGTTGGATCCAGTGTCTGTAGGTCCCCAATATCTTTATTTATGAGGTCCATGATGATCCTTTCCATAGCTTTGCAGACAAAGCTAGTCAGGCTTATGGGGCAATAGTTTCCAGGGTCAGTTGAGGCACCACCTTTGTGGAGAGGGACCACTGTTGCTGTACACCACTCTTTGGGTAAATATCCTGTAGTAACTCTGAGATTGAACAGTAGTTTTATGTTTGGGTTTAGCTCTTCTTGGAGTTCATGTAGGATGCAGCCCAGGACACCGTCTGGTCCCATTGATGCTGTGTTTTTTGCTTTGGAGAGGGCAGTTCTTACCTGAGCATCTGAGATGTCAGGGGGGGCAGCACTCTGCTGGGATAGATATTTGCCATTTTGGTGGGGGGGGGAGTTTGCGCTGAACCTGTCAGCTAGGATGTTGGCAATGTCTGTGGGTTTGGTGTATTTTTTGTCATTTTGGACTAATTCTGAGCATATCTGGGAATTCCCACCCAGGTTCCTAACATAACTAAAGAAAGCCTTGTGATTATCCTTAGTGTCCTGTACAATTTTTCTCTCGAAGCTGGCCTTAGATGATTTTATGAGTGCCCATAGTTTTTTGCTAATACTGATCAGAGATGCCTTCCCTTTTTGGGATTTTGCTCTATCATGTAGTAGCTTCCTTCTTTTATTATATAGTTTGTTTATGGCTGGGGTCCACCAGACAGGACGTCTGCCTTTGGAGGATTGGGTCTTGGTTTTATTTGGGATTGCATGATCCATGCATTCCTGAAGGTGTTCATAGAATGCATTTATAAAGGATTCTGCGGTCTGGGCCGTATTTTCCACAGGCCCGGGGGCTTTGAAGGATTCCACCTCGGTTTTGAGGAGTGTGAAATTTGCTTTAGAGAAGTTTTTCACTGTGGTTTTCTGGGCAGGGGGTGGGGTCGGGATGTGAATATCCAGTTGGATTAGTTTATGGTCTGATCTTACCAGTGAGATATACACTTCTGGTCTGGAGCATAGAGTCCCCATGTTGGTGATGATCAGGTCCAGTATGTTTTCCCCTCTTGTGGGAGTGGTAACAAGTTGTTCCATGGTATTTGAGTTTATGAATTCTAGGAACCTTTGGGCTAGGGTGTTGGAGCTAGAGTAATGCTCCCAGTCTATGTTTGGGTAGTTGAAGTCGCCCAATATAATGGTGTTTGGAGAGACCTTCATATTTTCCAGTGTTCTCAGGAAGGCCGAGTGGGGTTCCTGGGTTTGGGAGGGTGGTCTGTAGCAGGCTATAAACTGGAAGGCAGTTTTACCCACTGTTAGTTGCACATGGATAGTCTCTGATGCTTCGGGCTGTGCCACCAACCTGGAGGTGTGGGTATCTTTGATGAATATTGATACTCCCCCTCCTTTTGTAGTTCGGTCCAAGTTTTGGGGCCGAAAAGCATGGTATGAGGTATAACCTGGTAGTGCTGGGGTGCTCTCGGGATCCCTGAACCAGGTTTCTGTTACTGCACAGATATCGATGTTCTCCATGCTAAGGAGAGTTTCGAGTGCATGCATCTTGAGGTTTAGACTTCTGGCATTGAGTAGCATTACTCTTAGTTTCTTATCCCTTGTGATACCTATGAAGGTGGGTTTGTCTTTTGAGCCTTGCCTAAAAAAGGCACTATGGGGGTAGCAAGAGCCTTTGCCAATATCTGAAAGCCCAGGAGTGACAGGTGCAAGCTGTCCTTAGTGAAGCATCGTGGCTTGTCGAGCATATCATCCCAGGCTCACAGGCATTGGATCCCCTTTGAATGACACCAATACTTAAGCCAATTGTTGAAATTCATCATCTTGTCTTCATATTGTGGCATCATTCTTGGTGAGGGTAAGATGCTACTCAAGGTCAGGGTCATACCGGCCTGGGCTACATGTTCAGAGAGCTCCTCTATGTCTCTTTTCATGTAGTCCAGGGAGGTACGTCTCAGGTCATTCACACCAGCATGGACAATGACTGAGTCATATTTGTACTTGCCTTGGAGTGACCTGAGTGCTTGTGTTATGTGGCGGATCCTAGCGCCCGACAGGCTGCTCACTGTGACCTTCTCCTTGTTCAGCCTGGTGAGCGGGACGTCAGTGTGCCTGACGATAGAGTCACCTATTACAAGTGCATTAGGTGTGTTGTTTAGCCTTAAGGGCTGTGACTGTCCGGCACACTGGCTTTGTGAGATATGTGTTGCACGTGTTTTGTTTTGGGATAGCGGTTGCTTGAGTGTCTGCTTTGGAGGTCTCTGCTGCTTAGGCAGATCTTTATTTAGAGCCTCTGAGTATGTTTTTGTGTGATTATGTGTTTGGTTTGCTGTCGTGGTAGGTCTATGTGAGACTGGAATTGTAGTGAGTGTGGTTCCTTCTCCTCCTGACTGTTTATGCCAGTACTGAGTTGAGAGAGCTTAGCCTCCAGTTTGACTATATGGTTGTATCTCTCACATGTGTTGGAATTTGTTGGGAGGAGGAGAGGGTTGTCTGTGTACATGAGGCAGTTGTAACATTGCCTCAAGATTCCCAGATTCACCAGCTGGACCGGAGAGGAGATTGACAACTGACCTTTGGACATGCTAGAATAGTATTGGGAATTCCTTTATAATTGAAAACAAGGGCCAATGGGGAACAAGGTACTCAAGGGGAGTTTGTGAGGGTGTAGTGCTTTTAATTTTTTAGTTATATTTTAGTTATTTTTTAGTTAATATTCCAAACTTATGTCAGTAAAAGCTGAAAAAAATCAAAATCATTTAGAGATGAAAAAGAAAGTAGAAGTATTAAACAAAAATACAACACACAAAACTAGTTTAACTTTAGAAAAAATAAAAATGAATACCTTGGCCACTTCTCCCAAATATGTACATAATTTATCCACAAGAATCAAAATACAATCAAAAGTTAATAACATTAAAAGTATCTTCCATGAAAAGAAAGGGAAAAAAATGTCTTGGATATAGGTAACATTCTTGATGCCTATAGAAATCACTATATGGAACATTTCCAAAATGAAAATATACATATTGATTGATTAAATCTAAATGAAAAATGTTCTAATATTAAAAAAATACCAGAAAATTAAAACTAGATCTGCAAGCACCCATATCCTACAAAGAAATTACAAATACAATAAAAGAGGGTGCAGATAATAAAGCTCCAGGTATAGATGGCATAATTATGGAAATATATAAACTTTTTCTTTCAATGATACTATCTTTCTTCCATAAAACTATATTAGAAATTCAGTCACAAGCTTTAATACCACCCTCTTGGAGATATTCTTTAATCACACCAATCCTAAAGGAAAACAAATCCCTAATATACCTGTACCTCATATAGACCTATATCATTATTAAATAATGACTATAAGATATTCACGACAATATTAACTAACAGAATGAGAATACCACTATCCAAAACAATAAATCATGATCAAACTGGATTTATATATCATAGACACACACATGACAATATTAAAAGGATACTTTCTCTTATAGATTATGTTAATAAAGAAAATAAAGAAACACTCATAATTGGCTTAGATAAAGAGAAAGTCTTTGATTCCCTAAATTGGGACTATTTATTCAAAATCCTAATGCTGTTTGAATTTCCTGCATACTTTGTTCATCTCCTAAAGAATATATATATATATATATATATATATATATATATATATATATATATATATATATATATATATACAAATAATTTAGCGTTATGTCAAGTTAGGTCCTTTTACCTCTGAATATATACATATAACAAAAGGAACTAAACAAGGATGTCCTATGTCACCAATTCTATTTGCTCTGGCTATTGAAATATTGGCAGATTCAATTCATAGCAATATAAAAATCAAACGAATAGATGTTTATGAACAATACAATCCTAAAGTAATGCTATTTGCTGATGACATATTACTAACATTATCTAATACAAAAGAGACATTAGAAGAAGTAGATATATTAATTGACAAATTCCACATGACTTCAGGACTCCATTTCAATAAATCAAAATCATTTTTTTTATATTTAAATAAAAAAAAACTGCAGACTAAGGGGATCACATCATAGGGAAACAAGTATCTACCTTAAATATCTAGGAATTGAGTTATGCTAAGATAATAATGAATTAGTCTAAAAAACTACAATAATATCATCAATACAATTAAAATCTCTGTAGAAAAATGGAACAAAATAATATTAGCATTTTAAGATAGACTACAGTTAATAAAAATTGTTTTACTACCCACATAGCCTTGGCAATGCAACTGTTACCAGAAAGGAATATACTTAAAGAAATAAATTCATGTTAATAAAATTGTTACGGTTTCCCAAAAGAAACAGAATAGCTTTAATACATCATGTCAGACCATGGAAACCGGGAGGATTAAACTTGCCTGATATAGAAACATATATAAAAGCATCAATATATAAAACAATCTCAGATTGGATAAGTCCAAATTACTCTGAAAACTGGAACAAATTACTAACTGTAATATTGATAAATTAATTTGATTTACAAAAGAAAAAAATCAAATAACAGATAAAAACTATTTGCCATGACACATATGTATTAGTATGCAATATAACATAACTAAACCCACTAAAACTCGTATGATTAATTATTACATTGACTCATTTAGGAAAATTATTAATGCAAATATAGATTTAAAAATTTGGTTTGATCTTTTAACACCATTTATAGTCGCAAAGAACTTTCCACATAAAAATATATAGAGAAATTATTAATTCCTTGGAACAGAAAGGATTTGTTTGTTCGCTCTAATGTATCAAAGAACTAAAAGTTTTAGATATGCAAGTAATAAAAACAACATACAAAATTCCACAACAGGACTGGCTAACTTTACAAAGTATTCTGTCATATTTGCAAGATTTAAGTAGAATAATTAACAATTCTTCATTTAAAGAAATACCTACATTTATGAAATACATATATGAAATCGTGTATAATGACTTTGACATGGTAAACAGTATTTCAAAATTTTACAAAATATTGATAAACTATAAAACAACAACCAAAACTTCATATTGGCAATATATAACAAAAGGCACTCAATACAGTTAACTGAAGATGTTGAAACAAATATCTTATTATCGATAAAATATGCATCCTTTACACAAGACTGGAAAGTTTTTAATTGGAAATACTTGCACAGAGCATTCTTAACCCCAGACAGAATCAGTAAAATTAGTTCTTCCATAAAAGGAATATGTTGGAAATGTGAGCAAGTACACAATGCAGATTGGAACCACATTTTCTTTGTATCAAAATTAAGCCATTTTGGAATGGCATTAATAACTTTCTACATGCTTTATTTAATTAATCATTTTATTTAACTAAAGCTCTTGTATTATTAAATGTGAAAGAAGGTCCTCATTTGAATAGGTCAAACATGTATCTAGTATGGACTATACTTGCAATTTCAAGGAAGTGTATAACAATAAGATGGAATACAAACACAATATCAACTTTGGAAGACTTCTACAGCCTACTGAAGATGACAGCATTACTGGAAATTAAAATGAAATAACTAAGAATTTATCCAAAGCCATTTATCAACAACCCTTGGGGAGAAGTCTCATCATTGATTGACACTATACAATAATTGATCAGACACTCTGATAACGGACTGGACATACTTATAAAATAATGGCATACATTAAGATCTGTTATAGTGTCAGGCTAATGTAAATAGTGTGCATGGTTATTTAGGATGTCATGTATAAATGCTATGGAATTCATTCAAATGTATTTGAAAAATAAAAAAAAACATTTTTGAGAAAAACAAAAGAAAAAGGTAACTGAAATTGAAGACTTTTTGAAAATATTTGGAGCTCACTTTAATAAAATTAATCAATATAACCCATAAATGGATTTCTGAAAAGTAATTAAAAACTATAATTAAAAACCATATTAAAATATACTATAACCAAGTTGACAGAGGAACAAAATAAATTGATAGATAAACCTATATTGATGTCAGAACTTACAAGTCAAATTAATAATCTAAAACCTAACAAAGCACTTGGCAATGATGGCATAATATCAGAACTTTATAAATGATTACTTAAAGAAGCTTTGCACACTTTGCATAAAGTTTTCTTTTAATGGTCAAAGATGTAGCTAAAGTTCCTACATCCTGGAAATATACACTTATTTCCTCAGTATTAAATACAGATTAAAATCTAACTGAACATTCCTGTTATAGACCAATATTACTTTTAAACATTGAATATAAAATAATCATGACTATACATGCTGCTAGATTACAACAGCTATTACCATATATGATTAATAATGACCAGACTGGATTTATAGTAAATAGAAACACTTGTGATAAAATTAAAAGGGTATTAGCTTTAATAGATATTTCTACAAATAAAAAAGATGGATTGACTTTGCTAAGTTTGGACATAAATTCAGCTTTTGGCTTGGTTAATTGGAAATATTTATTATTGATTCTAGAAGAGTACAATTTCTCTAATCAGTTTTCACAACTTATAAATTTGCTTTATGAGAACTCTTTTGCATACATAAAAACAGGTACCTATATATCAGAGTCTATTTCAGTAAATAAAGGAACAAAACATTGCTGCCCTTTATCTCCACTATTATTTACTTTAATTATGGAACCATGTGCAAATTACTTGAGGTCAAGAACAGATATCAAAGGTATACAGATTAAAAATTAATTAAATTCTAAGGTATTATTGTTTGCAGATGATATTCTTTTGACTTTAAATGATAATAGAAATTATCTTAAGGCAGTATTTAATGCAATAAAAGCCTTTCAGAAGAAATATGGACTTACTTTTGATGAGAATAAAACTAAATTTTATCATAAATACCAACATTAATGGTATGGAAGAAAGATTTTCTGAGTATGTACTAAAAGATAAAAAAATACCTATTTAGGAATATTTTTTACATATAATATTCAGGATATGATTGAAGAAAATTATTTTAATAGTCTAACTTCTACTAAAACCCTTGTCAATAAATAGAATAAGGTTATTTTTCTATGGAAGAAAGACTTTCTCCAATATGATTATTCTGCCAAAAATCTTATATATAATACAACCCCTTTCGTTATCTCTTTCTAAAAAAAAATATAAACAAATTCCTTTCTCTAATTCTTAAATTCTTCTGGTATCCTAATAAATAGAGGTTAGGATTAAAGCACCATGTTAGAGACTGGTCTATGGGTGTAATTTGTATGCCTGACATAGAGCTATATTCATTATCCTCTATCATTAAAACAATTTCCTTATGGTTTAATAACTATTATGATAAATAGAAAGACATACATGAAAGCATCTGTATGGAATCAAATAAAATAACATATACTCAGCAAAATTTAATAATAATAATTTCTTATGGATATTAAAAGATTGCATACTGGAAAATAGAGACATTGTGATCAATTCTTCATATCTCTCTTTAATTTTAACTACTTTTAGAAATTTTATTTATAAGAATCCTGAATATAAGGCAGGTTTTTATGTTTCCTTTATCATATACACAAAATAGTATATGTACTTTTGATATATACATGATGAATAAATTTAAGGAGAAGAATTTTATATACGGAGTCAATTGACGGTGGGAGAGAAATTGCAATCCCTAGACTACATATCTACTAAATTTAATTTAATAAACACTTGTGATTAGATGTACAGAATTGTAGATTTTCTATAGAAAACAAAATTAAACTAATGAAACCTTCAACAAAAATTCTGTGCCAAAATTCATTGATTTCTTAATTTTATTATTAAATCAGAGAGCAATGGAAAAAGGTCTGCTATCAAAGATATACAAGACTATTAGATATTCAACAAAATGTTTCAAGGAAAGTTATTGGGGGTATTTTAAAACTACAAATAATTATTATTATCCAAATAAAGAAAATATAAAACACATGTTGGCATCTTCAAGTAGGTTCATAGGTTCATAGGAATGAACCTATGCACCTATGAACCTATTTGAAGATGTCAACATGGGTTTTATATTTTCTTTATTTAGATAATAATAATTATTTGTAGTTTTAAAATACTCCCAATAACTTTCCTGTAGTAGGCTATCTGCCCGAGGGCATTTATAAGCCTAGCCAGAGTGTGTCAGCTTTTGCCGCCCTATTGATTAATTAACTGAGCCTCTGTCAAGAAGAACCAATGAAGTGATGCCAGGGGTGTATTTTCTGTTACCCATCAACTAATCAAGGTTTCTCTTGAAGAGTGTTAGTGAGGGGCTCTGCCTAATGTAGTTAGGAATTTTGTTCCAAAGTATGGGGAGTCTCTGTGACAGGAATCTATCCCTCCAGCATGTTCTATTTATTGTTGTGGAGAAGTTTAGCTCACTAGAGTGAGTGGCTCGCAGTGATTTGGATTTCTTTAGGTGGAGCATGTCCATCAATTCTGAGTTGGGCATGGCTTTGTAATTCAGGCAGAGATCACCTCTGAGTAAGCGATATGCCACTGAGTACAGACAGAGTTTTTCCAGTTGGGCTGCATAGGACATATGTTTGAGGCCAGTAATCCTCTTGGTGAGGTACTTTTGTGGTCTTTCCAGTTGTTGGAAGTGTCTTGTGAGGTACATCCCAAATGGGGCATTGTACTCTATGATGGGTCTGATGAGTGACGAGTAGATGGGAACTATAACCTCTTTATTTCTAAATGTGAACCCTTTAGTAATTAGATGGGCTACATAGAAGGATTTCCTAACTACTTTGGCAATATGATTGTCAAAGGAGAGATTACTATCTACCTGGGTCCCCAAATCTCTTATTACCTCTTCTGTATTAAGGGGGCTGCCACCTATGTGGTAATTCATGGGTGTTTTGTTTTTCCCAAACGGGATGACTATGCATTTTTTGGCATTTATCTTGAGACCATGACTTTGACACCAGGTGTCTGTCTGAGTAAAGCCCTTTTGGAGACTATCCGTGTCAGCCGGAGTATCAATTATGGCTCCGAGTTTGCAGTCATCAGCGAACATGGTTAGCCATAGTCCTCCTGTGTTTGCCTGTACTTCTGAGAAGTATATGCTGAACAGTAGGGGTCCCAGGACTGAGCCTCATGGGACACCACTTGTGACTGGTTTAGAGTCGGACCTGGAGCCCGCTATTCTTACCGTGTGAGTTCTGTCTGTAAGCCAGTTGGCAGCCCATCTCATGACGTATGGGTTTATGTTCAGGCTGGTGAGTTTTTCTATAATTCCTGAGTGGGGAATGGTGTCAAAAGCCTATTTGAGGTCAAGGTAAGCTGTGTGAACCACCTACCCCTCATCTATGGCCTTGGTGACTGTCTCGAAGAAGTCAACCAGGTTTAGTAGGCATGATCTGCCCTTAACAAAGCCGAACTGGGTCGGGTCAAGTGTTTGGAGGTTCCCAGTGTCTTTGTTAATGAGTTCCATGATGATGCACTCCATAGCCTTGCAGACCAGCCTAGTCAGGCTTATGGGGCAATAGTTACCAGGGTCAGCTGTGGCCTTTCCTTTGTGGAGCGGAATAACCATTGCTGTGCGCCATTGTATGGGCATGTAGCCTGTGGAGAGGCTGAGGTTGGACAGTGTGTTTAGGTGGGGGGTTAGTTCATTCTGTAGTTCATGCAAGATGCAGCCTGGGACACCATCTGGCCCCATTGATGCTGTGCTTTTGGCTTTTGAAAGGGCTGTTTTCACCTGTGCGTCTGTGATTTCCGGGACACTACACTTTTCCAGTATTGTTGTAGGCCCTTTTCGGGGTGAGAGGAGGGTGAAGTTTGCACTGAATCTGTCTGCCAGGATGTTGGCAATATCAGTAGGTTCAGTATATTTTGTGCTATTTTGCACTAGCTCAGAGCATATTTGCGAGTTGCCACTTAGATTCTTGACATAGCTAAAGAAGGCTTTGTGGTTATCTTCTGAATCCTTGGCTATTTTTCTTTTGAAGTTAGCCTTGGATGATTTTATGAGGGACCTTAGTTTCCTACTGATACTGATCAGGGATATCTTTCCTTCTTGGGATTTGCTTTTTTTCTGAACTAGTTTCCTCCTTCTATTGTATAACCTGTTTATAGCAGGGGTCCACCAGACTGGTTTCCTTCTCTTAGGGGAGAGAGTTTTGGTTTTGCTAGGGATGACATGATCCATGCATCCTTGTAGGTGCTCATAGAGTGCATTTGTAAAGGTTCCTGCATCTTGGATACTGTTATCCTTTAGCGTGGGGGCTGTGAAACTTACCACCTCTGTCTTAAGTAGGGTGAAGTTTGCTATAGAAACGTTTTTCACTGTGGTTTCCTTAGTTGGGGATGGTGGTGTGGTGTGGACATCCAGAGTGATTAGTTTATGGTCTGATCTAACCAGTGACGGGTTGACCTCCAGTGCAGAACACCTTTTGCCCATGTTGGTGATGACCAGGTCCAATATGTTTTCACCTCTGGTAGGGGAGTTTACCAGCTGATCCAGGGCATTTGAGTTGATAAATTCCAGGAAGTGCTGGACTTGGCAGTTTGTGCTTGAGTAGTTTTCCCAGTTAATGGTAGGGTAATTGAAATTGTCCAATATCAGGGTTTTCAGTAGGACCTTCATGTTTTCCAGTGTCTCCAGAAAGGTGGAGTGGTGGTCCTGGGTCAGGGAGGGTGATCTCTAGCAAGCCACAATTTGCCTTGCAGATTTCCCTGATGTTAGTTGCACATGGATGATCTCAGAGGTATCATGCTGCACCACTAACCTGGAGGTGTAGGTATCCTTGATGAATATGGATACATCCCCTCCTTTTGTGTTTCGGTCCATGTTCTGTGGCCAAAATGTGTGGTATGAGTTGTAGCCCGGTAGTGCTGGGGTGCTCTGTGGAGCCTTGAACCAGGTTTCAGTTAATGCACAGATGTTGACGTTCTCCATACTGAGGAGTGCTTTGAGTGCGTGCATTTTAAGATTTAAACTCTTGGCGTTGAGTAGCATAACCCTCATTTTTTTATTTGTGCTGTTTACGGAGGTGGGTTTGACTTTTGGGCCTTGCCTAAAAAAGGCACTATGGGGGCAGCTAGAGCCATGGCCAGAATTTGAAAGCCTAGGAGTGACATTTGCAAGCCGTCTCTTGTGAAGCATGTTGTCCCAGGCTGTCAGACACTGGATCCCCTTTGAATGACACCAGAAGCTTAGCCAATTGTTGAAATTGATCATTTTTTCTTTATACTGCGGTATCATTCTTGATGAGGGCAGGATGCTAGTCAGGGTCAGGGTCATACCCGCCTGGGCTACATGATCAGAGAGCTCTTCCATGTCTCTTTTCATGTTGTCCAGGGAGGTATGTCTCAGGTCATTCACACCAACATGAACAATGACAGAGTCATATTTGTACTTGTTCTGGAGTGACCTGAGTGCTTGTGTTATGTGGCGGATTCTGGCTCCCGACAGGCAGCTAACAGTAACCTTATCCTTGTCCAGCCTAGGAGTGGGATGTCAGTGTGCCTGACTATAGAGTCACCTATTACTAGTGTGTTAGGTATGTTATTTCGCCTTGTGGGCTGTGATTGTGTGGCACACTGATTTTGTGTTTTATGTGTTGTCTGGTTTGTGACAGGAGGTGCAGGTTTTTTGGGTGTCTTCTTTGGAGGTCTCTGATGCTTTTTCAGGTTTTTATTTAGAGCCTCTGAGTATGATTTTGTGTATTTATGTGTATTTTATGCCAGTGCTGGTTTAGTATGTCTATGTGAGTCTGTAGGTGTGGTGCAAGTGTTAACCTTCTCCTCATGACTGCTTGTTCCAGTCTTAGCCTCCAATTTAGCTATATAATTGCATCTCTCACATATGTTAATGTTTTGTGGTAGGAGGAGAGGGTTGTCTATGTACATGAGGCAGTTGTAACATTGCCTGAGGATACCCAGGTTCACCAGCTGGACTGGAGAGTATACCTGAAATTGCCCTTTGTTCATGCCTGAATAGTAGGTTGAGCTGCTTAGTCACTTGGTTGGTGAGGGGTGAATAATAAGCCCTGCCCTGCTGGGCAATCAAGTGTCAGGGTATATTAGTGCTTGCTATTAGGTCTGAGCAAGTGCTGGACTGTAGGATGCTTTTTAAGTTATTATGTTGAGAGTTAGGCTACTTTCAAGGGAAAAACTGAAGAGGAGTCTTGGTGGAGCCAGGAATAATTTAGCCCTAGCTAACTGGCACTGCCCGGATGTGCAAAACTGTGCAAATGCAGTTTTTACAGCAGCGAAATGAAAGGGATAGAAATTAGCCCAAAATGGCCTATAAACTACTAACTTCTGGGCTGGAACCACTCCTCCAGGGACAGATGGCTGCTCAAAGCTCCCTCTCTCACAGGTGAACAGAGAAACCTCCTTCTATCCAAGTAAGGTATGGGCAACTCAGAAACTTGTAACACAGCCCTGAATTCAGCACTAGCCTGAAAACTGGACTATACTAGCCTAGAAAGGTGGGAAACAAGGAAATTTTTTTTGAAACAATAAGGCAAAAACAGTAAACAAATACACTTAAAACAGCTTTAAACGACTACAAACAGTAAAAAATGCACTTAAAACAGCTTTAGATGACTACAAGCAATCAAAAAAGGCTTTTAAACAAATTACCCAATTGACCAGTAAAAATATCTCAAAACTGAGCCTTGTTCCTGTAGTCTTCAATCAGACAAGTTCTAACTGCACACTCCTGCCACTGGGATGCAGGGGAACCTTCTCCAAAAAAGAAGGCCTGGGTTAGTGCTCAAGTTATATGAACAAAGCTAGATTCAGCAGGCCTGGATGTAGTCTATGCTACAACAAACAATGCGCACCAATTTCAGTAAGAAACAGTTCAAATATGCAGGCACTATAAGCCTTTAACCAGAAATTCCCAGCTCAGAAGGGCAGAGTCCAGCTTCTCCTCCCACAAGAGTGCAGACCACAAACCTTCTTGATGTAAAATAACTGGCTTGAAGCCCAAGTGCTTAAACCAGAACTAATACACTTTTAAAATAACAGACACTGAGCCTTCAATCAGCAGTTCCCAACTTAGAAGGATGTAAGCTACCTGTCCTGCCACAACAGTGCAGATCACAAACCTTCTTAATGTAAAACAACTGGTCTGAAGCCCAAGTGCTTAAACCAAAAAGCTTAGAATGATAGCTACACTTTAATCAGGTTACTACCAAGTAGTAATAAATACAATTGAATACATTTAAGAAGGCCTGGATTAGTGCTCAAGTTATACAAACAAAGCTAGATTCAGCAGGCCTACATCTAGTCTATGCTACAGCAAATAAGGTGCACCAATTTCAGTAAGAAACAATTAAAATATGCAAGCACTATAAGCCTTTAACCAGAAATTCCCGGCTCAGAAGGGCAGAGTCCATCCTCTCCTCCCACAAGAGTGCAGACCACAAGCCTTCTTAATGTAAAATAACTGGCCTGAAGCCCAAGTGCTTAAACCACAACTAATACACTTTTAGAATAACAGACACTAAGCCATCAATCATCAGTTCCCAACTTAGAAGGATGTAAACTACCTGTCCTGTCACAACAGTGCAGACCAAAAACCTTCTTAATGTAAAACAACTGGTCTGAAGCCCAAGTGCCTAAACCAAAAGGCTTAGAATGATAGTTACACCAAGCAGTAATAAATACAACTGAGTACTTTTAAGATGACGCAAAAGCAAAATAAAGTAGTAAAATAGGAAGAAACACAAGTACAGTGAAAGCAGATGAATAAAGTGCATTTTTTGAGTGAGCAAATGAGATGGGCCCAGGAGGTGTATCCAAATGCAAATTTACAAGAGGGGCAGGCAGTTTCAAATCCACCAAGATTAACACCAAAACAGAAACAAGGAGGGTGGGTGGGAAACTAACTGAAAAAAAACAGAGCCACAACTTCCAGCTAGATAGTATTCAATGCAACACAAATAAATCAATTTAAATGCTGTATTATTTGAAAAATGTGCAGATAAAGATTTACTTAAATTCACTTATACGTCCAGTTGATTGCAGGTAGGTCTTAGCCAGCCAAAGCTCAGAGTTTAAGCAGAAAATAATTCAAAAATTACCACTTATATAAGGCAGAAACTGAATATCAATGAAGTGAAACTTCCTCCACTTATCACTGGCTATGCAGGAATTCTAACTAGCACTAAATTCTAACAAGCATTAACTGAAAAACAGAGCCACAACTTCCAGCTAGATAGTATTCAGTGCAACACAAATAAATCAATTTAAATGCTGTATTTTTTGAAAAAAGTGCAGATAAAGATTTACTTAAATTCACTTATATGTCCAGTTGATTGCAGGTAGGTCTTAGCCGGCCAAAGCTCAGAGTTTAAGCAGAAAATAATCCAAAATGTACCACTTATATAAGGCAGAAACTGAATATCAATGAAGTGACACTTCCTCCACTTATCACTGTCTATGCAGGAATTCTAACTAGCACTAAATTCTAACAAGAATTAACTGAAAAAACAGAGCCACAACTTCCAATGACAGTACCTCTTCTATAAAGTGGAAATTGTTTACATGGAAATTTATGCACAAAACATTTATAACCCCACATAGAATAGAATTAATGTATAATAAAAAAGTAACATGCTGAATGTGTAAAATAAACACTAAAGTGGATTGGCAACATATGTATTGTGATTGTAAAGTTATTAAATCATTCTAGGGCAATATTAATTTTTTACAGGTGTTATTTAAGGACAAATTCACTTTATCTAAATCATTGATTATATTCATTACACCATTACCTGTCTGTGTAAAGAGAGTAAATTACCCATTTCTATGGCACATCCTATCATTGCCAGGAAAATAATCACAAAGAACTGGAAGAATGAACACTCTCCAATGATGAATGAATTCATAAATACTGCAACTGATGTTAGTCATTACGAACTCTTACCAATGAAGATGAGAGTTACTAGATATGGACATAATATGCCACATATGGGAGGGTGGCCTAATGGTTAAGGTGTTTGCCTTACAAGCACAAGGTGCAGGGTTTGAGTCTCACAAGGGATAATTGGCTAGGCTTAAAATGGCTCGCAAGGGCAGTTAGCTTAGTACTAACCCATAAACCTAAACCTAGAATTATTGCTTCCTACAACACTTGGATGAAACTCAAGACACTGTTAACAGCCACAACCCTGTTGACAACAAGGACTTTATTTGTCATTTATTTTTTATATATCAAGAATTATCAGAATGTAAATTATATAGTAGACACTTTTGTAAATAATTGTTTTCTTTTTACTTTATATTGTGCGTTTAGATTATTTTGCTAAAATTTGTCATTTACTTGTTATAATTAAAAAAAATATTTTAACAAAAAATACCTCCTAGAATAAAGCCCTTCTAGAATCTCCTGATCCTCCTCTATCAACAAGAGTGTTTCCTTTAAAAAAATAATGTTGAGGATAATTTCTGCCAATGTAGGTGAACATTTTATCTGTCTTATGTCCACGATGCCAGTGATGTTCCAAGGAAATATAGTCACCCTCATTGTAGAGAACCTAATATAATGTCATACCTTCTGCACTCCAGAACCTTTTCAAACACAAATCCAATGAAATAGTCAAACAAAACAAGAATGTTATTATAGGGTGATACCCTGGACTATAATAGCAGTGCCAGACAAGGTATTACTTCAAACCATCTAGGGTTACAGGATCCAAGAAATTGTACCATATTGCCCACAGCCATCACCCCCGCCACACACACACACACACACACACACACACACACACACACACACACACACACACACACACACACAGATAATAAGCACTTTAGAGTACAGTGCTGCATAGAAACTATATTAATTACAGCTATTTTAATAATAAAAAAGACTGGATCATTTTAGAGTCACTATAAAGATACTTTTCAGTCCAGCTTAGCTAGGAAGATAAAGCAGGCTCTAATTCCTCAGAATAGCTATGAGGATAACTCTGAGGCCTGTCTTGTAGGAGTAAAAGAAGATGACTGTTATGACCTGCAACTAGCATCTTCAGGAGCTATAAAAGTATTGTACCCACCCAGAAGTGCCACCGCCAAGGCTGCTGGATAGGTAGACTAAAATGTCTGCCCATTAGGTTTACAAATCTTCAAAGCAGGATGACCCTCTGCCCATTGCTGCCTGATGTTTTGCATAGTCCTGCTCCATGAATACTTTTTTGTTGCCCACAGAAAGATGCTTTCCAAGCACACATATCATCTCCAAAATCTTTTCCTTAGTGGAATAATTGTAGAAACATGCCATTTATAAGCCTTGGAAAGTGGATCTGTACCTGTTGTAGAACAGTAACCTGATAGGCACATTCAAGTGCTATCTATTTATTTATTGATTTATTTATTTTTTGCCACTTTGCTTCCCAGGATAGTTCAACTGGTCACAAGTCCCATTTTCAGTGGAGGCCTGGGGAAAAAAAGCTCCATGCTAGCCCTTCCTCAGGGATAACCAATCATCATTCCTTTAATGTGGCCTGAACAAACAATAGCTAGTTCTGGACCTTCATTTTCTCAGGGATCCTCCTTATCCTTAGGTTCTTCCTGTGGCTCCTATCCTCAAAATCAGTCAGCCTGTTCTCAAGTAGGTCTAGCTTGGTGAGACACCAGGGAAATACTGCCAGTCCACCTATCTGGAGTTTGTAAATAATTATATGTCACTTGAAAAAATTAATATGATTTATATAGAAATGTGACACTGCCAGCCCAGCTATCTGGAATTTTGTAAATAGTTGTGTGTCATTTGTAAATATTAATATGAATATTAACATGATTCATATGCTTGTCTTACAAATGTAAAATAACTATATGTTATGTGTATATTAAACTACTGGTGCAGATGTGTGTGTTGAACTGTATGTTATGTACTGAGCTTCAAGAATGTAACCAGTGTACCCTACTGGAAAAGAAGTGAAATGTATATAAACTATATATGTGTGCAAATGTATGTTCTAATAGTAGAAGCTGGAACATACAGAGTTAACTTGCAAACCTTCAAGAAAATAAGTTGAGAGGATGCTGAACTGATAGCTGCACTTCATTTCAGCTCTCTTACCTCAATACAATTCCTGACAGGAATTTTACAAAATAATATTTAATTTGAAGAAATTTTTATTACTAACTTATTTCTAATAACTCTGAGCATCTATAAGAAAAATTTTATTGTCAGAACTTGAATAATTCCTGTCAAATTAATTACTGGAAAATCAGCACCAATATCAGCTTTACAGCATGAGTCATCTAAGGAATACAGCACAAGACTCTTCTCTCAAGAAAGACCTGCAGTCTCTCATTACAAATATACAGGAATTTACAATAAAAATCGACAAGATGGACAATAAAATAGATACTTTTAAAGAAAAGTGCTCACAACAACTGGAACAGCTTCAAGAAATGTTTACACAGCAGAAAGGACAGATATCACTTATTGAACAGTCATTAAGTGACATTGACACTAGAGTTCAAGTAGAAGAACAACAAACTCAATTCTTACTTCAACAAAATACATATTTACTAGAAAAACTTGATGATATGGAAAACCGAACAAGAAGAAATAATATTAGAATATATGGTCTACCAGAAAAATCTGAAGGGGACAATATGATAAACTTTCTTACCACCTGGATACCAGATGCAACAAAAATACCTGAAGCTCTTTCATATGGTATAGAACGGGCGCATAGATCACTAGCAGCTTCTGGAAATGCTTCTTCTCCGGGTAAGAACAAGCCGAGATCTATAATTGTGAGACTTTTTTCTACACAAGATAAAGATCTTATATTAAGAAATGCTTGGGCAAATTCTCCCATCAAATACAATGATTCATTAATAAGATTTGACAATGATTATTCTACAAAGGTGGTTTCAAAAAGAAAAGAATTTCTACCAATAAAAAAAACCTTGAAGAAAAAGCAACTGAAAGTCCATCTTTTATTTCCAGCAAGACTGAAAGTTTTTCTACCAAATGGAATAAAAATCTTTGAAACAGTAATAAAATACCTTACCAACAACAACATCCTAACACATGAAGAATCTATGGATCTATACCTTTCAGCAATAAAATACCTTACCAACAACAACATCCTAACACATGAAGAATCTATGGACTGGACAATAAGTACACCGAAGAGAAATGCTGAAGTAAATAATTGGAAAACTGTTGAGCAAAAGAAAAAAAAACTAAAGGACAAATAATCTTACATATGTTATATTCTGTAAAAATCTAAATAATAATACTAACAACAAAAGAAAAGTTCTTACTGTCTTCAAGTTACACCAAAACAGGTACTGTTTTCAATTATATTTTAAATGTCAAAATTAGCATAAATGTAAATACATTTATCTCAAATCACATCAATATACTAAGCATAATTTAAACATTACTCTATTTTTCATTATTATCCATCGATTATTTTCATATTCTTAATCAGAGTAATCAATGCATAATAATGTTCCCAAATAGTTTATTTATTTATTTATTTATTTTCTCTCTTTGTGTTTTGTTGTTTTTATTTTTCTCTTCTTTTTATTAAATCTTCATTAACTTATAATACTTTAATCAGTATATGGTTATATTGCTTAATAGGTATAGTAATGGCTGCTATATAACTTATTATCAGTTACATCCCGGACAGCATTACTTTTTATAAGTTAAAAGTGTCCCTGTTTGGATAAATGCTAATGCTGGGCAGAAATGCATTGCTTTTGAAATGAAGTATTTCAGTTAGGATGTATCATAAGACTACTTTAAATAATCTTAAAAGATGTTCTGCCTTTGACCCATATGCACATACTGATATAGTCCAGTGAAAAAATATGTTTTAAGTGATATTTTGAGGCTATAAGTCATGTGTGTTGTGGCTCCAGACATCCGGAGTTGAAAGATGCTTGTGACTAGCTTAGATATCCTGTTGTCTTTTCTTTTGTAGAGAAATAAGGTATACCATGTTTAAAATGCAAAGTTTGACAGTTGTGAACACTACTCCGTAAACTAGAGTGCTTGCGTGCACACTACATGAGTTTGTCACCAAATAAGAGGAGGGAAAAGAAAAAAGAAAAAACACATACCTTTTCCTGCTTGGTTCTCGAGACAATTTAACAGCCACAAACATCACTAGAAACTTGAGTTACTTATTGCTTGTCGCATTTACTTGTGTATGCCATCCCCTGACTCTTTCTAATTGACGTCTAGTCAGAAAATAAGCTAGGTTCACATTTAAAGATACAGAAACCTAAATTCCTTCTAAGGAAACATAAATAATATAAAGGTTCATATAAATATACACAGATATTTATTTTTGAAGCACTTTCAGTTTATGGCTACTGATGTCTTCTAGCACCTTGATAGATAAGGACATATATCTGCTTGTCTTTCTATCAGTTTAGATTTCCAGACATTTTAGCTATCCCTTAATATGTTTTATACAGCAGAGTTTAAAAAGCAGAAATTAATCATCAGCAAATAAAATCACTGCTGTTTTACAAATTCTCTAAAGAAACTAGTAAATGTCAAGCAACTGACAGGTTTGTTTTGGGGAGGGTTGCCATTTCCCACGCTGGTGCTCCTGCAGAATACTACTGATGTCCTGCTGCCAAGGTATGCCTTTGGGTGGGCAGGTGGGATGCAACAAGAAGGTTGGATGTGCATTTGGCAAATCAAACATTTAGATGGTGGTATGGTATACTAGATGGAGAAAGTGGAAGCAATGATTGTATAGGCAACTATAATGAGTAACATAACAGTGGATTTGACCCGGTGTGTCAATTATACAATGTTTATATCCCATGTGGCTTTGGGCTTTGTCGAAGCATCTGTGTTCTACACACATATTGTGTTGGATCTGATTTGAGTGGAAGGGGGAGAGGCTTAGCCCACACCCTAATTTGTTACTGGGTTGCCATGCATTATGGGCATGCATTGTGGCAGGTACTCAACGGGCTATCCATCCTTAGATGGCTCATGCTGTTCCCATTTGCTCATCTGAATGGTGACGGCTGTGCTCTTCTTGTTATGTTGCCTGGCTGTGGCTTCACCCTTCTTATAATATTGCCTGGCTTTTCACATTATCAAGAATGACACAATACTAGTGTATGCGGGTATATCATGTTACTGTTAGTGTGGACAAGGATGCTTGACAATGCAACTATGATTCTTGGACCTTTCTGCAGATGGGTGTGTTGTCTGGCAGTTGAGAGCCTGGTTGTTCCTGATCAGCGGACCTGTATTTTTGTGTTTCAATGTGACTGCATGAAAGGATGCCAGTATTGGTCTGCAAGTTTGGTGGGCAGTAGATTCGTTGGGGATTGATTTGAGGAGACACTTGTATTATGGCTGGGGCACTTGACATTTGATAAATGTATCCTCTCAATGATGCGTTCTGTCTGGTCATTGGCTGTAAAACAACTTTTCTGAGAAATATTGTTGTGGTGCCAGTTAATGATTTGGATTAAATGTTTCTATATACAGTCGTGAAGCAATTGCCAGGATAAAATGGTACTCTTGCAGTGCATGGATCATCGTGGCTGTCCTCCGATGTTGGAGGAAAAACAAGCTTCTTGGACACCTTTTGACGTGGTAAAGGTGTTACCCCATGGTTTGAATATGTTTTGTCTCTTTGCTGCAAAATGGGTTGGGAATTTTGGCCTGTAATATTTTCGTACATGGTGGTTTGAATCTTGGCAGCTTCCATTGTTTTGATGTGTTCTCCAGTATACTTTTGTTCAGTCATAGGATTGAATTACTGGTGTTGAGTAGGTCAGGATTGTATCTCCAGCACTTGTTGTCAGCAGATAGACTCACTGGTTGGGTGTCAGTCTAAGCTGTGGGAGTTGATGTGTGATATACATAGATGTTTGCTTTGAGGGTGTGGTCAAGTGTGCTGCAGTTTTACCTCTGTACTGTGTCAGTTTTCATTGTGCAGGGTCCCTCTGAGGGTTGATGGAAGTGTTGGCAACAAGACACTCTATCAGGTAACAACATTATGAGTGGTCTCTTGGATAAGGGAGCTGTCTAAATTGTGATCTTGTTGTCTCCAGCCATGGGAATTGTCATTGAAAAGCTGAAAAATGCAATCAGAGGAACATATTTAATGTCTACTAAAGAAATATTAATATACTTATACGTTGTATCGCATTTCAGTTTATGTTAAACATGAAATATGATGTGGTTTCAGAACTATTCATGTTTTTATTCCAATATGACTTTGCAAATATTAATTTAAACACTGGTTTCGGACTTGAGTAGTCTAAAACAATTGCACAACAATGGTACTGTATTATACAGTAATGTCAGTAAATAGTTTTCAACAGATGTATGAAATATACAGTTATAGATTTTAACATGATGTTTATTAATACCCTAAATTATTTTGAAATGATACTACCTTAATCTAAATATTTGTACCTTTTTGAAACCTGCTTAGACGTAAGTATTATTGAATTACAATAAGATGAGTAAAGAATATATGTATATATTTTAGCTGATTAGATTATCTTAATATATTATTCAATTATCTTTATTTAAAACTAAGAGGATAAGAGAAACTGATCCAAATATTATTTGTGAGGGTAGAAAGTTTGTTTGGTTAGATTCACTAACCAAACGAAGAGGTATATTACCTCATAGCAATAGGGAATGGTTTTAAGGTTAAGAATTACAAGTTTGGAAGTTCTTTGTTTTTTTTTATTCTATCACTTTGGTGTCACTCAGAAACATGCAAAATCATACAAGAAAAACTTTTTGAATACTGTATCCAAGATGGAACTAAGAATAAACAATATTTACATAAACTCACACATAAAACAAACTCAAAACTAGGAAATGAAATGTTTATCCATAAATGTTAATGGTTTAAATAATAGTAATAAAAGGAGAAGCCTATTCAAGTACATAAACTTACATAAACCACAAATAGTCTTTTTACAAGAGACACACTTATTAGATAGAGATATAAACAACTTAAATATTAATAATTACACAGTACTAATAAACTCTCAATACAAAACAAAAAAGAGGAGTAGCTATACTACTTGCAACTCAACTATAACACCTAAAATAATTACTACTCATCAAGATACATCAGGTATGTTTTGTCTAGTTTCAGTAGAGTTAAATAAGAGAATCTATACATTAGTAAATCTATATTGGATCCCAGGACTAGGATTAAAAACAGTTAAACAGCATTTTGAAGAGATAATTCATTTAACTAAGGGTAGCCTGATATTGGCAGGAGACTTCAACTGTATAATGAATGAAAAAGATACAGATTCTAAATCCAAAAGAAGAAAACAACCCATCTCTAAAGCACTATCAAAATTTATAGATACATTGTATTTAAAAGATATAAATGAATTTGCAGAACCAGACTCACTAATCTTCACATGTTATTCTCATAGATATAAAACTAACTCTAGAATTGATAGAATATATGTTGACAATGACCTAATAACAAAAATTGACAAAGTCAAAATCATAAATTGTCCTTTATCTGATCATAATGCCATAGTCTTTGAGATAGAGCTTACACCATTTTATTCAAATCCCATTACTAGGATACCTTCCTATATCACAAAATTGAGAGATTTCAAAGAATATTATGAAGAAACAATCAAAAACTTTCTAGAAATAAATTACACAGAAGATATTTCAGAAATATATGTCTGGTATTCATTAAAAGCAGTTACATATGGGAAGATATTATCCTGGTACATAAATAAAAGGATGTTATGGAATAAAGATATGCTAGACTTACAAAACAAAGTAGATAAATTGAAACTGGAAATACAAAAGGGTAATGCTACTCAAGTTCAAGAACTTACACAAATCAATAAGAAGTATACAGAATTGCTACACCATAAGATTATGATTAACTTAGAAAAGATAAAAATAAACTCATACTCTACTAATTCAGCACACCTGAGATACTTAACTAATAGAACAAAAAAATAATTAAATCTAAGCAAATAAAAGAAATATTTATTCCCAATACTAACAAAAGAGTTACGGAACTAAATGATATTTTAGAAGCATTCAGACTCCAATTTAACATTGATAATTCCATAAATACTCAAGATACACCTACTAAGGATATAAAAAATACTTAGAAAACAATATTCATATTAAATTAACACAAGAACAAATAGACATTATAAACAAACCAATCAATATGACAGAATTAAAATCACAAATTAAAAAGCTCAAGACAAATAAAGCACCTGGCCCAGACAATATGCTACCAGAAATGTATAAATTAATACCCAATCAAGCCATATCTTTATTATTAAAAGTATATGATATAGCCAATAAAGATTTGAATATACCACCCTCTTGGAAATATTCATTGATATCCCCAATTATCAAACCAGATAAAGATGAAAAACAGTGTTCCTCATATAGGCCAATATCATTACTCAATATAGACTACAAGATGTTTATGGCTATATACGCAGATAGGATCAAACACTTTCTTCCTTTCTTAATTCACAAAGATCAAACAGGTTTTATTAAAGGAAGAAATACTTCAGATAATATTAAAAGAATACTAACATTAATAGATTATAGCAAACATAAAGTCCTAAATTTAAATGTAATCTCATTAGATATTAATAAAGCTTTTGATTCGGTTAACTGGAACTTTCTTTCACTAGTTTTAAAAGAATATAACTTTCCTTCTAATTTTAATAATCTTATCCAAATACTATATGAAAAATCTACTGCATATGTTAAACTGGGATCATATAGATCAGGCCCTATAACAATAAAAAAGGGAACTAAACAAGGTTGCCCTTTATCACCATTGTTATTTGCATTACTCATAGAACCCTTTGCAAATCAAATCAGATCAAACAATAACATAAAGGGCATTTGTATTAATAAAATGTTAAACCTTAAAATCCAACTCTTTGCTGATGACATACTATTAACTCTCTCAGATGCAAATGATTCTTTGAATGCTCTATTTAACTCAATGAATAAATTTCAAAATATTTCAGGCTTAAAATTTAATGAAAACAAAACTAAAATTATGCCCTGTAATTGTAAAAAAAAAATAATATAAACAAAAGATTTTCCAAATATATAGTAACAGAAAGTAAATTATTATATCTGGGAATAAATCTACTCAATGAATTAACAGATTCTCTAATATTTTAACTATAATAAAATACTAGACAAAATAGAACAAACAATTGGTTACTGGAATAAATATATCTTTTCAACAGCAGACAGATTATATCTTATTAAAATAAACATATTTCCCAAAATATTATACTTAATACAAAATTTTTCATTGCCACCTCCCAAATATATTATTCAAAGATACAATAAACTAATTTTAAATTTTCTATGGTTTCCAAATAAACCCGTATAGCCTTAAATAAACATTTGCCAGATTGGGAAGATGGTGGAATTAATTTACGGATATTGATTTATATATTACCTCATCTGTTATTAAAAACATAACACTATGGTTAAATAATTCATACACACCTATATGGAAACAAGCCCATGAGCAGATTTACATAGAAATCAATTATAATCACATACAAGACAACTTAACAGTAATACCATCACCCCTTATATGGGTGTTAAAAGATTATTTTTTAGGGAAAAGAAATAATATTAATAAATTGCCATCAAACTATGTAAGCTCTACACTTTCAGTGTTCAGAACATATATAAACAAAATACCAAATATTAATTCTTGGATTTTTCTTATTTTCCCTATAGCTTTTACACCAAATATTCTAGATACATTCCAAATATCTAAAATAAATATACTTAAAGAAGAAACATTACTCTTTTGGCATCAACTTATAGAGAAAGGGAAATTCTAACAAAGGAACAGATAATTTATAATTATAATATAAATAAAGACAATTGGCTGTTTTTACAAAATCTAAGGCATTTTCTTATAAATAAAATAGAACAAATGCAACCTTCAGTTAGACATGAAGCTCCAAAACTCATTGAATACCTTATTCTTATCACAAAACAGCCTTATCAGGGTACAGGTTATTTGTCTAATATCTATAAAATTGTTAAAAAACAAAAACTATCATGAAAAAATCATACTGGGATTATTATACTTTAATAAACAACCATACTCCAGTTGAAGAAGAAAAAGTAATATTCTAAAATCTTCCAAATTTTCTACATTATCAAAATACTGGCAATTATTCACTTGGAGATATCTACATAGAAGTTTCTATACACCACATAGGTTAGCCAAAATGTATTCTATTGAAGATCAATGTTGGAGATGCCATACCAAGATAAAAGCAGATTGGCAGCATGTTTTTATGAATGTATATGTCTCAATATGTACTGGAAATCCATTAATTATTTTTTTCAGACTGTTTATAATGATAATTTTCAATTAACAAAGTCTTTAATTTTATTCAACTCTCCTATTCCAAACTGTGTACAAAAAAAGACACTAAAATTCTATGGTCACTATTGGCAATTTCACGTAAAATCATAACTATACACTGGAAAAATGAGGCTTCGCCTACGTTCAAGGAATTTGAGACTTTAACAACAACAGTTGCTCACATGGAAATATTAACAGTGAAGAACAGAACTAAAAGATCTACTTCTTACTATTACTCTTGGATGAAAGTACTGGAAATACTTGAAAATATCGAAGAAGATATATCATCTTATGTTTCTAACTTTATATAATATAGAATTTCAATGTTATTTGCATAGACACCAATGTAAATAGTTATATAATGGTTTGAAGTTAGTACTGTTTTAGAATTGTAAATATGTTATTTATCTTTATTTCATGTAATGTTTAAGACATCTTATTTGAAATGATAAAAAAAAATATTTAGTGAAAAAAAAAGAAAATAAGTTGAAAATTGAAGAGCTTTATGATGTGTTATAAAAGTTAGTTAATGCAGCAAGATGACAGGATTTCTAGAGCTAGAAGTGTATTTCTATTGTCTTGGAGAGAAATAATTGCTAAGTCTAAAATGTAGAAGTATTTAATTGTTTTACGACTTCCAGTTCTGAGAAAACATCTGAGAGATATGCATTTTTCACAGAGAAATTTTAGATTTTAAGTTTCTGTTAGCCTGGGAACTGAAGGCAGGAGACAAAGAGTGATGTCATCTAGGCTAACCCAGCAGTAATGTTTTGATGTTAATTTGGGAAATCTAACAGAGACTGGACATTTTGTATCTTGTCTTGGACCTAGAAACATTCACTCAGCACTTCTGCCTATGTGTTGCTCTGTAAGTAAGATTTAGGCATAATATTTTTTTAGAGATAGATAGGACTATAATAAAGATTAGTTTAGATGTTTTCTGTCTTCATCTAAGACTGTCCTGCAATGTTATTTTAAAACATTTCCTGTGATTTTGAACTCAGTAGTCACTGTGTTGAGTTACTGAGTATTGTTTTGTTCTTTTATTATTTATTATTAAATATATTTAAACCTTTTAATTGTGGCTGGTTTATTTAGAGATATTTCAGCTCTTAATGTACTTGCATATGTATTTGGTGACACTGTATGACCACCCAATAGCCTTACTCTTGGTCACACTTACCATTTGGATAATAGTAACATTACACAGTAGGATTGTGCACCTTTTGTAAGGGCCTTAGAGTAGCTGATAAGTAGTGGTTGGTGGCAGTGATAACTACCTTATAGTCTGGGCAGAAGGGGGCATAGGAAGTAAACCTGTGCCAGCCTTCCCCAGGAATGTCTGTGTGTTTGTATATAAATCATATCTCAAAGTGTATGTGTGTGTGTGTGTGTGTGTGTGTGTGTGTGTGTGTGTGTGTGTGTGTGTGTGTGTGTGTGTGTGTGTGTGTGTGTCAGCTACTTGGGCAGGAACATGAAGCACTGGTTGTACAGAGAGGGTGCTGAAGGTTTTGGTTTGACCACGTGGCTGAGATCTTAACCCTATGACTGTGCCAGTGGGGAGTCTTTTGGGGGATCTGGAGAAAGAGGGAGGAACCATCCCTAGACTGACTGTGATCTCTGTGTGCTCTTAAGGGAAATTGTACTTTACTGTGTGTGTATTTGTAATCCTTGCAATGTGCACGTCCCTCACTGGTGCTAGTGGTGAGAATTGAGGTTCCTTGATTACTGGACCAGTGCAGGGGCATCACACTTGGCATCACTATGCTGAAGACACTGCTGCAAATCCTAAAGTTCTCGGTCATGTGTATATAGTTGGTCAGAGTAACCAGTTACTGCCAGTTTAATAGCTTTGATTTTTTTCATTGGAAAGTACCTATTTTATGTATTTCTTGCATAAGAGTGTCCAATTCTCCTCCAGCTTCTCCACTGGATCTCATGCAGACAGAGGAGTTGGTTGGATCCCTGTAGTGGTTTGCTATTTTACTTCTGCCAAGAGATCTTCTTGCTGGAGTGGTGGGATACTCAATGGCTAGGAAAAAAAAGTAAATCACTGGAGTGTATTACTGGGAGGTTTTGCTGTACTTATGGTGCAAAAAAAAGTATATATTTAAGCTGGAAAGCAAGACTAATGAGCAAATTGTGTGGTTTATATGACCCTGGTAGAACTAGAAGCCCTACATTTCTATTCTTTTTTTTTCCTGGCTTTCTCTTAGCACTAATAGCTTAGTAGTTGAATTTATAAGGTGTCACAAGCAAACAACACAGCAAGTACAGGGTTTTTTATGCATGGTGCTGATGCCAAGCTTTTTGAGATCTGTTTGTAATGTCTGAGAGGCCAGGCAAGTAGCCCAACAAAGTAAAAGAAATCACGTCAAAGCCTAATGACCTCAGAGGATCCCGGGGTATAGTCACCTGGCGTAATGTTATTTAAGGCATTGACTTCCCCCTCCCATATAAAAATATTGACATATTATCTATTCTGTCAGGGTAAAAACAAACTGGCTTTAAAATGTAGGACTTTGATATATATTGCACTATAACCTAAGTATTGTCAAACAAGAGTTTGTCCTATAATAAATCCTAATTTTCTCTTATGATGATGGTGTCACAATGAGAGTTTGTTAGAAATGAGAGATGGACTGTGATGACTAGAAAAACTGAGTGGAAACATACCATCTCTCAGCCTATCAGTGTGCATCCTAAAAAGAAGTGCATCAATCCAAAACTATACCCACTCTGGTAATTAAATGCACATATAAAGGATCAAAGACACACTCTGATTTGTTTAGTAGAAACAGGAATCCCCCCCCCCTCATTCACTCATTTATTTGTTTGTTTGAGCAGTAAAAAAGCACATCACTATAATAAGCGTTCAGCTTTTTACAGTTAAATTTATGACCCCTCCCCCGCACCCCAGGTCATTCCTTCTACTGGCAATCCAACCAGATGGCCAGATGAACGACACGGCTCCCCTACCTCCTGATCCAGCCATTTCGGGTCCTGATTCTGTGCCCTGTAATCAACCCTCCCTCCCTCAACACTACCTGCATGGAGCACTACAGCGCTTTTACTTTAGTTAAACAAAACTCTCCTTTTTAAACTGTAGCAAACCATTTGCTACAAATGTAACAAATAGTTTGCTACAGTTTATACCCTGCCTGCACAAAATGCTATCTTGCTCAGGTTTTAGTTAAAAAATATATATTTTTTTACTTTTAAAATGTAGCAAACTGCTTGCTACAATGTAACAAGCAGTGTGCTACTGTTTAGACCACACAGGGAGTACCACTCAAGGTTTGATTGCAATAAAGAAAGAATGGGATCAGCTGGTTGCACCCCCAACAATTTGCATCCAGAACAGTTGCCCCTCTCAGCCCACCCTAGGATTAATTAATTTATCTTGCTGCAAGTGAGTCTTGGGATAGGTACCACCTCACTTGAAACCTTGAAATAGATTAAGCATGTAATCAGAAAAAAAAAGAAAAAGAACAAATGCGGAAATAAATAAATTATACAACTAACCATAAGTCTGATCTAGGAGATGTCAGAGGTAAAAACAAAATTTGCTCTCAGAAAATTTCAAGAGTGAATTAATGTTGATATGGCAGTGCATTCAGTACCCATATGAAATTATATATGCAAGTACATAGAGCTTTGTATTCCATGTTCTCAAGTCAAACATCATTTTTAAACAGCACGTTGTATTTTCTTCTGACTGATCTGAAAGGGGGACAACTGAAATACATGCTCATGTCTGTGGCAATTACAGCAGGCAGTGGTATAAAGGATAACATAAATGTGTGTTATCTAATTACTGTGATTATAAAACCACAACTTGCTATGAAATGTTAAATTATTTATGAACTTAAACAACAAAAAGAATTGCAAATCTTTAACTATGTCAACTATGTTTGAAGCTAGTCCACAATAATACTGCACATTCTACCCCAAAGGATAAAGCTAAGGTATAATGTCCTGGCTAAAAAAAATATGCAAATTTTACTCCACCCACAGTTACAACTATTCCACAGTTCTCACAATCCCAGCTACCCCCTTTCATTACTATGGAACAAGTTATCTCAGCCATCTCTAAAGCAAAGCATACCTCATTCACGGGCCCCTGGTAATATACCACATTGCCTAATTATCAGTGCCAAATACAGCCCTTCTGAATCCCTACTTAACCTCTTTAATCTAAGCCTCTCAGCTGGTTACATGCTGGAAGACTGGAAAACTGCTATTGCAATGTCATTATACATAGGTGGTCCAACCACAGACCATAGTAATTATAGACCCATAAGTCTCACTAGCCTCATATGTAAACATATGGCCTATGGAGAGTATCATCTCATAGGTTCATAGGTGTGTACTAGGCTAACAGCCCTGGAGCCTGTATATGCCTATCCCAAGCAGATTCCCTGGCATCATGCAGCCCAAAGTTAGTTCCCAGTGCCCCTGTCAAGCAAGGCCACTGAAGTGATCCCCGGGATGAACTTCCTATTGTCCATCCACTCGTCAAGATTTCTCTTAAAGAGGGCCAATGAAGTGCTCTGCTTGACGTGAATGGGAAGTTTGTCCAGAGTATGGGAAGTCTCTGGGTTACGAACCTGTCCCGCCAGCATATTCTGTTTATTATGGTAATGAGGTTTAGGTCCCTAGAGCATGTGGCATGGAGGGATTGGGTTTTCTTTAGGTGTAGCATATCTAGCAGCTCTGGGTCAGACATGGCTTTGTAGGTCAAGCAGAGATTGCCTCTAAGTAGGCAATAAGAGACAGAGTATAGCTGGAGTTTTTTTAGTCTAGTCCATATAGGGCATGTGTTTAAGGCCTAAGATCCTCTTAGTGAGGTATTTTTGTGGCCCTTCCAGTTGTTGTAGGTGTCTAGTGAGGCACATACCAAATGAGGCATTGTATTCTATAATAGGTCTAATGAGGGATGAGTAGAGAAGGATTATGACCTCTTTCTTCCTGGATGAGAAACCTTTTGTAATGAGATGTGCCACATAGAAGGACTTCCTGACGACAGTGGCAATGAGGTTATCAAAGGAGAGGTTGCTGTCAACCTGTGTCCTCAGGTCTCTTATCACATATTCAGTGTTTAGTGGACTACCGCCTATGTGGTAGTTCATGGGCACAGAATTTTCCCAAAGGGAATGACAATGCACTTTTGGCATTGAGCTTAAGGCCATGGTTCTGGCACCAGTCATTGGTGTCAGTGAGGCCTTTCTATAGAATGTCTACATCAGTTGGAGAATCAATAATGGCTCCCAGTTTGCAATCATCTTGGTCAGCCAGAGTCCCTTTGTGTTTGCTTGAACTTCAGAGAAGTAGATGCCAAACAGGAGAGGACCTAGCATAGATCCCTGTGGGACACCACTTGTAGTTGGTTGGTAGTCAGATTTGGAGTCCACTACTTTCACAGTGTGGGTTCTACCAGTGAGGCAGTTGGCAACCAATCTTATGACATAGGGGGTTATGCCTAGTTTAGTGAGTCTATCTATGATTCCTGAGTGAGGGATGGTGTTGAAGGCCTTGGCAAGATCTAGAGAGGCTGTGTGAACTACCTTGCCCTCATCCACAGCTCTGGTGACAGACTCAAAGAAGTCTATCAGGTTGAGCAGGCATGATCTACCGTTCACAAACCCAAACTGTGTGCGGTCCAGAGTTTGGAGATTCCCTATGTCTTTATTTATAAGGTCCATGATGATGCACTCCATAGTAGCCTTACATATCAGACTCATCAGGCTAATGGGGAGGTAGTTCCCAGGATCTGTAGTCGCTCTCCCTTTGTGTAGTGGGATGACCATAGCAGTGCTTCGGTAGGAACAAAGCCTGAAATGAGGCTGTGATTCAACAGGGTACTCAGGTGTGGTGCCAGTTCACTTTGTAATTAATGGAGAACACAGCCAGGGATATTATCAGGTCCCACGGAAGCTGTATTTTTGGCTTTTGACAGTGCATTTTTTACATGTGTAGCCATGATAATAGGAACTTGGCATTCCTCAGGTATTGTTATAGGCCCTTTAGGGGGTGAAAGGGGGGTAAAGTTCACACTGAACATGTCAGCCAATATGTTGGCGATATCATTTGGTTCTGTATATGTATTGCCATTGTGCTGTAACTCAGAGCAGATCTGAGTATTACCATGTAGATTCTTGACATAACTATAAATGCCTTGTGGTTGTCTTTAGAAGCTGCAGCAATTTTGTTTTCATAGCTAGCTTTAGAGGATTTGATGATGGATCTCAGTTTTTTGCTGAGGCTGACAAGAAAGTTTTTCCAGTCTTGGGACTTCACCCTTTCCTGCAACAGTTTTTTCCTTCTCTTGTAGAGTTTGTTTATGGTGGGGGACCACCGGATTGGCTTCCTTTTTTTGGAGAAGAGAGTCTTGGTTCTGTTTGGTATGGCCCATTCCATGCACTTGTGTATGTGCTCATATAGTGCATTGGTGTATGATTCAGTCATGCACCTATTTTCCATTTACATGGGTGTAATGAAGTTAGCCACCTCTGTTTTTAGAAGTCCAAAATTGACTTTGAAGATGTTTTTTATAGTGGTTTCCTTTAGGGGGTTGAGAGTGGGTTGTGGATATCCATGGTGATTAGCTTGTGGTCAGATCTAACCAGGAAGGAGTCGATTACTGGTGTAGAGCAATGGTCACCCATGTTAGTAATGACCAGATCAAGGATGTTTCTACCCCTGGTGGGGGTAAGAATGAGTTGGTCCAGGGCATTGTAATTAATGAATTCCAGAAAACGCTGAGCAAGTGTGTTGGTACAGGAGTAATTTTCACATTTAATGGAGAGGTAGTTAAAGTCTCCCAGTATAAGGATATTGGGTTGTACCCTAATATTTTCCATTGTATTAGGAATGTGGAGTGGGAGCCTTGGGACATGGTAGGGGATCTATAGCAGGCTACAACCTGGATTGCAGTTTTACCCAGTGTTAGTTGTACCTGAAGTATGTCTGATGTGTTATGTTGGGCTACTTGTCTGGAGGTGTGCATATCCTTTATAAATATGGAGACACCACTGCCTTTATTGCTTCGGTCCAGGTTTAGGGGCTGAAAGGTGTGGTATGAATTATAGCCTGGTAGTGCTGGTGTGCATTCCAGAGCCTTGAACCAGGTCTCAGTCAATGCACAGATGTTGATGTTCTCCATTTTAAGGAGTGCTTTGAGCGAGTGCATTTTGAGATTTAGACTTCTAGCGTTGAGTAGCATTACCCTCAAATTTTTTTTGCTTGTAGCTGTTACGGTGGTAATTTTGTCTCCAGGACATTGCCTAAAAAAGGCACTATAGGGGTGGCAAGATCCTTGGCCAGTATCCAGAATCCCTGCGGTGACAGGTGCAGGCCATCGCTGGTGAAGTATCGAGGTATGTTGATCATGTCAACCCAGGCGGACAGATACTGGATTCCCTTAGAATGACACCAGAAACTTAGCCAATTGTTGAAGTCAATAATTTTCTGCTTATACTGTGGTATCATAATGGGTGACGGTAGGATGCTACTCAGAGCTAGGGTCATACCTGCCTGGGCTACAAGATCTGAGAGCACCTCTATATCTCTTTTCATGTAGTCCAGGGAAGTACGTCTCAAGTCATTCACATCAACATGGACAATGACAGAGTCATATTTGTACCTGTTGTGGAGTGACCTAAGTGCGTGCATTATGTGGCGGATCCTGGCACCTGACAGGCAGCGGATCGTAACTTTCTCTTTATTCACCCTAGTGAGTGGGACATCAGTGTGCCTTACTATTGAGTCACCTATGACTAGTGTATCAGGTAAGTTGTTTTGGCTTATGGGCTTTGGTTGAGTGGCACACTGTTTATGTAAGCTATGTGTCTCATG
Source organism: Protopterus annectens (assembly GCF_019279795.1). Taxonomy (NCBI): domain Eukaryota; kingdom Metazoa; phylum Chordata; order Ceratodontiformes; family Protopteridae; genus Protopterus; species Protopterus annectens. The sequence continues at coordinate 677,482,246 of NC_056749.1, read as the reverse complement.
GTTTGTGCTGGGATGTGGTGGTTGTTTGCATTTCTGCCTCAGAGGTCTCTGTTGTTTGGGCAGATTTTTATTGAAAGCCTCCGCAAAAGTAGGTGTGTGTTTTGTGTTACTATCTCAGACCTCATTCGTCTGGTCTTTGAAAATCTCTTAACCTTGGACACTCATCAATTTAGCTTTCTCAAAGGAAGGTCCTGTCTCTTTAACCTCATAATTTTTTTTTTGATAAAGTAATCTTAACAGTGGATTGCAGTTATGCAATACATACAGCATATCAGGACCTGGCCAAGGCCTTCGGCACTATTCCCCATGCAATCATTATTGGCAGACTTAGAAATCTGAATACAGATTGTTATTTTCTGTAGTGCCTAACAAAGCCCATGGGAGTATTGTCGCAGGTGCCACTTCTGATGGCAAATAAGTTACCAGCACACCTCTCAACATGTAGACAATGAAAATAGGAACTAATGTCTTTGAAAAATAGGAATATCCAGCTAAAAATCTGTGCCTTTATTTAGCAGAAAATTTGAATATCAAATAGCACATCATTTTCCGACTTACAGTAGGAATGTGGGATAGTACTTAGAAACACACATTTAAAAAACAGAGCGTTACAAAAATGATGGAAAATATAAGGACAATATCACAGACACAGTGTAAAATCTGTGGATTTTAATGAACTACATCTCAGTGTTCTACCCCACAAGGGCATTTATTTATTTATTTTTTTGCTTCAGAAAAGGGGAGTTGTAATGTGTGTCATCTTTCTTTAAATTATTGTTGCAGCTAGTATGTTGGCCATGCACAATGATTTTCTGTGTACTAAACAGCTTCAAAAACAACATGTGGTGAGGGAGATTGAGAAAATTATGTGAAGCGGTAAATCAAGCCTGAAAATAGGGACATATATCCAAAAATAGGGACATACCAAATCAGACCTGAAAATAAGAATGTTCCTCCAAAATAGGGACATTTAAGAGGTGTGGTTACCAGTGGGGTACTGCAGGTCTCTGTGTTGAACCCTCTTGTATTTGTCATTTGTTAGACATTCAGGCCAGCACTCTTGCCATATGGTTATCTAAATTTGAAAATGTGTGTAAACTGGGTGTTGCTGATTCTTGGCAAAGAGGGGGAATCATTTTGTGGAATGAATATAAAGAAGAGAGCATTATGTGATAACAAAAGTGGATCTCAGTGTTTAGTATAGTTATAAGTAAGAGGAATTTGAATGGTTCCCACCACCTCTGATTGGGGGGGGATTATCAGAAATCAGATGGAGCTATAGTAAAACTGAAAAAAACTCACAAGATGCTACCTTTGCTTGAAATATGCCAGAAAGAGATAAGACAATCAAAACAACACTATGAAAAAGAAAGCCTATGTCGATACATTTAATCAAGATATACTACAGTGATGCCAGATATCTGTTAAATTCAGTTACATAAAACAGAATAACTAAAGAACTGCATGAAATGGAGCAAGTCCTTCCTTAGTTAATATAACCTACTCTGAGGTTACACAACTGAATTTTCAGTAAAATGTCTCCTTCCTTTATGAGGTCTTAATGGAACTTCTGAATACCTCCGTAACTTCTTCAAACTCACCATAGACTGGCATCTAAGACAGTAACAACAGGTAATGATTTACAGGTAACAAAAAGGCATGATATCCAATTGCTGCATGTGCAATATAACCCTGTACTAATGCAAGCAGTACTACCAGCCATGTCAACCACCATCAACGGACTCTCAAAAGTAGTTTTGAATGAAAAGTAGTGATCTTAAAAATAAGTAATATGTTTAAACCTAAGCACTAGAGTAATATGATGGACTATATTATCCTTTTGTATTGTTTATTTTTTTTTTTTTATATATAGGTGGCTACGCAATACCTTTATATAGTTTTATATAAATGTATTGTTGGTTTTCAATTAACACTTTTACAAGGAGGTGGAGTTTTTTTTCACTTAGGGGGTTATAAATTTTCCTGCTGTGGCATGTTGTATTACTTTGATGAAGTTCCGTATGTATCATGATGAAAGCACTAAGTTTTTTATGTATTTATGGTTTTCTCATTAAAGATTTTTAAGCTAGAGACCTTGTATTTGGTCTTATTTATTTTTAAGATTGCTACTTTTCATGCAAAACTACTTTTGAGAGCTTGGTGGTGGCTGAAGCTGCAGGTAGAACTGCTTGCATTGATTGCTTTGTTTGTTTCTTGATTTCCTCATAACCTTGTATTACCATAACCATCTGAAAGATATGGCTTTACAAGGCTAATGTAAGGGAGATCAGGTGTGTAACAGAAAAGAAAAATTCTACCCAGCATTCTGCATGGGTATTGGAATGAAGAATAAAATTAATGAACAATCAGAACTGTTTAGAGATGCTCTGTACACAATATTTTCAGAGCAGACCAGTACAAAATTGAATTACAGAACTTTATTTGGTGGTGGGTTAGTTCAGGAATGTATCAGGAATGGAGAATGAGACTGATTCAGAAAGTGTTTTCATACAAGAAGAGAAGAGGCAATGACCAGATTCAGCAACAACAGCTAAGAGAAGCTATGTCACACAAAACTCTCCAAGTGCACTGCAGCTGTAAAAATGAATGCACAATAACCTGTGTGTTGGGCACGTGCAATATACTTATTCTTCTTTCGGCTTTTCCCAGTTAGGAGTCACCACAGTGGATCACCTGTCCACTCATGATCGGCAGTGGAGTTTTTACTGTGTCGAGTTGCCAGCCCGGCGCACAACCTTCCACGGAAGGCACACACACGCACACACTCACACCTAGAGCCAATTTAGAGTGTCCAATCTACCTACAGCATGTCTTTGGGATGTGGGAGGAAACCAGAGCACCTGAAGGAAACCCACACGACCACAGGGAGGACATGCAGACTCCACACAGAAGGCACCCCAGCCGAGGATCAAACCGGAGAACTGCTTGCTGTGAGTATACGTGCTGCTGTAATACTCTTAGCAAATTGTAAGGAAAACAGAAATTATAGGAAAAATGCTCTACAGTATCGATCAGTTGTGATTACCAATGCAAGTATCACAGCCTACAATTTGTTACATACAAACAGGACACATTTTGGCCTATCAAGTAATTTGAAGGACAACCAACTAATTGTTTAATATCAGATTGATTTTATCTTTGTCCCATTTATTCTTTTTTTTTTAAACAATTTTATTAGACGTGCTGTTAAAATACAATCAACATATAAAGAATGAATCATTCTAAATTATGTGAAAAATGATCATGTACAGAGTTAAACATTTTTAACTATATACAAAATTGTTCACCATAACTGTTAAATATCAACTGAAATAGATTCTATATATACAATTTTACTGTAAAAATAAACTATTTTTGTAATAGTTCATAAACTTTGTTCCAACTACCAAATGTAGAAGTATCCCTAGAACATCTGTATTTGATGGTCAGTTTTTCCAAACAACAGATTTCATTGAGTACATTTTTAAATTCTTGTAATGACAGAGAAGACTATGATTTCCAATTCCTCTTAATAATCTTTCTAGCTATAGATAATATTGACCAAACCAAAGGTTAATTGGAGGTTTTTATACAATCTGGTATTGGAGTATTAAATAATATCAGAGATTTAGATAAGGCAAAGTTATCTGTAAATATTACCTGCATAAAATCATATATTCCATATATTCTTGAACCAGTACATTGTTAAAGAACATTTCTTCATTTTTCTTACTATTCTTAGCTCATTTTTGTAATATATCCAGGGACTCACACAAAGGTTCTATCTGAGATCATGGCCAAGCTAACACTGTTTACAATGTGTGCAAAACAAGTCCCAAGTCTCATTAACAGTGCATGTGGCCAGATCAGTGTGTGAGATAACAAGCTGCTCATCAGAGCCACAGAACGGAGCCTTGAGAAGATTGCGTTAGACCAACTCGTGGCCTGAGTATGACACATAACACATGTTGCAAACATTGACCACACACAAGCTCTAGGTTAGTTGCTGTAAAACCACGCACACAGATGGTAATGCCATGGTGCTGATCAGTTGTTGTAACTCAAGGCAACATATAGCAGAGAAATGCCTTATGGAAGTAAGGCTAGGATGTCTAAGGGCAGAGGATGGAGGCAGTAGCAGCACAACAGAAACAAATGGAAATGGACAGAATGCATCAAAGGCAGCTAATGACCAAATCAGGAATGCAGAACAGAATGGAATAAGGGGTATGACACATACACAAACAGATATCAGTCGGAGGCACTTGAACTTAGGGAATGAGAAACTCAAACAGTATAGGTGGGATATAGAGAAGTAATAGGATTGACTTACACTAGTCCTGACACCATCAGAGTTTTATCAGTGCACCTGTGCTATAACATAAATGTGAAGAAAAATACAACTCTTCAATCCTGAGGGGAGTTGAACCATCAACTCTGGCCATTTGCACTCTAACTGGCTCTTCCTTAACAAGGTGAGCCATAGAAGTGGTACCACAGAAAGTATTAGGGAAGCACATAGCAGGTAACTGTTACACATGTACAAACTGGAAACAGAAAAAAAAACAAATAGTCCTCAAGGGATTTAAGCTCATTACCCTCATCAGGGTTATTTTACCAACCACTGCATTACAAGCTGAACTACAGAAGCAGTAGCATTGAAGGTGTCAGGAAAGCACATGTACAGGCTGGAAGCAGAAAATAAGATGGGCCTCAAGGTATTTGAACCCTTTACCCTCATCAGTAATGTTTGACAAAACACAGAATTAATCAGATGAACAACAGAAGCAGTAACACTGAAGGTGTTAGGGAAACACATATCCAGTAAACATTGCACACTTATAGGCTGGAAGCAGAAAAATCAAAAATCCATACAACCCTCAGGGGATTTGGATCCTTCACTCTGTGCACTGACCTTCCACAATAATTCACAAGTCCATACTGCTGTGCAACAGACTAATTACATCTGTTTTATCATATTTCACATGTACACACTGCTGTGCAAGAACACTCAGCTCACCTGAGAGACTGATGGTAGCTGAGGTCAGTTTACTTGGGGCATGACATTGATTAGACTTCATTGTTGCTATACGAAGGGCAGTTTCATTTCTCATTGGTTGTACATGGGCATCAACACTGGTCTTTGAGATCCATCACGCACAGTATGACCCTGAAAAGATAAATGATTTTAAAGCTGTTTTTTGGTCACATGTGTTGTGTATTTATCATTTTTGATCAGATTCAACGTTGGAAATGATAGTACAATAAAATATGAAAAGGGGAAGCAAGCAGAGGGTAGAACAGAAGGTGAGCAACTAAGGAACGAGCAGGATGGAGGTGGGGTAGGAAGCAAATTTTTTGGTGGGGGGCTTGTGTGCATTTTTATAAAGAGAAAGGGAAGTTCAGGAAGGAAGAAAGAGAAGTAAGAGGGCGGTAGGAAGGTTAGTTTAGGTAGCAGTGAAGAGGACATGATAGGATTTAGGATAATACAATAAGAGAGAATTGACATAACAGGGAAGCAGACATCAAGAAAATGGGAAAACAAAGATGACAGGAGACTTATAAAAACTAACAGGGGTGGGCATGGACACAAAAGACAGGGGAACATCAGGTTGGGGGATAAAATCAGCTGTTCATAGCTGCAGTCACTGTCAACTGAGTGGGAGATTATTCAGCACCTGGGTACTGTCATCACTGTGTCCTGGCTCAAAAGGTGGAGCCAGTGTTGTGCAAGGATGTAACTCAAAAATTGCCAGTGCATGGTCCCTATGCAGCTGCTGTGGGTATCAAGTCTCCCGTCGTTGATACCCCTCACAAGCTCTGCCAGCTGTCAAGGGATGGCAGACTTGTTACCTCCACTTGGACTGCAATCAGGAGGTACTAACTGCATCAGCTTCTGCTGCAGGGCTACCTGATACAGGTGGTGCTGGGACGGTAGAATATGTGGAAGCAATTGAGTCAGGCTGGAATCCATATATGCTGGCTGCTTCCATTAGCTGTGATCATAACTCTCAAATGTTCTATATTTTTGTAGAATGTTCAGATTTTTGCCTCTCATTTTTGGTCCATTCTTCATAAAATTTGTGATTTTCTGGCAAATCACTATGGATTGAAGTAACTGATTGATAACGTACATTTGCGTTTCAGACTTTATATCTTTCAAAAATGCATACTAACATAAAGAAAATATGCGTCTCTAAGTTTATAAGACAAACAGTTAAAAGCTGTCTCTATTTTGGGACGTTTATCACATCCAGAAGCATGGCTAGTTCAATTAGTGCCTTGGACCATTGCAATGATCCAGCATCTCACCTCCTCAGCTCTTCAAGTGGGAAAAAAAGCATCTCACTGTAATCCTCATCCCTCCTGCACAAAATAAATAAATAAATGGAATTCCTTCCACTGACAAACCAACCAGGTCGTCAGATACATAACACTCCTACCCTCCCTCCAGCCCCAGCTCTTCAGGTACATTTTCTATGTACTGCCCCCAAGTATCCTTTAAGATAGTTTATTAAAAAAAGCATAAGCATCTCTTTTAAACTGTAGCAAACTGTTTGCTACAGTTCATTCCTGCCTGCAAGTGTAGCAAACAAATGCTTCAGTTTATACCCTGCCTGCATGGAGATGTAAAGCATTCAGGCTTTAGTTTAAAAAAACAGATTTTTTTTTTGTTTTAAAACTGTAGCAAACTGTTTGCTACAATGTAGTAAGCAGTGCTACAGTTCAGACCACACAGGTTTGATCAAAAATGCAATACTGGCTTAAAAGCCGGTATTACATTTAAGAGTGATCATGATCAGCTGATCACACCCCCTCCCAATACTGCACCTTTAGCTGTTGCCCTTCTCACCCCAGCCTAGCTATTTTACTCATCCCCTCGTTAGTTTAGGCTTTTTCCAAATTTTTTTGTGCTAAGAGGTTGAGAGGTTCTGCTGTGATGGTGGAGGCACTCCTGCTGCTATTGCTGCCACCTGTTGGAGGGGAGCTGACAGGCCTTGCTAGTGGGATGGGCGCAGATTGCTGTGCTGATGCATATAGTAATAAAAGAAGTGGAGAAAAAGAAAGTAAACAAAATAAATGTATGTAAGAGAAATGATAGGGACAAAGTATGTGGAAGGAAAAGAAATACAAACACATTCAAAAATCCCATTTCTAACCATGTTCATTATGACACAGTAAAACGTAATACAGTTTTCAAAAAATATTCCTGCATTTCAGAAATATGTTTGCGTGTGTGTGTGTGTGTGTGTGTGTGTGTGTGTGTGTGTGAGATTGATAGATACATATATATGTATAGATAGATATAGTAGATATAGATATATGGGTGATATTCATTTGATCTAAAGTCGAGATATCTAAAAGCTGCTGCTGGCACAAAATATCTAAAAGTCAGAATACTGAAAACATGGAATTTGCCTTTTGCCCACTATAGAGCAATCTCAGAGATGGTATATAAGTTGCAGGGGTGTGGGGGAATTGTGCGGGGGCTTACATAAAATAAATGTTGTTGACATTTTGAGTTTAGATACTCTCACAAAAACACACACACAAACACACACATGCAAATATATATATATATATATATATATATCAACAAAAACCCTTGGATAAGCAATGGCAGATGGAAAATAAACAGAATCTCAAAAATGTTGGAAGGCCATAAACACACACACAACCTTAAATAAACTGTCTATCATGAGAACACAGCTGTGGGGTGGAGTTTGAATTTACAGGTGTCCTCACAATGTGAGAACAGAGACCCACTTATCCATCTATACAGGAGGAGGTGCGCAGGAAAATACCACTAACATTGCACAGTCTTGATGCTATCTTACAGCATTCCAGTACCGACAGATGTGTCAGCTGCCTATTGCTTTCAATCACTACAGGGGATACATAAAAAGAGCTTAATGTAAAATGTATGGATGTCATGCAGAGGCAGGTTACTTGTGTAGGAAAAATAAGTAACACTTATAGCACAGAGGTAGTAACTGCACCTTAACTTCATCCACCCATCAGTAATATTTATAGCACAGAGATAGTGACCATGCCTTAACTTCTCCCTCCCACCAGTAATATAGCACAGAGGTAGTGACTGCGCCTTAACTTCATCCTCCCATCAGTAACACTTATAGCACAGAGGTAGTGAATGCACCTTAACTTCATGCTCCCATCAGTAATACAGCACAGAGGTAATGACCATGCCTTAACTTCATCCTCCCATCAGTAATACTTATAGCACAGACGTAGTGACAGTGCCTTGACTTCATCCTCCCATCAGTAATACTTATAGCACAGATGTAGTGAATGCACCTTAACTTCATCCTCCTATCAGTAATACATATAGCACAGAGGTAGTGACTCTGCCTTGACTTCATCCTCCCAACAGTAATACTTATAGCACAGAGGTAGTGACTGCGCCTTAACTTCATCCTCCCATCAGTAATATAGTACAAAGGTAGTGATTGCACCTTAACTTCATCCTCCCATCAGTAATACATATAGCACAGAGGTAGTAACTGTGCCTTAACTTCATCCTCCCATCAATAATACTTATAGCACAGACGTTGTGACTGCACCTTAAATTCATCCTCCCATCAGTAATATAGCACAGAGGTAGTGAGTGTGCCTTAACTTCATCCTCTCATCAGTAACATTTATAGCACAGAGGTAGTGAATGTACCTTAACTTCATCCTCCCATCAGTAATGCAGCACAGAGGTAGTGACCATGCCTTAACTTTATGCTCCCATCAGTAATACTTACAGCACAGACGTAGTGACTGTGCTTTGACTTCATCCTCCCATCAGTAATACTTATAGCACAGACGTAGTGAATGCACCTCAACTTCATCCTCCAATCAGTAATACATATAGGACAGAGGTAGTGACTGTGCCTTGACTTCATCCTCCCATCAGTAATACTTAAAGCACAGACATAGTGACTGCACCTTAACTTCATCCTCCCATCAGTAATATAGCACAGAGGTAGTGACTGCACCTTAACTTCATCCTCCCATCAGTAACACTTATAGAACAGACGTAGTGACTGCGCCTTAACTTCACCCTCCCATCAGTACTACAGCACAGAGGTAGTGACCATGCCTTAACTTCATCCTCCCATCAGTAATACTTATAGCACAGACATAGTGACTGCGCCTTAACTTCATTCTCCCATCAGTAATACAGCACAGAGGTAGTGACTGTGCCTTAACTTCATCCTCCCATCAGTAACACTTATAGCACAGACGTAGTGACTGTGCCTTAACTTCATCCTCCCATCAGTAACACTTATACCACAGAGGTAGTGAATGCACCTTAACTTCATCCTCACATCAGTAATACAGTAAAGAGGTAGTGACCATGCCTTAACTTCATCCTCCCATCAGTAATACTTATAGCACCGATGTAGTGACTGTGCCTTGACTTCATCCTCCCATCAGTAATAGTTATAGCACAGACATAGTGAATGCACCTTAACTTCATCCTCACATCAGTAAAACATATAGCACAGAGGTAGTGACTGTGCCTTGACTTCATCCTCCCATCAGTAATACTTATAGCACAGATGTAGTGACTGCACCTTAACTTCATCCTCCCATCAGTAATATAGCACAGAGGTAGTGACTGCACCTTAACTTCATCCTCCCATCAGTAACACTTATAGCACAGACCTAGTGACTGCGCCTTAACTTCACCCTCCCATCAGTAATACAGCACAGAGGTAGTGACTATGCATTAACATCATCCTCACATCAGTAATACTTACAGCACAGAGGTAATGACTGCGCCTTAACTTCATCCTCCCATCAGTAATACTTATTGCACAGAGGAAGTGACCATGCCTTAACTTCATCCTCCCATCAATATACTTATAGCACAGAGGTAGTGACTGCACCTTAACTTCATCCTCACATCAGTAATATGTATAACACAGAGGTAGTGACTGTGCCTTAACTTCATCCTCCCGTCAGTAATACTTATAGCACAGAAGTAGTGATTGCACCTTAACTTCATCCTCCCATCAGTAATACTTATAGCACAAAGTTTGTGACTGCACCTTAACTTCATCCTCCCATCAGTAATACTTATAGCATAGAGGTAGTGATTGCACCTTAACTTCATCCTCCCATCAGTAATACTTGTAGCACAAAGTTAATGACTGCACCTTAACTTCATCCTCCCATCAGTAATACTTATAGCACAGAGGAAGTGACTGTGCCTTGACTTCATCCTTCCATCAGTAATACTTATAGCACAAAGGTAGTGAATTCATCTTAGCTTCATCCTCCCATCAGTAATACTTATAGCACAAAGGAAGTGACCATGCCTTAACTTCATCCTCCCATCAATAATACTTATAGCACAGAGGTAGTGACTGCACCTTAACTTCATCCTCCCATCAGTAATACGTAAAACACAGAGGTAGTGACCATGTCTTAAATTCATCCTCCCATCAGAAAAACAGCACAGAGGTAGTGACTGCACATTAACTTCATCCTCCCATCAGTAATACTTATAGCACAAAGTTAGTGACTGCACCTTAACTTCATACTCCCATCAGTAATACTTATAGCACAAAGGTAGTGATTGCATCTTAACTTCATCCTCCCATCATTAATACTTGAAGCACAAAGTTAGTGACTGCACCTTGACTTCATCCTCCCATCAGTAACACTTATAGCACAGACGTAGTGACTGCGCCTTAACTTCACCCTCCCATCAGTACTACAGCACAGAGGTAGTGACTGTGCCTTAACTTCATCCTCCCATCAGTAATACAGCACAGAGGTAGTGACCATGCCTTAACTTCATCCTCCCATCAGTAAAACTTATAGCACAGATATAGTGACTGCGCCTTAACTTCATTCTCCCATCAGTAATACAGCACAGAGGTAGTGACTGTGCCTTAACTTCATCCTCCCATCAGTAATACAGCACAGAGGAAGTGAATGCACCTTAACTTCATCCTCACATCAGTAATACAGCACAGAGGTAGTGACCATGCCTTAACTTCATCCTCCCATCAGTAATACTTATAGCACAGATGTAGTGACTGTGCCTTGACTTCATCCTCCCATCAGTAATAGTTATAGCACAGACATAGTGAATGCACCTTAACTTCATCCTCACATCAGTAATACATATAGCACAGAGGTAGTGACTGTGCCTTGACTTCATCCACCCATCAGTAATACTTATAGCACAGATGTAGTGACTGCACCTTAACTTCATCCTCCCATCAGTCATATAGCACAGAGGTAGTGACTGCACCTTAACTTCATACTCCCATCAGTAACACTTATAGCACAGATGTAGTGACTGCGCATTAACTTCATCCTCCCATCAGTAATACAGCACAGAGGTAGTGACCATGCCTTAACTTCATCCTCCCATCAGTAACACTTATAGCACAGAGGTAGTGAATGCACCTTAACTTCATCCTCCCATCAGTAATACTTATACCACAGAGGTAGTGATTTCACCTTAACTTCATCCTCCCATCAGTAATACTTATAGCACAGAGGTAGTGACCATGCTTTAACGTCATCCTCCCATCAGTAATACGTATAGCACAGAGATAGTGACCATAGCTTAACTTCATCCTTCCATCAGTAATATTTATAGCACAGAGGTAGTGACTGTGCCTTAACTTCATCCTTTCATCAATAACAATTATAACACAGAGATAGTGACTGCACCTTAACTTCAGCCTCTCATCAGTAAAACTTATAGCACAGAGGTAGTGACCATGCCTTAACTTCATTCTCCAATCATTAATACTTGTAGCACAGAGGTAGAGACCATGCTTTAACTTCATTCTTCCATCAGTAATATTTACAGCACAGAGGTAGTGACCATGCCATAAACTTCATCCTCCCATCAGTAGTACTTATAGCACAAAGGTAGTGACCTTGCCTCAACTTCATTCTCCCATCAGTAATACTTATAGCACAGAGGTAGTGGCCATGCCTTAACTTCATCCTCTCAACGGTAATATTTAAAGCACAGAGGTAGTGACCATGCCTTAACTGCATTCTCCAGTCAGTAATACTTGCAGCACAGAAGTAGAGCCCATGCCTTAACTTCATTCTTCTATCAGTAATATTTACAGCACAGAGGTAGTGACCATGCCATAATGTCATCCTCCCATGAGTAATACTTATAGCATAGAGGTAGTGACCATGCCATTAATTCATCCTCCCATCAGTGATACTTATATCACAGAGGTAGTGATTGCACCTTAACTTCATCCTCCCAACAGTAACACTTATAGCACAGAGGTAGTGACTGCACCTTAAATTCATCCTCGCATCAGTAATACTGATACACAGAAGTAGTGACTGCACCTTAACTTCATCCTCTCATCAGTAATACTTATACCACACAGGTAAGGACCATGCCTTAACTTCATCCTCCCATCAGTAATACAGCACAGAGGTAGTGACTGCACCTTAACTTCATCCTCCCATCAGTAATATTTATAGCACAGGAGTAATGACTGCACCTTAACTTCATCCTCCCATCTGTAATACTTATAGCACAGAGGTAGTGACTGTGCCTTTACTTCATCCTCCCATCAGTAATATTTATAGCACAGAGGTAGTGACTGCGCCTTAACGTCATCCTCCCATCAGTAATACTTATAGCACAGAGGAAGTGACCATGCCTTAACTTCATCCTACCATCAGTAATACTTACAGCACAGAGGTAGTGACCATGCCTTAACTTCATCCTCCCATCAGTAATACTTACAGCACAGAGGTAGTGAACATGCCTTAACTTCATCCTCCCATCAGTAATACAGCACAGAGGTAGTGACTATGCATTAACATCATCCTCACATCAGTAATACTTACAGCACAGAGGTAATGACTGCGCCTTAACTTCATCCTCCCATCAGTAATACTTATAGCACAGAGGAAGTGACCATGCCTTAACTTCATCCTCCCATCAATATACTTATAGCACAGAGGTAGTGACTGCACCTTAACTTCATCCTCACATCAGTAATATGTATAACACAGAGGTAGTGACTGTGCCTTAACTTCATCGTCCCGTCAGTAATACTTATAGCACAGAGGGAGTGACTGCACCTTAACTTCATCCTCCCATCAGTAATACTTATAGCACAAAGGTAGTGACTGAACCTTAACTTCATCCTCCCATCAGCAATACTTATAGCACAGAGGAAGTGACTGTGCCTTGACTTCATCCTTCCATCAGTAATACTTATAGCACAAAGCTAGTGAATTCATCTTAACTTCATCCTCCCATCAGTAATACTTATAGCACAGAGGAAGTGACCATGCCTTAACTTCATCCTCCCATCAATAATACTTATAGCACAGAGGTAGTGACTGCACCTTAACTTCATCCTCCCATCAGTAATATGTAAAACACAGAGGTAGTGACCATGCCTTAACTTCATCCTCCCATCAGTAATACTTATAGCACAGAGGGAGTGACTGTGCCTTGACTTCATCCTTTCATCAGTAATACTTAGAGCACAGAGGTAGTGACTGCACATTAACTTCATCCTCCCATCAGTAATACTTGTAGCACAAAGTTAGTGACTACACCTTAACTTCATCCTCCCATCAGTAATACTTATAGCACAGAGGGAGTGACTGTGCCTTGACTTCATCCTTCCATCAGTAATACTTAGAGCACAGAGGTAGTGACTGCACATTAACTTCATCCTCCCATCAGTAATACTTATAGCACAGAGGTAGTGACCATGCCTTAACTTCATCCTCCCATCAGTAATATTTATAGCACAGAGGTAGTGACGAAACCTTAACTTCATCCTCACATCAGTAATACTTAATAGTACAGAGGTAGTGACCATACCTTAACTTCATCCTCCCATCAGTAATACAGCACAGAGGTAGTGACTGCACCTTAACTTCATCCTCCCAAGACTGATACTTATAGCACAGAGGTAGTGATCATGCCTTAACTTCATCCTTCCATCAGTAATACTTATAGCACAGAGGTAGTGACTGTGCCTTGACGTCATCCTTCCATCAGTAAAAGTTATAGCACAGAGGCAGTGACCATATCTAAACGTCATCCTCCCATCAGTAATACTTATAGCACAGAGGTAGTGGCCATGCATTAACTTCATCCTCCCATCAGTAATACTTATAGCACAGAGGCAGTGACCATGCCTTAACTTCATCCTCCCATCAGTAATACTTATAGCACAGAGGGAGTGACTGCGCCTTGACTTCATCCTTCCATCAGTAATACTTAGAGCACAGAGGTAGTGACTGCGCATTAACTTCATCATCCCATCAGTAATACCTATAGCACAGAGGTAGTGACCATTTCTTAACTTCATCCTCCCATCAGTAATACTTATAGCACAGAGGTAGTGACAGCACCTTAACTTTATCCTCACATCAGTAATACTTAATAGCACAGAGGTACTGACCATACCTTAACTTTATCCTCCCATCAGTGATACAGCACAGAGGTAGTGACTGCACCTTAACTTCATCCTTCCATCACTGATACTTATAGCACAGAGGTAGTGATCATGCCTTAACTTCATCCTCCCATCAGTAATACTTATAGCACAAAGGTAGTGACTGTGCCTTGACTTCATCCTTCCATCAGTAAAACTTATAGCACAGAGGTAGTGACCATGCCTTAACTTCATCCTCCCATTAGTAATACTTATAGCACAGAGGTAGAGACCATATCTTAACGTCATCCTCCCATCAGTAATACCTATAGCACAGAGGTAGTGGCCATGCCTTAACTTCATCCTCCCATCAGTAATACTTACAGCACAGAGGCAGTGACCATGCCTTAACTTCATCCTACCATCAGTAATACTTATAGCACAAAGGTAGTGACCATGCCTTAACTTCATTCTCCCATCAGTAATACTTATAGCACAGAGGTAGTGGCCATGCCTTAACTTCATCCTCTCAACGGTAATATTTAAAGCACAGAGGTAGTGACCATGCCTTAACTGCATTCTCCAGTCAGTAATACTTGCAGCACAGAAGTAGAGCCCATGCCTTAACTTCATTCTTCTATCAGTAATATTTACAGCACAGAGGTAGTGACCATGCCATAATGTCATCCTCCCATCAGTAATACTTATAGCATAGAGGTAGTGACCATGCCATTAATTCATCCTCCCATCAGTGATACTTATATCACAGAGGTAGTGATTGCACCTTAATTTCATCCTCCCAACAGTAACACTTATAGCACAGAGGTAGTGACTGCACCTTAAATTCATCCTCGCATCAGTAATACTGATACACAGAAGTAGTGACTGCACCTTAACTTCATCCTCTCATCAGTAATACTTATACCACACAGGTAAGGACCATGCCTTAACTTCAACCTCCCATCAGTAATACAGCACAGAGGTAGTGACTGCACCTTAACTTCATCCTCCCATCAGTAATATTTATAGCACAGGAGTAATGACTGCACCTTAACTTCATCCTCCCATCTGTAATACTTATAGCACAGAGGTAGTGACTGTGCCTTTACTTCATCCTCCCATCAGTAATACTTATAGCACAGAGGTAGTGACTGCGCCTTAACGTCATCCTCCCATCAGTAATACTTATAGCACAGAGGAAGTGACCATGCCTTAACTTCATCCTACCATCAGTAATACTTACAGCACAGAGGTAGTGACCATGCCTTAACTTCATCCTCCCATCAGTAATACTTACAGCACAGAGGTAGTGAACATGCCTTAACTTCATCCTCCCATCAGTAATACAGCACAGAGGTAGTGACTATGCATTAACATCATCCTCACATCAGTAATACTTACAGCACAGAGGTAATAACTGCCTTAACTTCATCCTCCCATCAGTAATACTTATAGCACAGAGGAAGTGACCATGCCTTAACTTCATCCTCCCATCAATATACTTATAGCACAGAGGTAGTGACTGCACCTTAACTTCATCCTCACATCAGTAATATGTATAACACAGAGGTAGTGACTGTGCCTTAACTTCATCCTCCCGTCAGTAATACTTATAGCACAGAGGGAGTGACTGCACCTTAACTTCATCCTCCCATCAGTAATACTTATAGCACAAAGGTAGTGACTGAACCTTAACTTCATCCTCCCATCAGCAATACTTATAGCACAGAGGAAGTGACTGTGCCTTGACTTCATCCTTCCATCAGTAATACTTATAGCACAAAGCTAGTGAATTCATCTTAACTTCATCCTCCCATCAGTAATACTTATAGCACAGAGGAAGTGACCATGCCTTAACTTCATCCTCCCATCAGTAATATGTAAAACACAGAGGTAGTGACCATGCCTTAACTTCATCCTCCCATCAGAAAGACAGCACAGAGGTAGTGACTGCACATTAACTTCATCCTCCCATCAGTAATACTTATAGCACAAAGTTAGTGACTGCACCTTAACTTCATACTCCCATCAGTAATACTTATAGCACAAAGGTAGTGATTGCATCTTAACTTCATCCTCCCATCATTAATACTTGTAGCACAAAGTTAGTGACTGCACCTTAACTTCATCCTCCCATCAGTAATACTTATAGCACAGAGGGAGTGACTGCTCCTTGACTTCATCCTTTCATCAGTAATACTTAGAGCACAGAGGTAGTGACTGCACATTAACTTCATCCTCCCATCAGTAATACTTGTAGCACAAAGTTAGTGACTACACCTTAACTTCATCCTCCCATCAGTAATACTTATAGCACAGAGGGAGTGACTGTGCCTTGACTTCATCCTTCCATCAGTAATACTTAGAGCACAGAGGTAGTGACTGCACATTAACTTCATCCTCCCATCAGTAATAATTATAGCACAGAGGTAGTGACCATGCCTTAACTTCATCCTCCCATCAGTAATATTTATAGCACAGAGGTAGTGACGGCACCTTAACTTCATCCTCACATCAGTAATACTTAATAGTACAGAGGTAGTGACCATACCTTAACTTCATCCTCCCATCAGTAATACAGCACAGAGGTAGTGACTGCACCTTAACTTCATCCTCCCAAGACTGATACTTATAGCACAGAGGTAGTGATCATGCCTTAACTTCATCCTTCCATCAGTAATACTTATAGCACAGAGGTAGTGACTGTGCCTTGACGTCATCCTTCCATCAGTAAAAGTTATAGCACAGAGGTAGTGACCATATCTTAACGTCATCCTCCCATCAGTAATACTTATAGCACAGAGGTAGTGGCCATGCATTAACTTCATCCTCCCATCAGTAATACTTATAGCACAGAGGCAGTGACCATGCCTTAACTTCATCCTCCCATCAGTAATACTTATAGCACAGAGGGAGTGACTGCGCCTTGACTTCATCCTTCCATCAGTAATACTTAGAGCACAGAGGTAGTGACTGCGCATTAACTTCATCCTCCCATCAGTAATACCTATAGCACAGAGGTAGTGACCATGCCTTAACTTCATCCTCCCATCAGTAATACTTATAGCACAGAGGTAGTGACGGCACCTTAACTTCATCCTTCCATCACTGATACTTATAGCACAGAGGTAGTGATCATGCCTTAACTTCATCCTCCCATCAGTAATACTTATAGCACAAAGGTAGTGACTGTGCCTTGACTTCATCCTTCCATCAGTAAAACTTATAGCACAGAGGTAGTGACCATGCCTTAACTTCATCCTCCCATTAGTAATACTTATAGCACAGAGGTAGAGACCATATCTTAACGTCATCCTCCCATCAGTAATACCTATAGCACAGAGGTAGTGGCCATGCCTTAACTTCATCCTCCCATCAGTAATACTTATAGCACAGAGGTAGTGGCCATGCATTAACTTCATCCTCCCATCAGTAATACCTATAGCACAGAGGTAGTGACCATGCCTTAACTTCATCCTCCCATCAGTAATACTTAATAGCACAGAGGTACTGACCATACCTTAACTTTATCCTCCCATCAGTGATACAGCACAGAGGTAGTGACTGCACCTTAACTTCATCCTTCCATCACTGATACTTATAGCACAGAGGTAGTGATCATGCCTTAACTTCATCCTCCCATCAGTAATACTTATAGCACAAAGGTAGTGACTGTGCCTTGACTTCATCCTTCCATCAGTAAAACTTATAGCACAGAGGTAGTGACCATGCCTTAACTTCATCCTCCCATCAGTAATACTTATAGCACAGAGGTAGTGGCCATGCCTTAACTTCATCCTCTCAACGGTAATATTTAAAGCACAGAGGTAGTGACCATGCCTTAACTGCATTCTCCAGTCAGTAATACTTGCAGCACAGAAGTAGAGCCCATGCCTTAACTTCATTCTTCTATCAGTAATATTTACAGCACAGAGGTAGTGACCATGCCATAATGTCATCCTCCCATCAGTAATACTTATAGCATAGAGGTAGTGACCATGCCATTAATTCATCCTCCCATCAGTGATACTTATATCACAGAGGTAGTGATTGCACCTTAATTTCATCCTCCCAACAGTAACACTTATAGCACAGAGGTAGTGACTGCACCTTAAATTCATCCTCGCATCAGTAATACTGATACACAGAAGTAGTGACTGCACCTTAACTTCATCCTCTCATCAGTAATACTTATACCACACAGGTAAGGACCATGCCTTAACTTCAACCTCCCATCAGTAATACAGCACAGAGGTAGTGACTGCACCTTAACTTCATCCTCCCATCAGTAATATTTATAGCACAGGAGTAATGACTGCACCTTAACTTCATCCTCCCATCTGTAATACTTATAGCACAGAGGTAGTGACTGTGCCTTTACTTCATCCTCCCATCAGTAATACTTATAGCACAGAGGTAGTGACTGCGCCTTAACGTCATCCTCCCATCAGTAATACTTATAGCACAGAGGAAGTGACCATGCCTTAACTTCATCCTACCATCAGTAATACTTACAGCACAGAGGTAGTGACCATGCCTTAACTTCATCCTCCCATCAGTAATACTTACAGCACAGAGGTAGTGAACATGCCTTAACTTCATCCTCCCATCAGTAATACAGCACAGAGGTAGTGACTATGCATTAACATCATCCTCACATCAGTAATACTTACAGCACAGAGGTAATGACTGCGCCTTAACTTCATCCTCCCATCAGTAATACTTATAGCACAGAGGAAGTGACCATGCCTTAACTTCATCCTCCCATCAATATACTTATAGCACAGAGGTAGTGACTGCACCTTAACTTCATCCTCACATCAGTAATATGTATAACACAGAGGTAGTGACTGTGCCTTAACTTCATCCTCCCGTCAGTAATACTTATAGCACAGAGGGAGTGACTGCACCTTAACTTCATCCTCCCATCAGTAATACTTATAGCACAAAGGTAGTGACTGAACCTTAACTTCATCCTCCCATCAGCAATACTTATAGCACAGAGGAAGTGACTGTGCCTTGACTTCATCCTTCCATCAGTAATACTTATAGCACAAAGCTAGTGAATTCATCTTAACTTCATCCTCCCATCAGTAATACTTATAGCACAGAGGAAGTGACCATGCCTTAACTTCATCCTCCCATCAGTAATATGTAAAACACAGAGGTAGTGACCATGCCTTAACTTCATCCTCCCATCAGAAAGACAGCACAGAGGTAGTGACTGCACATTAACTTCATCCTCCCATCAGTAATACTTATAGCACAAAGTTAGTGACTGCACCTTAACTTCATACTCCCATCAGTAATACTTATAGCACAAAGGTAGTGATTGCATCTTAACTTCATCCTCCCATCATTAATACTTGTAGCACAAAGTTAGTGACTGCACCTTAACTTCATCCTCCCATCAGTAATACTTATAGCACAGAGGGAGTGACTGCTCCTTGACTTCATCCTTTCATCAGTAATACTTAGAGCACAGAGGTAGTGACTGCACATTAACTTCATCCTCCCATCAGTAATACTTGTAGCACAAAGTTAGTGACTACACCTTAACTTCATCCTCCCATCAGTAATACTTATAGCACAGAGGAGTGACTGTGCCTTGACTTCATCCTTCCATCAGTAATACTTAGAGCACAGAGGTAGTGACTGCACATTAACTTCATCCTCCCATCAGTAATAATTATAGCACAGAGGTAGTGACCATGCCTTAACTTCATCCTCCCATCAGTAATATTTATAGCACAGAGGTAGTGACGGCACCTTAACTTCATCCTCACATCAGTAATACTTAATAGTACAGAGGTAGTGACCATACCTTAACTTCATCCTCCCATCAGTAATACAGCACAGAGGTAGTGACTGCACCTTAACTTCATCCTCCCAAGACTGATACTTATAGCACAGAGGTAGTGATCATGCCTTAACTTCATCCTTCCATCAGTAATACTTATAGCACAGAGGTAGTGACTGTGCCTTGACGCCATCCTTCCATCAGTAAAAGTTATAGCACAGAGGTAGTGACCATATCTTAACGTCATCCTCCCATCAGTAATACTTATAGCACAGAGGTAGTGGCCATGCATTAACTTCATCCTCCCATCAGTAATACTTATAGCACAGAGGCAGTGACCATGCCTTAACTTCATCCTCCCATCAGTAATACTTATAGCACAGAGGGAGTGACTGCGCCTTGACTTCATCCTTCCATCAGTAATACTTAGAGCACAGAGGTAGTGACTGCGCATTAACTTCATCCTCCCATCAGTAATACCTATAGCACAGAGGTAGTGACCATGCCTTAACTTCATCCTCCCATCAGTAATACTTATAGCACAGAGGTAGTGACGGCACCTTAACTTCATCCTTCCATCACTGATACTTATAGCACAGAGGTAGTGATCATGCCTTAACTTCATCCTCCCATCAGTAATACTTATAGCACAAAGGTAGTGACTGTGCCTTGACTTCATCCTTCCATCAGTAAAACTTATAGCACAGAGGTAGTGACCATGCCTTAACTTCATCCTCCCATTAGTAATACTTATAGCACAGAGGTAGAGACCATATCTTAACGTCATCCTCCCATCAGTAATACCTATAGCACAGAGGTAGTGGCCATGCCTTAACTTCATCCTCCCATCAGTAATACTTATAGCACAGAGGTAGTGGCCATGCATTAACTTCATCCTCCCATCAGTAATACCTATAGCACAGAGGTAGTGACCATGCCTTAACTTCATCCTCCCATCAGTAATACTTAATAGCACAGAGGTACTGACCATACCTTAACTTTATCCTCCCATCAGTGATACAGCACAGAGGTAGTGACTGCACCTTAACTTCATCCTTCCATCACTGATACTTATAGCACAGAGGTAGTGATCATGCCTTAACTTCATCCTCCCATCAGTAATACTTATAGCACAAAGGTAGTGACTGTGCCTTGACTTCATCCTTCCATCAGTAAAACTTATAGCACAGAGGTAGAGACCATATCTTAACGTCATCCTCCCATCAGTAATACCTATAGCACAGAGGTAGTGGCCATGCCTTAACTTCATCCTCCCATCAGTAATACTTACAGCACAGAGGCAGTGACCATGCCTTAACTTCATCCTACCATCAGTAATACTTATAGCACAAAGGTAGTGACCATGCCTTAACTTCATCCTCCCATTAGTAATACTTATAGCACAGAGGTAGAGACCATATCTTAACGTCATCCTCCCATCAGTAATACCTATAGCACAGAGGTAGTGGCCATGCCTTAACTTCATCCTCCCGTCAGTAATACTTACAGCACAGAGGCAGTGACCATGCCTTAACTTCATCCTACCATCAGTAATACTTATAGCACAAAGGTAGTGACCATGCCTTAACTTGTCTGTCGCATCAGTAATATAGCACAGAGGTAGTGACTGCGCAATAACTTCATCCTTCCATCAGTAATACTTATAGCACAGACGTAGTGACTGTGCCTTTACTTCATCTTCCCATTAGTAATACAGCACAGAGGTAGTGACTACGCCTTAATGTCATCCTCACATCAGTAATACTTACAGAAAAGAGGTAGTGACTGCACCTTAACTTCATCTTCCCATCAGTAACACTTATAGCACAGACATAGTGAATGCACCTTAACTTCATCCTCCCATCAGTAATACAGCACAGAGGTAGTGACCATGCCTTAACTTCATCCTCCCATCAGTAATACTTATAGCACAGATGTAGTGACTGTGCCTTTACTTCATCCTCCCATCAGTAATACTTATAGCACAGACCTAGTGAATGCACCTTAACTTCATCCTCCCATCAGTAATACATATAGCACAGAGGTAGTGACTGTGCCTTGACTTCATCCTCCCATCAGTAATACTTATAGCACAGAGGTAGTGACTGCGCCTTAACTTCATCCTCCCATCAGTAATATAGCACAGAGGTAGTGACTGCGCCTTAACTTCATCCTCTTATCAGTAACACTTATAGCACAGACGTAGTGACCATGCCTTAACTTCATCCTCCCATCAGTAATACAGCACAGAGGTAGTGACCATGCCTTAACTTCATCCTCCCATCAGTAACACTTATAGCACAGACATAGTGAATGCACCTTAACTTCATCCTCCCATCAGTAATACTTATAGCACAGAGGTAGTGACCATGCTTTAACGTCATCCTCACATCAGTAATACTTACAGCACAGAGGTAGTGACTGTGCCGTAACATCTTCCTCCCATCATTAATACTAATAGCACAGAGGTAGTGACCATGCCTTAACTTCATCCTCCCATCAGTAATACTTATAGCACAGAGGTAGTGATGGCACCTTAACTTTATCCTCACATCAGTAATACTTAATAGCACAGAGGTACTGACCATACCTTAACTTTATCCTCCCATCAGTGATACAGCACAGAGGTAGTGACTGCACCTTAACTTCATCCTTCCATCACTGATACTTATAGCACAGAGGTAGTGATCATGCCTTAACTTCATCCTCCCATCAGTAATACTTATAGCACAAAGGTAGTGACTGTGCCTTAACTTCATCCTCCCATTAGTAATACTTATAGCACAGAGGTAGAGACCATATCTTAACGTCATCCTCCCATCAGTAATACTTATAGCACAGAGGTAGTGACCATGCCTTAACATCATCCTCCCATCAGAAATACAGCACAGGTGCAGTGACTGCACCTTAACTTCATCCTCCCATCAGTAATACATATAGCACAGAGGTAGTGACTGTGCCTTGACTTCATCCTCCCATCAGTAATACTTAGAGCACAGAGGTAGTGACCATGCCTTAACTTCATCTACCCATCGGTAATACTTATAGCACAGAGGTAGTGACTGCACCTTAACTTCATCCTCACATCAGTAATACTTATAACACAGAGGTAGTGACTGTGCCTTAACTTCATCCTCCCATCAGAAATACAGCACAGATGTAGTGACTGCACCTTAACTTCATCCTCCCATCAGTAATACTTATAGCACAGAGTTAGTGACTACACCTTAACTTCATTGTCCCATCAGTAATACTTATAGCACAGAGGTAGTGACTGCACCTTAACTTCATCCTCCCATCAGTAATACTTGCAGCACAGAGGTAGTGACCATACCTTAAGTCATTCGCCCATAAGTAATACTTATACCATAGAGGTAGTGACCATGCCCTAACTTCATCCTCCCATCAGTAATACTTATAGCACAGAGGTAGTGACTGTGCCTTAACTTCATCCTTCCATCAGTAATACTTATAGCACAGAGGTAGTGACTGAGCCTTAACTTCATCCTCCCATCAGTAATACTTATAGCACAGAGGTAGTGACTGCACCTTAACTTCATCCTCCCATGTAATACTTATAGCACAGAGGTAGTGACTGTACCTTGACTTCATCCTCCCATCAGTAGTACTTATAGCACAGAGGTAGTGACCATGCCTTAACTACTCCCTACAATTAGTAATATAGCACAGAGGTAGTGGCTGTGCCTTTACTTTATCCTCCCATCAGTAAGTAATACTTATAGCACAGAGGTAGTGACTGCATCTTAACTTCATCCTCCCATCAGTGATACTTATACCACAGAGGTAGTGTCCATGCCCTAACTTCATCCTCCCATCTGTAATACTTACACCACAGAAGTAGTGACTGCACCTTAACTTCATCCTCCCATCAGTAATACTTACAGCACAGAGGTAGTGACTGCACCTTAACTTCATCCTCCCATCAGTAATACATATAGCACAGAGGTAGTGACTGCACCTTAACATCTCCTTCCCATCAGTAATACTTATAGCACAGAGGTAGTGATCATGCCTTAACTTCATCCTCCCATCAGTAATACTTACAGCACAGAGGTACTGACTGCACCTTAACTTCATCCTCCTATCAGTGAAGGAGATGAGAACTGAGGCTCGTCATATCACTGTAATGGTGACAGTGCTGTTCACCCATCCACAGGATGGCAGTAGCACAGGTGACAGCCTTGCTCAAACTATTCCAGGCTTCAGCCTTATACTGGGTACAAGTATAGCTCTCCTGCAGGAGCCTCTAGCTCGACTCTTTATGGAAGATGTCCAGACAAATCTTGGAATCCTCCTCACACTACCTCTGTGCTCAGAAAGGAGCACTACTCTCCCCTTTTGTCAAGCATGATGTCTCACCTTGAAGAATCTCATGGAGAAATGGCAGACAATTGGTGCCTCAAACAATACCCCTGGTCCCATCTATCATAATATGGTAGGCATTGATGCACATCTCATTTGTATGAGGGATGAAAAAAAGTCAGAAAATATAGGTGCTGTATTATTATGGTTTCAGCAGCAGCTTAAGATGTAAAACTTAGCAGCCGTCCATCACTCTGTGTGCTGTGGAGAATGTATGATCTACAGTGACTTCATGTGCAGAGGGTTAAATATGGAGATGACATTTTCCTCACTCCTAAAATCTTAGGTTGATCACCTTTACACAGTGTTGTCTATAGGATATCAGGTGAATGTACAACATTATATAGAAATCTGCACAATGTTTATCAGGTGTGCTAAGTTCATATACATGCCTGACATTTATTCAAAGACTGTAGATACAGATATCTGTCAGATACAAATACAGCATATTATATCGCCTAGTAGGATAGTACATAGGTTCATAGGTTCATACTAGGCTATCTGCCCTGTGGCAATTATAAGCCTAGCCCGATTCTGTATGGCTTATGCCACCCCTTGATTTGAGTATACTGTGCCCTTTTTAAGGTTTAGTTTACTGTGCCTCTGTCTAATAGTGACACGGGAGTAATCCCTGGGACAAACCTACGATCCCTCATCCACTTATCAAGATTCTTCTTGAAGAGATTCAGTGAGGCGCTCTGCCTCACATGAACTGGAATTCTATTCCAGAGCAAAGGGAGAATATCATTACTATAATGATTTGTAAGGCCCCTGCAGGAGCAAGGTTTACATACTCTGGGTACCTGTGCATATTTTAATTATTTAATATACTTTTTAATTTAATTTATCTATAAAGCTAAGATACTGAAATCCTAATTGATGTTCATACTTTGTGTTCTGATTATTTGATTACCATAGTCAGTTAACATTTGAAAATATTTAGTGTATGTATTTTACTCAGTTAAATGTCTGAGTTGTTAAATTCCCCCATACGTACTTCTCACGTTTCTAGATTTTCACAGAATTACCAGATTTTTGTCTCATGTTTTTGGTTTGGTTCTCATAACATTTTTTTTGACAAATCATTGAAGGCTGAATTCACTAAATAATGACTTACATACATATACTTTAGAAAATACACACGGATTCAAAACCTGTTATTCTAACAACTGATTTAAATATATAAAATCTGTCCCCGATATTTGGTGTTTGTCCCCCTATTATTTTTAGCTTTGCCAAATTTCTTGTGCTTATAGGTTGAAAAGTATGCACAAGGATTGCATTTTTTGATTATGGATTTCTGGAATTTATTCAGGAAATCTTCATGCTCTTTAACGGTTATAGATGGGATATAGTAAGTACCCATTGCATTATATTCTGCACTAACATTTATTAATGTGTGAGCAATTTGTTTTCTTGGCTTTTGGTTTTAAAGTGTCATTTTACAAATGGTGAAATACTATCACTTTTCAAGTTGAATCTCTACAATGAAAGAAGACATAAACTGGAATTTATAACATATATTCTGAATCATTAAATCTCGTGTTTGTAGTGACACCGATATTAATATCTTCCAAAGCAGAGAAGTGCTTCTAAAATCATTCATTTTGTTGTTGAAATTCTGCGACTTGGGCATTTATCAAACCCATTTTATTTTATTTATCTTTTTTTAATTCGTCTTACATATTTTTTAATTTTTTTCAGAATTTTTTCAGAATTTTAAGAGGTCATTACAGACTTGGTTCTTTACTTTGGGTCTTCAACAGGACGGCTTTTGTTTGAAGCCTGCACAGTTACACATTCTCTGTTTGCATCTTTTATTTATTTATTTTTTCTGGGTGCTCTAGTTTCTTCTGACATCTCACATGTCAGAGAAATGATCAGCTGGCCATTTTCAGGATTGCTTTTAGGTGTTCACGTCACATGTCAATGGATGTGTGCCTCCTGAATTGCGGTGCTTCCATGTATAGGATGTTTTCATTCTCTTGTCCCCTAAGAATGCTAGGATAAGTTCTATCTCCACAGAAACCCTAAATTAAATTATGTTGGCAGAGAGGGAATGAATAAACCAATAAAATAACACAATAAGAGTAAAAAAATTTCTGTCAGTACTATTAATCGTGTATGGGAGAGGGGAGGCCATCACATCAAGTGCAAAGCATTTTGGCTTGTTAGGCATTATATTTCAGAACTACAGATACTTAAACCTATGTATATGACACTGTGTCCCTAACAAATGATTAAATGCCAACTGCTT
This sequence comes from Protopterus annectens, assembly GCF_019279795.1. NCBI lineage: Eukaryota > Metazoa > Chordata > Ceratodontiformes > Protopteridae > Protopterus > Protopterus annectens. The sequence continues at coordinate 677,455,392 of NC_056749.1, read as the reverse complement.
GTCTTCGTGATAGCCAGCTCTACAGCATAGAGATTTTCAGCCTTGTTGTGCCCTAGGTGGTTTGGATTCAAGTCACAAACTAGATGGTAGAAGATATGTCTGGGTCAGACTGGGAATGAGTCATCTTGCAGCCATCTATCCTGGACAAGAATGTTGGCAGAGCCTTACTATAACAGCCTCATCTTCAAGAAGGCAATGAAGTTGTAATATGTGTTATTATTCGTACTGGTGTTAGTGTAAACATAACCATGCATCCATACAGAGTCCGGCACAGTAAGGATTGCACTGGGCTCTGTGTCCAACATTTGTTTCTTAGAAGCGTACACAATCTTTTAACCCTTGATGGATGACAGCTTTGATCCCACACTCTTGTGTCTAACTCCCAATGTCCTACAATGCCAGGACCAAGAGGAATGAATTGGTCAATATGGAAGAGCAGCATGGTTGATATACAGGGGTTGGAATAGCAGCTATAATTTCTTTAGATCATGTTTTGATAAGCAGATACCATATGAAGACAAAACAAATATGTTTTGGCATGTTTGCTAGATTTTCAATAACCACATTTCCTGTTGCATAACCAAAAAGGAGGACCTTCTTAAAATGTCAGTCTGTAATGACCCCAGTTAGAAATGACATGGCTACAAGATCCTTGCAAAATCCACTGAAGCATACATTTTTTTCTGCATGTTGGAAACATCACTAACTAGCTTGTTCTCATGCTGTCAGCTTGCAATGTCTGCCTTTCTGGCTAGCATTTGCACGTTTGAGCCTTATTTGGTTCATTTGTAATCGCTGACCTTTTATTATTATGGGTTTCCCCCATTACCATATTATAGTACTTATGTATACTGTGTATGTGTAATTTATTGTGGTCAGCCTGAGATATGTTAATATGTTACATGTATAAGTTTCTGGGTTTTATTGAGCTAATAGATTACTGATGTGAGACTTTTGTAGTTGCAGTCTGCAGAACCTCTGTACAGGATTGTTACATGTGTATACTCAGAAGGTTTTGATACGGCTAAGCTTCGATATTCAGAATATATATTTACACCTCTCCCAGATATTTAAGGTTTTGTCAACAACAATATTTTCTGTAAACAAGGTGGTTTATACACTATCCAAGATAACCATCGTCTGTGAATTCCATGAAATTTAATACAAGTAGATTGTCCATTGTAATGCAAAGAGTAAGAGCTTCTCTGTTTAAGAAATGTGTTTTGCTAGTCCATCTCTACTGATACTTCATTCAAAGGGCCACTAAAGTGATAAGTGCAGTATGTTTTTTTCTCTTTATACTATGAGTGTGTGTGTGTGTGTGTGTGTGTGTGTGTGTGTGTGTGTGTGTGTGTGTGTGTGTGTGTGTGTGTGTGTGTGTGTATTTGGAATGTGTGTTCCTTTTTATGTATTTACAATTACTTTTTATAGCAGTGTTAGATGCTCGCATGAATTGCAGTGTTTAAAAGTGCATATAAAAAGGCTACAGCTGTGGGTAATGGAGTATACAAGTAGTGGTTGTAAAGATAAATAAGAAAGTAATAAAGTACATTGGTTTCTTTCTGAAGCAAGTGTTAAGTAACAAATCCTTAGAATTGGGTATGGCCTCTTACATGTACATTACCAAGTTATACAGTTTTTGATGCAAAATATGTGCTGTTGTTGCACTTAATTTTGTTGATAAAAACTGCTCACTAAATTTTTTTTCTTGGAGCTTAAAACTCCTACCATGGCATCATGAAAGACAGACCACCAGTGCCTCATTATCTAAATGAATGTATAGGCTACTGTACTTCCACACTAAATACATCAGTAGGAATTCATGCATTCCTAGAAAAACAACTTATCAAGTAGATCTTACAAACAGAATAGCTTACATTGAAAAATGAACACATACAAAACTGTAGTAGTAAAATCACAATGTAAGTAAGACGTTGTTCTTCTAAAGAATGAAGCTGGTTGTCATTAACCACAATGCTGTGCACATGTATGTGAATCACTACCTAATACTTACCATGACATTATTTTGTGAGTTTGTGGCCATAGAGAAAACCTAACATGAGCAAACATCATAACTCAAAAATCTAATAGAACTGTATAAACTTCATTTTTTGCAACAGCACATGTAATTTTAAATTATTAATATAAATGGAAATTAAATTAATTTTAAAGGAAAGATGCTTCAGAAATGGACCAATACACTTTAAAATTTTAATTAGTTTAAGAGAGGTCCTTTACATTATAAAACTGTAGTGAATAATAGTACAAGCAAAGTTGATGAGAGTGGGAGGAGCTTTTAAAATTAGATCAACGTATCTTGTGGATGCTAATGGATTTACAGATTAATATGGGACAGAGTAGGTATGGTAATGAGCTCAGATCTGCACACACAGGGGCCTGTACTGGCTGATGACTTAAGAAAACGTTGACCTGATTTTGCTTTTTATCACAAACACACACAAAAAAAAATTCCTGCTCCTCCCAAAACTTACAGACAGTAAGTCTCCCTGTGCCTCACGAAAAGACTATTGATTTAACTTGCTCTAAGTTTTTCCAAACTCAGAGTTAGCTACATTACTATATGAAACCAGGAAATACGGAGTCTTGCACCCTTTCATGAATAGTGTAGGGTATGGTTTGCAGCCAGTCTAACATAAAAAATATGTGTGTATGCATGTATATGTGTGTGTGTGTGTGTGTGTGTGTGTGTGTGTGTGTGTGTGTGTGTGTGTGTGTGTGTGTGTGTGTGTGTGTGTGTCTATATATATATATATATATATATATATATATATATATATATATATATATATATATATATATATATATATATCTATATATGGGTTTAGGACATTTCACTGAATGCACATTTCACTGAAACTCAAATGAATGAACACAAATCACTGAAAGCACAATTCACTGAAAACTCAATTCACTGAAACACATTTCACTGAAAGTTCTATATGGCCTTTTCCCCACTGTAATGCGAACCTGGAGTTAGTATATATAGTAAGGGGGATGTGGTGGGCGTAGCCGCCCACATATTTTAAGTATATATTATGTTCAGAAAAGAGTAATATATTGGAATTGCAAGTATATATGTATATAACTCAAAATATATAAAATATGTGGGGGACTATGCCCAGCACACACCCCACCCCCCCCTTACTATATATACTAACTCCATGGTCGCATTACAGTGGGGAAAAGGCCACATATCACTTTCAGTGAAATGTGCATTCAGTGAAATGTCCTAGACCCATATATGGATATATATATATATATATATATATAAATATTTTATATATATATATATATATATATATAAATATTATATATATATATATATATATATATATATATATATATATATATATATATATATATATAAATATATATATGATATATATACATATATGTATATGTATATAATTGTGTTTGTTTAACTGATAATGGCTCATAAAACTGAGGCTTGCTGAAAACTTATACAGGCAGTCATACTGTAAACACCAAGGGTTCTAGGGTGAGAATTTGTATGTTTATGCTAGGGATTACATAAAACAGTTCATTTTAGAATACACATATGTCAGACTATGGTGCAGACATATTCTACTCACCAACAGATGGACTGGGTCCATAATAAATACTGCTGCAAACTGCTTACCTGGGAAGCTTTTAATCTTATATGGCTGGAATATTTCCATAAGTACTACAGACTTTGCAGACTATGAGACTTTACACCAAACAGCTATCCAGCCTGTAAGTACTAATTTGAAAATACTAAATGGGCTACCTGCTAGAAAAAGCCATCATGTATTATATGGAATTGCTGAGGACATTAATGGACTATCTCCATGTAAAAGTGAGGTGGAGTCCTGACTGCAGCCTTGGTGCCATGGGATCTACTTGTGGACTCAGAAGCTAGTAGGCATATAAGTGAGGAGCAAGAGTTAATAGTTGATGATCAGATCACTCATCTGTAAGGGAAAAGAGCTGGGTATGGGCCTGTTACTGGAACACTTCTGTGTGGAGACCATGTTTGAAGACGCAACAATTGCAGGCCTTCAGGGATGATAGGTTCTTAAACAGCATGTGGCCATCTTGCCATAAAGACATCTGACAGTACATTAGATTGCATTACATTTGCTTGCTGGTAAAAGCCATTAAGCATTTTCAGTCAACACTTTCAGGGAGTTCAATAGACCTCCTTCCCGCCATTCTTCCCTTATCTCTTACAATTTCTGCCCTTATGAATGTTTTTATAGAAAACGTTTCACTACTCATTGCAATAGTCCATTCCACTTGTTCACAGCCTGCTCTGTAAAAAAACAAGAAACAAAGCTACTTTAATAATGAGTCGCTACAGTCTAATGCTTGCACTCTTCCTCCTCCTCCTCCTCTTCAGTGTTCCTATTCAGGATTACTCCTTCAAATGTTCATCACATAATAGTGTGCTAATTAATGAAGAAATCGCCAACTCTTCTAATCTCTGTTCCTATAATTTCTCCTCCTTTCCATGTAGCCTTTTGGTGTTTTTTTTCCTGGATTCCTTCCATCAGCCAGATATCCCTGTCCTTATGTGAAATTCACTACAAATAATTACATTTTGTTTAAATGAGACAAAAATAATTAGAAATCAAACATCTAAATCTACCTGTAATTGCACTCACAAAGAATCAACACTAAAAGCAACACCAAAATATTACTGAATAATTATTTTTGCAGGGGCAAGTTCCTTATGTACCCACTGTGAAGGCTCTGGAACACTGCTCCTCATCTTTAAATATGTAAACAAAAACTGCTTTTTTTTCATTTGGACTGCTTGCGATTTTGAGTTTGTATTTGTGCAAAAGTACTATAATGCTAGGGTTAAGAAATATGCCCTTTCCTCAGTATTGTGCAATCTCAGAATTGGTATAGTAAATTGCAGGGGGGACTTGAATTCATGCAAAAACATTGTTTTGTTTTGGGGTTTTTTTTGTTTTTGTTTTTTTGCATGTTCTGAAATTTTATCTCTGAGCATGCAAATAATGTTGTTGACATTTTTAAGTCAACTTTTTCATGATAACTTTTTCAGTTTAGATCTTTGTAAGTAGACACATATAGCTGTGTGTACATCCTCTTCACCAGTTGCCAACCCTTTCACCAAAATAAAGGGGTAGTAAAAAGCCAGTTCATTAGAGCATCCTGACTTATTTCAGATGATGAGAAATGTCTGGAACAGTGTACTATCTTAAAATTGATGTTTTTGGATAGAGGCTACCCTTCAACACATCTAGATAACATTTTCGAGGATGTTTGGAAGGAAAGGGAGTGTAGATGCACACCGATTATCAAGAAAGGGTTACAACAACTGGCCAATATTTGGAAAGGACATGAATGTCCAGAATACAGTAGTCACACCAATATGGTTCTGCACTACACATTGGACACCAAGGAGACTGAATCTATTATGCAGAAGAATTGACATGCACTGCAGTGCGATGAGTCCATTCAGAACCACTTTTTGGAAAAACCTTCCTTTACATATAAAAATAAAGGGAACATCAAAAAATCTCCTTGAGAGGTCAGAAGTAGTAACAAAGGGGTTTCAAACATACGGGAGTGTGGTCATTGTCTACAATGCCCCTATATTAACACAAATTATCAAGGTCCCTTGATGAACAAAATTGTTGGTAACATGCACAATGGCACCTACAACTGTGCTACACAGAGAATTGTTTATCTGGCTACATGTACCTCATATATAGCATTTTATGTAGGCAAAGCTAAGAATGCTTTGAACAAGCATATTTACCAACATTTATACAGTATAAAACGTCAACTCATGAAGACTGCTTTAGCCAGACACTCAAGTAAATGTTCATAGTTTAACAAGTTTGTTTTCTTCATTTAGAACAAATACAGGCCAAACCATATGGTGTGAGACTGGCAAAACAAATTCTTGCACCAGGAAATGTATTGGCAAATTAGACTTAATGCAGCCAATTTAACCAGTCTCAATGACAACATTTCAATTTCGAGTGAACTAAAAAATGAGCTTGTATGGTGTGATAATAGTCCCCTGGACTTATGTATTTTTATTGGGGATATGATTCCAATGATATTTTGTTTCCATTTCAAACTCACCAATGACTGAGCTGTGGGCAGCAGCACAGACTCTGCATAGTGCCCTATAGGGGGAGGAATTGTACAGACCAACCTCTTTGGGCATCTACTGTGGTGCACAGTATCCTCAAGATAGGAGAACATGGATCACAGACTGCACACAGTGATAGGGCTAGCTACTCAATGGTGTAAAATATGGCTCTAGGTGATCCGGTCATGTTGACTAATGTCACCAAAATGAGCATGGGTAGTTGCTGATGATAAGTGGGTTGAGGACCTGGCCTACTCTGACCTATGCCAGGGACCGACGCTAATGGTGGGAGGGTATATGTGCCCCTACTGGCCAGTGAATGCCTGCCATAAAAAGCCCAGCATAATGTAGGTTCACTGACAGGCTGCAGCTTGGAAGTGGTTGACATGATGATACAGTGGAGGCTGGACATCTTGTGTATACAAGAGACAAGATGGAAGGGCAGTGCAGCAAAGCCACTTGGTTTGGGATCCAGACTCTACTACTCAGGAGGGGGACAGGCTAGAAATGGTTTAGGAATTGTGGTGACAGAGAGGCTTCAGAAGACAGTATGGCATATCATCAGAATTAATGATAGACATGGCAATCACTGCAATGTTAGCGCAGTATTGGGTCTATATTAGAACATAAGTTTCAAAACTTTGAATGCTGTAATATCGACCCCTATTCAGCAAACACTTACAATATCAAACATGCAGAACAGCGATTTTTTTTCCTAGGGAAAAATTTGCTGTTCCAAAACACATACATACAACACAAGCACACCAAACAAACAGCAATCCACACACATACACTTAAAATCTTACATCTAACCCTACACTAAACTGAACATACACCACTAACTATCCACTTACCTTAACCTTAACCCTAAGGTCCATCACTATCGCACACTCACCTCACCAGCTCCCTAACCCTTACTCACCTACCCCATCCTAACCCTCACGTCCACACAATCGCACACTTACCTGATCCGTGCCTTAACCCTAACTCACCTAACCTCCGCCCAATCGCACACTTACCTGAACCCAAGCCGTAACTTTCCACCACAGCACTGAAAATAGCAAAGCGACAGAAACAGACAACCAAATTCTTTCCCTAGGAAAAAATTTGGTTTTCTGTAGCTTCGCTATTTTCAGCGTTCGCTGAATACGGGTCGATATTAGAACATTCAAAGTTTTTAAACTTCGATGCTCTAATATAGACCCGCAGTATTCATAATCTCAACCTATGCCCCAGAATAGGGTTGTGATAGTGAAGAAAATAGTGCATTCAGACAGCAGTTGCAGGACATGATAAAGCAGAACAACATGAATTGGTGTTGATAATGGGTGACTTGAATGCACATATCGAGATAGACAGAGCAGGATATGAGGACTGCCTGGGTCCACATGGATGGAGTAACAGAAATAAAGAAGGAGAAGCCATTCAAGACTTCTATCTGGCAAATGGTATAATAGTAGCCAATCCAAACCAAATACTATGCACGTGGGGGATGCAAGGCCCAACCAAACTATGTTTGTTCAACACTGAAGAAGGCATTAAATTGCCGAAACCGGTCTGTTATATTTACAATAAAAGTCTGATTATTCACTATCTGGTCTTTGGCTGCATATTCGACTGTTAACCTTGCTGGCCATCTTTGTTTCTTCATAATAGTAGCCAACACATGGTTCAGAAAGAGATTCAGTCACATGATTACATACAAGAGTAGCAAACAGGCTACTTAGGTAGACTTCCTCCTAGTAAGGAAAAGGCACTGGGGTAGAATCCATGATTGCAAAGTCATCCCACCAAAACAGTCAGCCCACAACATAAACCACTAGTTGCCACACTCAGCTGCAAGCAGTGGTCAGAGAAGGCTGTAAGTTCAACAGAGGCCAGGCTGAAGACCTGAAAGTTGACTGGAGAGAAAGTACAGCAGTTAAAGGAATTACTCTGGGCTCTACCACCCCAAGAAGAGGAGGAAATAGGTGGAGTTAAACAAGAATGGCAGTGCCTAAAAACAGTATTTGTTAGGACTTCAGAAAAGATATGTGGCAGAGCCAGGTATGGAAATAAGGTACATAAGGAAAGCAGGTGGTGGAACGTAGAAGTCCAGGAAGTCATCAAAAGAAAGGAGTGCAGAAGAAGTGGGAGATAGAAAAGACTGACCAAGCTCAGAAGGACTACTGGTTGGCGAACAAAGACGCTAAGAAAGAAGTTACAATAGCAAAGAATATGGCATCGGAGGCACTCTACCAACTTCTGGAAAGTGACTCAGTAAGTGGCACTAAGAAACTCTATCAGGTTGCAAGACAAAGAGAGAAAGATAAAGAAGAGTCAGACACCTTTCATAAGGGATCCCAGCAACAACCTGCTCACCAGTCCAGATGACATCAAAGGCAGATGGAAGGAGTATTTCCAACAGCTACTGAATGAAGAAACCCCCACAGAAGCTGTTCTGCCCCACAAAGAGCCTACAATGAGAGAAGAAGAGGAGCCCACCCTATAAGAAGTAAGAACAGCACTAAGGAAAATGAAGTCAGGGAAAGCAGCAGGTTCAGATGAGGTCACAGCAGATATGATAAAGATGCTTGGTGAGATAAGGGACAAATGGCTCCTGAGGGTACTCATAGCAGTGTGGAGAGAAATGCATATTCCATATGACTGGAGAATAAGCATACTCATGCCAGTGTACAAGAACAAAGGGGACATCCCCAGCTGTAGGTAGCACAGAGGCATCAAAGCCCTGTCACATTACATGAAAGTCCTGGAGAGGGTGATTGATAAATGGATACACAGAGTAGTAGAATGTAAGATGAAAGATGAGCAGTTCAGATTCAGATCAGAATGCAGCACAAATGACCCAATGTTTGCAGTGAGACAGATACTTGATAAGAAGCTAGAGATGAGGAGAGAGTCCAACTGGGCATTCCTAGACTTGGAGAAACCATACGCCAAAGTCCAAAGAAAGCCGATCTGGGCAGTACTGTGGTGGTTTGAAGTCCCAGAAACATTGGTAGAATTAGTGCAGGCTATGTACAAGCATCCAATGACTCAAGTATGAACAGTGTTCGGCATCACAGAGGGGTTCCGAGTGGAAGTGGGTGTACATTGGGGTTCAGCTCTGAGCCCACTGCTGTTCATACTGGTGATGGACTACATTAGCAAATAGGTCAGAGGGGACATATCAAAAAAGTTGTTGTATGCAGACGATGTGGGATTACAGGCAGTCTGAGCAAGAACTTCAGCAAAGGATAGGAAAATGGAATGCAAAACTAATGGCACATGGGATAAACCTAACCACAGATAAGACAGTGGTAATGGCAGCAAATTGGGGAAATCATAAGAAGCTGAGAATAGAGATAGAAGGGAAGATAGTGGAACAGGTAAACAGCTTCAAATATCTGGGAGGAGTGGTTGAGGAAAAGGGAAGTCTGAATGAAGAGGTCAAAGTTAGAATCAGAGGAGCTGCAACCAACTGGCATAGAATGTCAGGTGTAGTCTATGACAGAAGAATGCCAAAGAAGCTGAAAAGTAAGGTGTACAAGACAGTGGTGCTACCAGTACTACTGTATGGAACAGAAACCTGGGCAGTAAAGGCAGAACAGTTGAAGAAGCTAGAGGTGATGGAAATGAAGTGCCTGAGAAGGATGGTAGGATGCACATTGTGGGACAGATGAACTAATTAGAACATAACACCAGAAACCAAAGTGGTTCCAATTGCAGAAAAAATCAAAGACAACAGATTATGGTGGTTTAGACACATGTGCAGAAAAGCAGAAGACAATCTGGTGAGGAATATTTGGGACAGACAAGAAGAAGGTAAGAGGAAGTGAGGATGGCCAACAAAGAGGTGGATGGATTGTGTGAAAGAAGATCTGCGACAGTCAGGCATGAGTGTTGAAGAAGGCAGGAGAGTGGCACTGAAGTGAGATAGTTGGCAACAGTTAACATGATACCCCAGCCCCATGTAGAAAAAAATGGGAAAAGGGGGGCTGATGATGATGATTCCAACTAAATGTTGCATGTACCCTTTAAGAAGCCAGTTGTGATGCCATTCTTTTTTCTTGAGTGCTGTGGGGGTGTGTCTTAGTTCATATACTTCAAAACGGATGAGTTTTAGTTGAAAGTCACAGCTCTGATGATGTCCTTGTAGGTAGATGAAAGCGCTTAACTATGACTTTGTATTTTGGTTAAATAAAAGTGTTTTTACAGTTCCTGTGATCAGCTGACTAGCTGGTTGTTCTATTAGTAGTTAACAAATGTTACTTATTATTGGTTACTTCAGGTTTGACTACTTTAGATGGGAAGTTCTGGCACTAAGAAGTAAGATAAATAAATACTGATGTCATCACATATACATTATGACATTTAACTAATGTTGCATAAATCTAATAAAACAAATGGTCATGTATTGAACACTGTAGCCAGAAATTATTAGGGGATGTCCTTATGGCTGGAACACTCAGAAGCTAATTGTTAAATGGATTTGTGCTATTATATAACTTATTCAATGTATGATATAAATATGTACTATAAATGCAAAAGGGTTTGAGAATTTAATATGGTAAATATTAACTGTTGTCTTTGGACAGCATAGAGACTGTGCCTTCTAGGTAATATTTACCAAAGAAATTGACCAAGAAGTAGTCCTTAAAATAGTTGCTTTACTGAGGTCACACAACACACTAACTGGGAGAATATCCCCAAATTGATTCAAAGGTGTATCAGAAGTTATCAGTGTAAGGGACATTGTCAACAGTCCGGCAGCTAGAGGTACTTGAGACTTGTATACTAAGGCTACCCATGTTACAAGCCACTCAAAGTGTATGCTGTGCTTGAAAAGAGATCTGAAAAGCTCTCTTTCAAATTGTTATCCATTTATGGTACTAGCTCAAACCTATTGGTGGTCTGCATACAAGAATACAAGCTTTCCTGTTAAGTTTCATCTGAGTCATTTTGGGTAATGGGTGACCAAAACCATGGATAAGTGACCTTGCCAAAAGAAACAATAAACCATATAAAATACGTTAGGTACCACAACTCTCAAGTCTAGAAAAGGATTTCATTTAATACAGAGCAAATTTCATACAGTTCATTTGTGACTGCATAACACTGAAAGAGCAATGAAAACCAAAGCAAGTTAGCAGGATCATAGATCTTTGATGATTTAAATGCAACATTCATAACAAGTAAATTAATCCCCCTCAAGAGCTGCCATCACTGGCCTGGGTGGTTTATTCATACCCTCTCCTTATCCAGCCCCGATTCAAGAACCACCCCCACCCTCCTGGTAGAAGATCTGCTTTACCAAAGAGGCAGGCATGGCCAATCAGAACCACCAGATCCTTCTATCCAAGAATGGCCATGTCCATCCTCCTCACCTTCTCCATCAAGCACTTGAGCCGCTAAATGAACTAGACTCACCTGAGCTGTAGTCAGGACTTTATCCCTCTATACAATGAGAGGCCTATTTGCCAGTTAGCATTGAATAGTTATTATGCAGTCACATATTATAAAAATAATGCTGATTTTGTGTGTGTGTGTGTGTGTGTGTGTGTGTGTGTGTGTGTGTGTGTGTGTGTGTGTGTGTGTGTGTGTGTGTGTGTGTGATATGTATTAATATTAGCAGGAAGTTATTGGAGGTAACAAACACCCTTCAGATCACATTTGTTTAATGTAACTCTATGTCCTAACAATCCTAAGGAGAAATGCTGTCCACCTTAACCTCACCAGCTAAAAACATTTGCTAGTAAGGGTTTAATTGCTATAATTAGTATTTAATACCTTTGTGAATTCTGTAAGTTAATATTTTGGCAGCAAGAAGTTATACAATTTGAAAACTGACAATTTGTGTGTGGGTATAAAAAACATTTGTATGAAAGTCAAAGTAACTATACAGGAATCTTTGAATTACTTGCATGTAATGAGGAGGCAGATGTAACAAAGAGTACCCCATCATATGGTGCGTTTAATTCAGTGGATTATCATTTTTGAACTTTGGTTTATTTTTAATATAACAGCAGGATAACAATGATCCTGTTTTCAAGGAAGTGACTATCTTACTCAGGTGTAACCTATGCCAACATCATTAAAAAAATGACAGTCATAACAAACCCCACCCATAGATGTATGACAGCTTGGATAAAACAACCTATATATAACCATGTCTTCCTACATCAGTATATTCTTCTTTTATGTACATTTTATCTCAGTAGGCTTGTGGCAAATTTTACACCTTAAATCTGGAAAAGTACATACGTCTTCTAAAGCCAAGAAGTATGCCAATCTCAGTTTAACAGCTAGTTATCTTTATTTATCCTTTGATGACTGGGCTAGACCCACTAGGTTAGTATCCCCTTTACAGGAGAGTCCCAAGGTGGTATTTATACTACTAGGGGAAATTTAGCCAGGGCACTGGAGATTTTTCAGGTCTATATTATAATACCAAAAATCCTTTTAAGCGAACACGAAAACACTGACACATATTGCGCGAACCGCGATTATGTCAAACGTACGAAACCGCGAAATTCAAAAAGTCGAAGTGTCATGGTTGGCCTGTCTGTGGTACAGCTCCGTAAGGTAAGTGCACTATAGTTATGGACCTTAGGGTTAGAGTGCAGGTTAAGGTAAGTGCATAGATAGGTAAGGTATGTAAGGTTTAGTGTAGGGTTAGAATTAGGGTTTTGTTAAATGTATGTGTGTGGATTATTTGTTTTGTTTTGGTATATCGCTGTAGGGTAAGTGTGCGATAGTTACGGACCTTAAGGTTAGGGTGCGGCTTAAGGTAAGTGCATAGATTGTAATGTATTTAAGGTTTAGTTTAGAGTTAGACGTAGGGTTTTTGGTGCTTTACTTTAGGGTTAGGAGTAGGGTTTTGGTTAGTGTATGTATGTATGCGGTTTATTTATTTTGTTTGGATATGCAGTATGTAGTGGGAGTTGGAGTTGGTCGACTATGCGGATTCGACATTTTGAATTTTGCGGTTTCGTACATTCGACATAATCGCGGTTCATGCAATGCATGTTGGTGTTTTCGTGTTCACTTAAAAGGATTTTCGGTATTATAATATAGACCCGAATTTCCCCTTCTTTTTTCAATAGGTGCTGTGGGATCATTTACACCTACCTGAGCTATCACCACCAGTCAATCAGAAGGGATCTCAGTTTAACAATACATCTGGAGAATGACACACTCAGGGGTTTAGCAACCCCTTATGCTGCACTGCAGTGTCAGTAGTCTATCTACCTGGTTTGGGAATAGAACCTACAGCCTTCTGCAGTAAAGGCAAGTGTGCTACCTGTTGAATCACAGTCACTGCAATTACAGTGCGACTGATAAAGCAGCATATTTCTCTGACTGCCCAGAGTTTCTTTTTCTTCTTCTTTCAGTTTTTCCCGATTAAGGGTCGTCACAGCGGATCACCTGTCCACTCATGATTGGCAGTGGAGTTTTACAGTGTCGAGTTGCCAGCCCAATGCCCAACCTTCCACAGAAGGCACACACACACACACACACACACACACACACACACACACACACACACACACACACACACACACTCATGCCTAGAGCCAATTTAGAGTGTCCAATCCACCTACAGCTTGTCTTTGGGATGTGGGAGGAAACCAGAGCAGCCATAGGAAAACCACGTGATCACAGGGAGGACATGCAGACTCCACACAGAAGGCACCCCAGCTGAGGATAGAACCGGAGAACCTCTTGCTGTGAGGTGGCAACCCTAACCGCTGCACCACCACAGCTGCCCTTATCTGACTGCCCAGAGCAATAAATAATAATAAAAATGGTACTTTGTAATATGAAAAAAGATATCACCAAATTAAATACCGTTCATTAATGATACGATATTGTGTCACACCACCTGTTTGAAGCATTCCGTTTCCTGATAGTGCAGTCACATTTTTTTTCCAAAAAAACATATTCATTGAGAAAATGTTATAGAATGAAGATGTATAAGGGGTATAACTCATGTTTTATTAGAAAACAAATGTGTGTCGAATAGTACAGAGGAATGTGTCAAGAAATATTATTCCAAATGAAAACCTGTTTTCCATGCAATTCACACCTAACATATATATGTATATATATATATATATATATATATATATATATATATATATATATATATATATATATATATATATATATATATATATATATATATATATATATATATAGGTCTATGTTCACAGATCGAACATAAACTTCATAGAACGGCTATTCCTCAAACAGTAATCCACGACCATCACTTTCATCGAAGAGTGAAATCATTGTAAAAAAAATCATTAAAAGGTAATAGCTGTCCAACAACAAAGAAGTGCCAACCACAGCCCCAAATGATATATAACAACTCTGAGATTGCACTACAGTGGAGAAAATGGCAAATATGAAAAGGTTTTGTTTAGTTTACCTTATAAAGTGCAGCACTTCCCTGTTCTTGGCCAGTTGTTAACTTTTCATGATTTTACTTTTCAATGAAAGTGATGTTCACAGATTACTGTTCAAGGACTAGCTGTTCAATGAAGTTTTTGTTTGAAATGTGAACATAGACCCATATACATATTTTATTTATTTTATTTATTTATTTTTGTTTTGTGAGAAAGTCTGAATAGACCTGGGGAAACACTCCAGACACATGTTTTTGGAATGTGGGAGAAAATCAGAGCACCCAGACGAAAACCACACAAACACAGGGAGGACATGCAGACTCTGCACAGAACGCACTCCAGCCAAGACACAAACCAGAGAACCTCTTGCTGTGAGGTCACACCGCTAACCACTGCACCACTGCGCCACCTATATGCATATATAAATAGAAAGAAAATGTCTGCAGAAGGAAATATGTATCATTTAGTTCTGCATGGTTTGTAGGCAATTTGAAATTTTCCCAAGTGGAAAGGGAATAATTACGTACAAGTGAACTAATTAGGAGAATTCATTAAGGTAAGGCAAGAGGAACCACTCTGTGTGCTGATAGCAGTACCTTTCCCCAGTTTAGCAACTGCTCTTACACAGTACTGCACAGTCCTATCATGAAGATGTACAACACAGAAAAGGGATGACCCTAAAGCCATGCAATATTAATGAGACATTCAGGAGGGAGAGGCATATGCTAATTAGCCATGTGCTGCCCCCCTAAAACAGCCTCCAGGAAGGCATCTACACAGCCGAGCAATTCAAGAAACTGCTTGGCTACTAGATCAAATGGCCATCCCCACCACATTGCAGTACTGGCTATGTTTAACCACCTAATATGAACATGGGTGGGGGGGGTACCAGTATTCACTGGGGATTACTATTAAAGTGCTATAACAGCACTGACAGCAAAATCAGAGATTGGGGTGTGGAAGAGCTACACAAAATAACAGGGATTACTTTTTAAAGTGCCATAACAACACCAACAGCAAAACTGTGAATCAGGAGTGTAGGGAAATGCACTAGACACCATAGATTACTTTTAAAATGCTGTAATGGCACCATTGGTTAGTATGGGGATAGGGTTTGGGGGGATACACAAGACACCTGGGGCTATTCTTTAAAGTGCTAACTGGAGCAATTCTCATAATGGTAATCGGGATGGGTGGACACACTAGACCCCCATGGCCTAATAAATATATGCTGTAATGACACTTCAACTATAACAGAGGTGGGGGTAATGATGGGAGGGCAGACTGGGTAGGGTAGTTACAGGTACAGGGACTCTGATGTGTGTGTGTGTGTGTGTGTGTGTGTGTGTGTGTGTGTGTGTGTGTGTGTGTGTGTGTGTGTGTGTGTGTGTGTGTGTGCATGTGTGCGTGTGTGTGTGTGCTCACACGCGCACGTACAAATATGCATGTGTGCTCATGACTGTGTACTTGGGTGAGTGCAGGAGAATGAATAGGGGAATTCCACTGCTTTCATGAGCAGTACGTTACTTCCATGACATGCAGATCAGCAATGATCTGCACATCATGGTAGTTAACACAATTCAGAGACATGCAACTTACTTAATAACAATTATCTTATTGTGGCTAACATATCTCTGAATCACAAACGAGTGCAGCACTTTAATGAATTCCTGGATATGTGTTCTTAAACTACTCTTTCACAGAAGCATTATTCCATTCTCATTTTATGTTCATGATATTGTTTTATGTTGTTTCTGGAAGCTGACATGCAGGTATACAGGTAACTAAATATTTTTTTTTTATATTAGTATTGCTATGAGCAACTATTTGTATATCCTCCCATTAGCAATCAGGGCTTTTCTAGACTTAATGGTATAATCATTTAATGGCCAATTCATATGCAAGTGAACTAGTGCTGGACAATCTCAGATGATGGCCAAATAACCACTACATTCAATTATCTTCAACAGAGATTGCAAAAATTTGTGAAGTGAATAACGGAGGATGTAATCACTTTTGTACTGTGGGGGAATCTAGGAGAGAATGTTCATGTGCACATGGATATAAACTTCAGGATGATGGAACAACATGTCAGCCTGAAGGTAAGTAACAACTGCATGACTCATAATTAGGAATGGCTAATAATGTCAGGGAAATACTATTTTAAACTACATTATTTTTATTTTGTCAAGAGAATGACTTGTTAGCCTAAAGCAAACATGAGTAAATTTGCAGGGTTTCAGATTATTAGTATCTCACACTGTTGTTACATGCATATTTTTTACCATAGTCTGTCATCTTGCAAATATTGACTTCAGGCTCTATATGCATTGCATTATGGGACTGTTAGACTAAAAAATGGTAATGCTATACATGGCTGATAACCTTCTGTCTCCAAAATTTGGAAAGCTACTTCTCAATATATAGATCAAATGTGCAAAATGCGGAACATGTGCTAAAAGCTTACAACCAACTTCAACTAGGGATCTGACAGGATGGTTAAAATGTATTATTCGATACTTATAAAAAGTTATTTTGCTGAATTCATATGGATCAGTATTATTTACAACATACATTAGTTAAAAAGATCCTGACACTGAATATGTGACAACTGTCAATGGGATACAGAACAGAACATGGACTTTTTAAGACTCAGAATGAGGAACATTCTTCATAATAATAAACTTGAAAGGTATGATGCTATTTAAAAGTCTTAAAGAAGCAATGGCAACAGTACGCATTTACAATACATGTGTGTTTGTGTGTGTGTGTGTGTGTGTGTGTGTGTGTGTGTGTGTGTGTGTGTGTGTGTGTGTGTGTGTAGTTCCCTATCAGAAGCCTGAAACACTATAAGCCTGAAAATCAAAATCCTGAAACCAAAAGCCTGAAAATTCAGAATCCTGAAAACTCAAAATCATGAAAACTCAAAATCCTGAAAGCCCAAAATCCTGAAACTCAAAATCCTGAAAACACAAAATAGACATACTGATGTCATTGTGGCTTTGCTATTGTTAGCCCTGTGGTGTTAGGTCATGCATTGGGTTCAGGTAAGTGTGCGGTTGGTTTTATGTTAGGGTTAGGGGCGGTTTAAGTGAGTTAGGGTTAGGGCGCAGGTTAGGCATGTATGCAATAGTGACAGAAATTAGGGTTAGGGGTGGTTTAAGTGAGTTAGGGTTAGGGCGCGGGTCAGGTGAGTGTGCGATAGTGACGGACCTTAGGGTTAGGGTTAGGGTCAAGGTCAGTTGGTAGATATTAGTGTCTTTGTATTGGCATATTAGCATTATTTGTGTTTTCAGGATTTTGAGTTTCAGGATTTTGAGTTTTCAGGATTCTGAATTTTCAGGCTTTTGGTTTCAGGATTTTGATTTTCAGGCTTATAGTGTTTCAGGCTTCTGATAGGGAACTATATATATATATATATATATATATATATATATATATATATATATATATATATATATATACACACATGTGTATGTGTGTACATGTCTGTGTGTTAAATAAAATTAAGAATTCAATACACAGGAGGTTCAGATTCAAAAGTTTACTAGTGTACACCAGGAGGCAAAAAACGTACAAGTACAGAATTTTGTCTGACATGAAACAGGAAGCACACAATTTTATATACGTTTAACATTTAAGCTATGCCCACCTTACTCATGTGATATGTCACAGGGCATCTAGATCACTTTAGCTTACAGTCCTTTATTCATTAAATCTGCTGATGCTGTATATTTTAACATTTTCCCCCCTATTAATACTTTTTATTCTATTTTGAAGTATGCATAGTGTCATTTCATCTCCTAGCCTTTTCCACTTAGGATTTTCAGCTAGGTGAGTCATTTAATCTATACTTCAGAAAAAGCGCCATCTGAGATCAATCTTTCAATCTCGATATCCTGGTAAAAAGTTTCAGTAACAGATACATCAATAAAATCTTTGATTAATCTTTTCATGCAGGGAATTTCACAGCAAACACATGCTCCTATTAGGAGTATACCCACACAAATGGCAACCAGAATATTCATTAGGATGGAACCCCACCCTCCAAATAGATTCTGGAAAAAGTCCATCAGTGGGTTTGGGCCTGGTTCAGTCATGGCTGATACTTGCTGAATTACCTCTAGGTGGTTATTAATCTCATGACGATTGTCAGGAATATAAGCACAGCATTCTTCTTTGATAAGCGCGCACGTACCACCTCTCGCCGCTAGGGTGAAGTCAAGAGCCATCCTATTTTGTAGCACAACAGTTCTCATTGCATTCAGTTCATCAGTCACCAGTTCTAGGGCAGAAAAAGTTGCATTACTCATTACTTCAAGAAGTTTCGACAACTTCCTCAGCTCCCAGATCGATTTGACTGCTCCATAGGCTGGGAATATTCCTGCCCAGGATATGACACTGTCACTCAAGTCCATATGAGTCAATTCGCTTTTGTCTTTTACTGAATTGTGGTCTTTCCAGGCAGCTTCGATCTTTCCAAATGGATTCGCGGGTTTTTTAACTGGACCTTCGGATTTTCGGGCTGTTTCTCTTACGTTTCGTATCTTACCTAAAGGTAATTCTGTAGTATGTCTTATTGCCGGAACCAAGTAACCCAAAAAACAACTGCCGGACCAATTCTCAGGTAACCATTTTTATGCCTTTTTCCCACAAATAAAATAACAGTTTTCTACTTTAGTACTAATGCGCATCAGCCCTGCATGAAACATTTTCTGATCTATAACTGACAATTGTTTAAACAAAACTGCATTTTTTTGAATGTCACTCATAGTTGTTTCCAATGAGTTTAAATACGAGTCATAATTTATTATGACACCATTATATTACAATTGCTCCAGCCCACCTGGAGAGTGTCATTTTTGAAAAAACATACAATTCCTTTTTGTGAGACAGGTAAAAATAAAGCAATTTTGTCCTGTGATCTCACAGTTCCTGTATCGAAAAGTAAATTCTCCCAAGTCTCATTTATCCCCAAAGGGACAGCAGACATTATCAGTCCTCCATATGCTGTCGGTATAGCTGTACAAACCCAGCAATTTGAAATGTTCATAGTCTCTGCATATACACGTTTCATGGCTAGGTATGTGTTAAAATTTGGATGGCAGTCTATAGACGTTTCATCACGCCTTCCCACTTTCACTTGTGTGGTTGTGTGTAGGATGAACCACAGCAAGAGGAAAATTGTCACAATTACAGTTAATAAATGTACACTCAACAAAATGATTATGCAACATCTCTGGGGTTGATCTAAACTTCTATTCGCTTTGTTTTTGGCCATCTCGGTCTGGTTGTGTATCAGTCACAAAGTTTTTATCAAGTTGAAAGTTCTTTACCAGTTTACAATGTGTCAAATGAACCCAGGACGTCCTCTCACCTAGGCGTTGCCAACAGAACCTGGTACGGTCCTTCCCACTTTGGACTCGCCCAATTCTTCCTTTTCGTCACTTTCAGCCAGATCCACGACCCTGGGGCCAAGACTGCGTCTGGTCTGTTCCTTATCTGAAAAAGAGTTAAACTGCAAAACAGATTTATTTGTTAACAGTTTCCTCATATAACTAGCTAATGAACTGTCAGCCTCTTGCTCTGCAGGCATGAGAGCTTTCCACTGAGGCACATAATATGCTCTCCCAAAAACCATTTCAAAGGGAGTCAAACCCTTTACATTTGGAACCGTTCTCATACTCAGCAGTGCTAAAGGCAGACAGTATATCCAGTTCTTTTGGGTTTCCTCAACTAGTTTCCTTAGCTTATTTTTCAGAGTACCATTGTACCTTTCCACCAGTCCTGCTGACTGTGGGTGGTAAGCACAATGGTTCTTTAAGGAGATACCAAAAAATCTCACAAGCTGGTGAATCGTCTGATTCACAAAATGTGCGCCATTGTCACTATAAATCCTTTCTGGAATGCCAAATCTAGGGATTACTTCTTTTATCAGGGCTTTTGCCACTGTTGCTGCATCTGGGTTTTTGGTTGGAAAAGCTTCTACCCATTTAAAAAACATGTCTACAATAACTAAACAAAACTTTTTTCCTTCACATGTATTCAATTCTATGAAATCCATACAAATAGTATGGAATGGGTATGGTGGTATAGGAAAACTTCCTTGCTTGGTTTTAAATGCCCCTTGTGCATGATGCTTGTTACAAGTATGACAAGCTGCACAAAATTTTTTTGTGTAATTTGTGTATCCATATGTTTGGAATATTCGATGTACTAACTGTACCATTCCCCCCTGTTGAGACATGACACTGCCCATGGCTCAACAAAGCTGCATATCTAAATAAATTAGAAGGCAATATCGGTTTTCTTTCTTTGGAAATGTACAGTCCATTCTCATGAATTGCACCTCGTTTTACCCATTTTTGTTTTTCCTGCTTTTGTAGTAAGCGTCTGCATTGTTTTTAACATGTCTAAATCTAACATTTCAGTGGGTTGTAATTCCTCATTTAAAAGTACAGTTTCTGAGTCTGAGGCTGCTTGCTTTGCAGCTGCATCAGCTCATGCATTGCCTTTCAAAATCTTATCCTGTTGTTTTGTATGAGCTACACATTTACAAATAGCTACTTTGGTAGGTAACTGAATAGACTCTAATAACTCCAAAATAAATTGCGCATGATTAATAGGTTTTCCACCAGATGTTATCATTCCTCTATTTTTCCATTGTTGTGCAAATACATGTACTGTAGAAAAAGCATACTGACTATCAGTATATATGTTCACACTCTTGTTTTTTGCTAAAGTACATGCCCTCATTAAAGCTATCAATTCTGCTGCTTGTGCAGATAAGTTGTGTGGTAAGGATTGAACTTCTAAAATTTCAGTGTCTGTAACTACTGCATACCCCACCAGATTCTTTCCTGTAGGACCCCTTCTGCATGAGCCGTCCACGTAATATGTCACCTCGGCATTATCCAAGGGCATATCTGTAAGATCTTGTCTAGGTAAAGCTAACTGTTCAATTTCCTGCAGGCAGCTGTGTGGTGTGCCCTCCGCAGGAGTTGGAAGTAATGTTGATGGATTCAATGTCGTACATCATTCAATTGTCATATGAGGTTGGCTCAGCAGTATAGTCATACATGAAAGATGTCTAGCAGGAGAAAGGTATGCCACTTTCTCTTGCAGTAATATTATTGCAACTGCATGAGGCACTCTCAATGTGAGAGGGTGGAATAACACCACTGAGGCCGAAGCCTGTACTGCCATTGCGGCTGCAACTATTGCTTGTACACAGTGAGGCAAAGATCGCGCCACTGGGTCTAACTGTGATGAATAGTAGGCTATGGGGCGTTGCTTGTCCCCATGTTGTTGCGTCAATACTGACATCATATATCCTTGCTTACAATCTATGGTCTGAAAGAACCGTTTGTGATAATTTGGAAGTCCTAAAACTAATGAAGAAGCTATCAACTGCTTCAATCTGCAGAAAGCTGTTTCTGCTCCCGTTGTCCATTGTAAGATATCTTGTGCTGCCATTGGTGTTTTATATATCAAATCAGTCAGTGGAGCAGATTCCAAAGCATAATTTGGTATCCAGCTCTGACAAAAATTAGTTGTACCTAAGAAAGACATAATTTCTTTCTTGGTTGTTGGTTTGGGTGCTTGCAAAATTGCTGTTTTTCTTTCCTCATCTAGTATTCTACCTTCACTGGATATTACATATCCTAGGTATCTAACTTGTTTTTTCCAAAGTTGTAACTTCCTTTTGTTTACCTTGTGTCCTTGTGTTGCTAAAAATTTCAATAATGCTACAGTATCCTCCCTGCACTGTTGCTCGGTGGGGGCTGCTAGCAAGATGTCATCTACGTAAAGTAGAATTTGACTACCTCCCGGTGGAGTAAACCCTGCCAGGTTGCTAGCCATTTCTTGTGCAAATATTGTCGGGCTCTCACAATATCCCTGTGGTAGTTGAGTATACGTATACCTTTTACCCTGAAATGTAAATGCAAACCAGTATTGACTATCAGGATGTATAGGTATTGAAAAGAAAGCATTGCTAATATCTACCACAGAGAAATACTTCTGTTGTGGTTCTAAATCGTTTAACAAGGTATGTGGGTCTGGCACCGTAGGCGCTCTTGGTATTACTGCATTGTTTACAGCTTGTAAATCTTGTACAATCCGCCATTCCCCGTTTGCTTTTTTAACAGGAAATAGGGGTGTATTACATGGTGAATCAGGAGATTCTACCAGTACTCCTTCTTTGAGTAATGCTGCTATTATAGGCTTAATTCCTATTTCTGCATCCTTTCTCAAAGGGTATTGTCTTTTCTGTGGTCTAAAAGCTGACTTTGGGGTAATTGTAACTGGTCCTGCTGTTCGAATAAGTCCTACATCTGACTTGCCTGTTGACCAAAGAGTTGTTGGAATTTCACATAAAGCCTTTTCTTCTTCTTCTAATAAGAACGCTAATCAGCTGTCCTCGCTAGATTGCAAGTGTACAGCTGGATGTGTCTGTGTCAACCAATTCAGTTTTTGTTTTTGTATCCCTTGTTCTGATAGTTCTAAATCAGTCTGTTTCTCCCATCTTGTTACTTTTTTTCCTAAATCTGCCCATTTGACACTTTTGTTCTTTGTCAAGCTGACATGTGGTAACCGATTTGATCTATACAATGCAAGGAATTCTTGAGGCAGTGAACAGCTAACTACACTGTTCCCCTCAGTATCCCAGTACAAAGTACGCAAAACCAATCTAGTTGCACGATTTCTAAACAATTCTTGCTCATACTTTCTATCAGGTCCTGGTGTAGTACAGTAGTATACAGTACAGTGTAACAAATGCTGTCGATCAGTGTCAAAGGATGGGGCTTTACTGATGGCTACGTTCATCAGTTCCTCGGTAACTGCCCCTGGAGCAGTCGTGACTAGGTCCTGGCTGTACCAGTAAAAAGTTTCACCCTCCGGTCGCACTACAAAGGTATCCATTTGTCTCTGTGCCTCCATACCTTGTACAGTTGGAACTACTGCTATGCCAAATATCTGCATAAGGTCCCTGCCCAATAGGTTTACTGGACACTTTGCAGAAACAACTATTTTACTTTTCTGGGTCATACCTGAAACAGGGTCAGTTATTGCTATATCATGGGAAAGTGGTTCCCTGTATAGCTGTCCATTTGCGGCTTTTACTAGTATATAATCAGGTGATTCGGAATGTTCTGGTAACTTGGAGGGGTGTATCAAAGTCTGTGACGCTCCTGAGTCACACAGGAATTTGACTTCCTTTCCCTCCACCAGAAGTTTAACTTCCGGTTTTGTATCTGCTAAGTAGAGCTCTAAGCTCAATAATGCTAAGTCCAAAGTTTCACTTTCTTCATCCTCCATATCTACTTGCACTTCCTCTACTCCCTCTATCACATTTACATTTGCTTTTCGTTTATTAACATTTCCTGATGATTTCTGACTTTCACATGATGTATCCTCACTATCATATAGTCAGTCCTCATCTCCCTTATCTTCTGTAATTACCTTTTTGTTTTGCCTACAATCCCTTGCTAGATGTCCCTTTTTCCCGCACTTGAAGCATTCACCTCTCTTTTTCCTTTCTTCATAATCTTCTGATCGTTTGTCAGACTGTTTGTTTCCCTGGGCATTCTTCTTGCCCTTTTTACCTGATTGTAATACAAATACTTCAGCTCCGTCTTCAGCAGTGAAGACTTGCGCTTTCTTTTTCTTTTTACTATTAAAATGTCTTTCAGCATGTCTAGCGTATTCGAGTAAGGCTTGTAGCCTCCCTGTTCGATGGTCTATCATATGCTTCGTAATGAAGCTATTAATAGGTGCAATGCAACCTTTCAAAAATGCATTTTTCAATTGTTGTTCATACGGGGAATCATTCGTTTGGTTCTCAGGAACTGACATACCGCTATGATTATTAAAACATTCTAATAATCTAGCATAATATCCATCTATTGTCTCATTTTCCTGTTGTATGCATTGATTAAGGCAACTCCAGTCTGCTCTGGGTTTCCATTTCTCAGAGATTCTGTCTGTCAGACCTTTCACTCTGTTGTCTAACTCTGCATCACTATGTGGGAGTGGTCTAAGCTCTGCATTACGAGGATTCCAGGTGCCACAAATCATGTGCCAATCTGGACCCATAATTTGTCTTACTACTTTTTCTACTTCTTCCCCATTCAAGTGGTAACTCAACCTCATGCCTTGCAAATCTTCTAAAAATTTCGTAAAATTAACTTTTGAATGGGGGATTCCCTCAGTAGCCTTCCGGATGTCCTCTGGTGTCCATGGTCTATATACTAAGAGTGTTGGGTCCTGCCCTGCCTGTCCTGCCTGAGGATTTGGAACTTCTATAAGTGGGCATATTTCTTCCTCACTCTCGTCCTGTAGATTTCTCTCTATTTGGTATGTTTCTGTGTCCCTATGTGTTTTACGTGTTCGGGACCTAGTTTCAATTGGATCTCTAACAAATGGTTGTGGTCTTGCAGAAACTTCAGGATAACGTGGAGGCGGACCAGCCTGTCCACTCGCTTCATATTCTGAAAAGGGTAAGGGAAGGGGCAAGGGAGGAGGAGGAGGAGCTGTCGCTATTGCCAAGTTATTATCCTCTTTGTCTAAAAATAATGTTTTTGAATTTTTAAGCTTCTGTTCTCTACGATTTGCTTCCTCAATCCACCTGTGTGCTTGAGGAATGCCTAGTTGGCGTTACTTTTTTGCCTGACCTCCCGCATCAGATTTAAGCTGTTTAAGGAGTTTAACTAGTGAAGTTTTATCTAGTTTACCATCAAATTCATATTTACTAACCCATTTCGTATAATACCTAATGTTATCAGAACGTTGTAATTGCATGTATTTTACGTCTTCGGTTAGGGGCGGATCTTACGAGGTTTTAGTGCACTGATTACCCATGTCAAAGAAAATGTTATGTAACCCTTTTTTATCACGTGATATCAAGTTCTCAGTTCCTGTTTACAGTTTATCTAGAATAACTGCCTACCTTATTCTGTTACCCTGATCTATGACCAAATATACAGTACTTCCTTTTGTCCCTGATCTGCAAAACAAATCTTGGCAACTATATACTGTAACCTAGTCCCTGATCTAAAACAGAAAAAAGGCAAATTTTTCCTACCTGAGCCTCCGGTATTGAACTGTTTAAGTTCCGCTTTTCGGCCACAGATCAGAAAGTGGCCAGCCTCTTTACACACGACAATTCAGTCGGAGGTCTTTTCACTCAAGAAGAACCATTTCAGTAACTTCTCCTGTGCAGTATTCGACCACCGATACGCTCTGATCTGCGGCTTACCAAGGGAATTCCGTCTATGAAGGACCAAACTGTTAAATAGAATTAAGAATTCAATACACAGGAGGTTCAGATTCAAAAGTTTACTAGTGTACACCAGGAGGCAAAAAACGTACAAGTACAGAATTTTGTCTGACATGAAACAGGAAGCACACAATTTTATATAGGTTTAACATTTAAGCTATGCCCACCTTACTGACGTGATATGTCACAGGGCATCTACATCACTTTAGCTTACAGTCCTTTATTCATTAAATCTGCTGATGCTGTATATTTTAAAAAACTTTTCCTCTAGATACAATACGGCCTTGCTATCCAGCTGGTCAGTCATAATGTCTTTCTGTAAAGTTACTTGTTCAAGGTTTCATATCAGTTCGAATACAATAGCAGCTTCAGTCTTTTAATACACGTCTTTGTTCTCTATTACACTTTCTCACACAGCTGCGTGCTATCTTAGTAACACATATACAAGGCCAAATTATTCCAACAGGAAAGAGCAGAAGATTCCATTATTTCACACACTTAACTTCCTGACCCAGCAGATAATCACTTATGAAAAGCATAAACATTAAAACTTGCTAAGCTAGCATTCTGCCAGGGTCAGAGATCAGCTTTGCTTTAAGCCACACTGCAGTTTCAAAACTACTTCACATTTAGACATGAATTAATTTTACTACTATATGATTAATAGGATAAAATGCATTATATACTACTTTGCTTTTAAATTAGCATTTCTCATGTATTCAAATACACATTTTTTCTAACACTGTGGTATGGAAGAACAGCCAAAGTACACATTAAATGATACTCGCTGTTGATATGACACTATGTCCCCATGTACAAAATGGGAAAAAGCAGGTTGATGTCTGTCCTGCTGCTTGTCTGTATATTTAACTATATCTATACATACATATATATATATATATATATATATATATATATATATATATATGTATATATAAATATATTGTATATATATATATATATATATATATGTGTGTGTGTGTGTGTGTGTGTGTGTGTATAGGACAGCGCAGTGGTGCAGCAGTTAGCATTGTTGCCTCAAAGTAAGATGTTCTCCAGTTTAATGCTTGGCTGGGCTGCCTTCTGTGTGAAGTCTGCATGTTCTCCCTGCATTCATGTGGGTTTCTTCTGGGTGATCCAGTTTCCTCCCACATTCCAAAGACATGCAATAGGTGGATTGGATACACTAAATTGGCCCTAGGTGTGCATGCGAGTGTATGGTGTACCTGCTGAAGAGGGCTAGCAACCAAATCCCATAAAACCCAAACCTGCTACAGAAACAATGAATGCTGAAGGGCGCTTGTTGCTCGACATGCTATATGCATGAGAGCAGATCCAGTAAAGATATATATATATATATATATATATATATATATATATATATATATATCTTTAACCAAGAAATGTACAGTGTGGGGGAGCCAGAAGTCATAACTCTCATTCTTATGATCTGGTAATAAAAGTGTATTTTCATAGATACTTCACTCCATGTGGCATGTTCCACCAGTTTATATGTTTGTAGTGAATCCCTGGATATTATCTAATTTGTTAGTGGAGTTACGACTTTTGGCTCTCCCACATTTCACATTTCTTGGTTTTATTTCTTGTAGTTTTACCTCCAAATTTCTTTATGGATGTCTATATCTTTATCTTTCTCTATCTGTCGATATATATATATATATATATATATATATATATATATATATATATATATATATATATATATATATATATATATATATATATATATATATAGTAACATATTTGAAATGTCAGGTCCAATAGAGTGAATTCCAAAACATGGAGACTGAATAGCCAAAAAATACTTGTATGTAATAAGTCTGAGATGGACATTTCCCAGAATATTCTCTTTTCTCCAGGCTATGATAATCTTGGAGTTTGTATATATAAGTTCAAAGGTGCAGGGGGCTTGACCCCTGCAAAAAAGTAATGTTCAGGATTTGCTCTTCTCCTGGATGTCTGATCTCTTTTTTTTGATCTGTTCACACTTGGCATTATGAGTGCCGACATTTCACAAGAGTGCATCTAAGGGGGGGAATTCACTCAAGGTTACATGATTTTTTTTTTGATGTACACATTGTAGAGCGATGCATACACGAGCATAAGCAATTTTAGATTCAGTAAGCGTCACTTAGTGGCGCGCAAGCACATGCAGACAGGGAAAGTTCCGTGGAATGTAGATTTCCTCATAAGCAGTTGAATCTTATGCAAATGACCCAGGTGGAGCGATACAACAAGCAGAAAGGCATCCATGTAGATTTCGTGTCAGTGTCCATAGTATACACGGACTTTTTCTGCACACGGGAGTCTACATGGACAGAAGGGGATATAAAAATCCACAAATATGGACACAACTCCAATGAAAATGTTCGCTCACATAAATATATGTGCAAACAGAACATTGTGGATGTCTGAAAAGGAAGGGAATATGTTAAATTAATAATATTTTTTTTTTATAATTTTGGCATGTTTGTGCTCTGCACTGCAGTGCACAAACATGCATAACAGAAGTGCAAATAAATAAATAAATAAATAAAACATAACATTTCTAATATCATTTTCACAAATGTACTGTAGAAACTTGGGTTAGATCCATACAATGGTGCATACGTGCTGTTGCCCAGCTCACATGGTTACAAACCATGCAGTTTCTAGACTGTCAGCACAGATATGTATGCAAGTGTGGTGGATTTCCTGAGTTGCTAAAGGGAGCAACCATGTACGCATATCCACTTCATGTAGGCTCCTACACGATGTTGATATTCCCACTGGATGTAGATGACATCAGGGGGTGTGTCTTATTATTTTTAGGATTTTTTTGTCCCAGTATGTGTGTTTGCATGGCACATTTGCATAGCTTAGCATGTTTATGCAAGCAGACTATCCATGTGACAGTGATGACATAGACAGCAATCAATTAAACCGGATATCTTCTATATATATTTATGACTTTTGTATAAGATATGCTGAGCACCACTGTGCATAGCACCGCAGTGTTCACTAAAATAGGGCCTTTAAATTATGTTAATTATATCCTGGTCAGGTGAACTGCATCATAATTAGCCAATCCCACATGGTGGACCTAAAGCAGAACTGTATAAAGTATGCATACATCCTAAATTCTGATTTTCCCTCAATACTTTTGGACCATTGGAATAAAGACCTGTGAAGGATAATGCTAGGAGCTGATGCAGCTATGCTACATTTGTGTATGCTAGATGCTGACATTAGTGCTGCTGTTGCTGCTGATAATAGGCCTAGACCAAGAAGGAGAAGAGTCTTCAAACCCAGGGTAACCTTCCAGGAGCTACATGAGCTGGAGATTGTAGAACGCCACAGGGTGGACAGGGATGCATTACAAGAGCTCACTGAACTCTGCCGCCCTCAACTCAGAGCCAGGGCTAAAAGAGGGGAAACCATCCCAGTGGAAACAAAGGTATGTGTAGCCCTTAGGATACTAGCGACAGGTTTCAAAGACCATCTGATGGGGTGTCACAGGCATCTGCATCCAGGATACTCCACCAATTCCTGGATGCTATGCTTCCACATACCAGTAAGAACATATCTTTTCCCCTTTTCCCTGAGGCAAAGGCCAGCAATATGCAACACTTCTACCATGTAGCACACTATCCTGAAGTATTGGGTGCCATAGATTGCACACGTACAATCAAGGAACCACGTGGTGAGCAGAGTACAATCTAATTTAACCGCAAAGGGTACGACTCCATCAACTGCCAGGTCATGTGCAATGCCCAGAGGGTTATACTGACTGTGTGTGCTGGCAACCCTCGCAGTTATTATGACCTGGCACCTGATATCTGGTACACATGACAGCTGTTCCTGATGTTTGCTACTGAGGACATCCCACAAGGCCATTTACTGGGTATACTGACTATACCTTGAAACCGTGGATGATGACACCTATCAGAAATGCACACACACCCATGGAAGAACACCATAGTGAGGAACATGTACAAACTAGGAACATCATAGATCATATGTTTGGGCTTCTGAAATCATGGTTCTGGTGCTTCAACATATCTGGTGGAGCCTGCAGTATACTCCAGTCACACGTGAGCAGATAGTCACAGTATGTGCTAAAATATGAAAACCAGCATGTGTCCATGCAACCAAAGTGAAACTAGGAAGGAACAAAAGGCTCACGTAGTACCTCAGGTGACTTCAGGTTAAGAGGAACAGTAGCTCCCTTAGCTTGTGTGACAGTATCACACTGCAATAACTGTAATAGCTGTAGTAGCACAACACCCATCAAGCTGATGTATTCTGGTTAAAACACCCAGAGAATTCAAGCACAAACTGTAATGCAGATCAATGATGAAATAATAAACATGAAACAGCAAGTCTAATAAATAAAAAACTTGTGCTGAAGGAACAAACACGGTTAAGTACTTTCATCCCACCATTCGGGATTTCATCAGAACAGTGTTGGCAAGCATAATCGAAGTATCTGAAGACATTTGAAAATAAAACAGCCAGTGAGAAATGACTTCCAATAAAGTAATACATAATTCTTAAAGTGAAACTGTCAGTAAATGTGGAATATTCTATAAGACTTATGTTTTGCATGAATTGTTTTGATATTTTATTTGTGTTAAAAACACTTTTATTAAAAAACAGTCAAATAGTTCTTCAACAAATACAGGCCTGAAAATAATTTGTCCTAATACATGCAGAAACTATTAAAGACTGTTAAAAGCTATAAACAAAAAATAAAATCATATAAATGCCAACCTGGTACTGGTAAGGAAAATATCTTAATAGTACTACTGAAAAAATATTTTATGTAGTGCATCAATAAGAACATCCTTTTGTTTCAAAGCTTAGCTGCCCTTATCTTAAGAATAAGAGTAATAGATATATGTTTATTGAGACCGGGTAAAGTAACTGCATTCTGTCTAAATTGCCAGAATCTCTCTTTTCAAGTTCTTCTTCCCATGCCCCTTCTCTGGGTGAATGGAAGTAGAATCTAGTGAAAGTAGATCAAACTAGAGAATGTTTACAAAGACAGTAAGAGAGACAGCTAGAAAGGTGCTTGGTGTGACATCTGAACAGAGGAAGGAGTACAAGGACACCTGGTGGTGGAATGAGGAAGTACAGGAGAGTATACAGAGGAAGAAGCTGGCGAAGAAGAAGTGGGAATGTCAGAGAGATGAAGAAAGTAGACAGGAGTGTAATGAGATGAGGAGCATGGCAAAGACAGAGGTGGCGAAGGCTAAGGATAAGGCATATAGAGAGTTGTATGAAAGGTTGAACACAAAAGAGGGAGAAAAGGACCTATACTGATTGACTAGACAGAGGGACCAACCTGGGAAAGATGTGCAGCAGGTAAGGCTGATAAAGGATAGTGAGGGAAATGTACTCACAAGCGAGGAGAGTGTGTTGAGCAGATGGAAAGAGTACTTTGAGGGGCTGATGAATGAAGAGTGTGAGAGAGAGAGAAGGTTGGATTATGTGGGGATAGTGAATCACGAAGTGAAACAGATTAGCAAGGAGGAAGTAAGGACAGCTATGAAGAGGATGAAGAATGGAAAGACAGATGACATACCAGTGGAAGCATGGAGGTGTTTATGAGGATATGGCAGTGGAGTTTTTAACCAGATTATTTAATGAAATCTTGGAAAGTCAGAGGATGCCTGAGGAGTTGAGAAAAAGTGTTTTGGTACCTATTTTTAAGAATAAGGGTGATGTGCAGAACTGTAGTAACTACAGAGGGATAAAACTGATCAGTCACAGCTTGAAGTTATGGGAAAGAGTAGTTGAAGCTAGGTTAAGAAGGGAGGTGAGGATTAGTGATCAGCAGTATAGTTTCATGCCGGAAAAGAGCACTACAGTTGTGATGTTTGCTCTGAGAGTGTTGATGGAGAAATATAGAGAAGGTCAGAAGGAGTTGCATTGTGTCTTTGTGGACTTGGAAAAAGCATATGGTAGGGTGCCTAGAAAGGAGTTGTAGTACTGTATGAGGAAGTCAGGAGTGGCAGAGAAGTATGTAAGAATGGTACAAGATATGTACAAGGATAGTGTGGCAGTGGTGAAGTCTGCAGTTGGAGTGACAGATGCATTTAAGGTGGAGGTGGGATTACATCAAGGATCAGCTCTGAGCCCTTTCTTATTTGCAATGGTGATGGACAGGTTAACAGATGAGATCAGACAGGAGGCCCCATGGACTATGATGTTTGCAGATGACATTGTGATATGTAGTGAGAGTAGGGACCAGGTTGGGGAGAGTAAACAACAAACGAAGAATCCACTTGATTTAAACTTAGTTTATTATACCTCTAGCGCTTCAGCAAACTCCTTGAAAGTGTTTGCTGAAGCACTAGAGGTATAATAAACTAAGTGTAAATCAAGTGGATTCTTCATTTGTTGTTTACTGTTCAACTATATATTTTTTTTTTGGTTGGTGTTTTGACCAGGTTGAGGAGAACCTGGAGAGGTGGAGATATGCTCTAGAGAGGAGAGGAATGAAGGTCAGCAGGACTAAGACAGAATATATGTGTGCGAATAAGAGGGAGGATAGAGGAATGGTGAGGATGCAGGGAGTAGAGATGGTGAAGGTGGATGAGTTTAAGTACTTGGGATCAACAGTTCAGAGTAATAGTGAGTGTGGCAGAGAGGTAAAGAAGAGAGTACAGGCAGTGTGGAATGGGTGGAGAAGGGTGTCAGGAGTGATTTGTGACAGATGGGTACCAGTAAAAGTGAAAGGGAAGGTCTTCCAGAGGGTAGTGAGATCAGCTATGTTGTATGGCTTGGAGAGGGTGGCACTGACAAAAAGGCAGGAGTCAGAGCTGGAAGTAGCAGAGTTAAAGATGTTAAGATTTGCACTGGGTGTGACAAGGATGGACAGGATTAGGAATATTAGAGGGTTATCTCAGGTTGGACAGTTTGGAGACAAAGTCAGAGAGGTGAGATTGCATTAGTTTGGACATGTGCTGAGGAGGGATGCTAGGTATATTGGGAAAGGATGCTAAGGATGGAGCTGCCAGGTAAGAGGAAAAGAGAGAGGCCTAAGATAAGGTTTATGGATATGGTGAGAGAGGACATGCAGGTGATTGATGTGATAAAGCAACTTGCAGAGGACAGGAAGAAATGGAAACAGATGATCTGCTGTGGCGACCCCTAACGGGAACAGCCAAAACAGAAGAAGAAGACATAAGCTTGAAGGGTGTTGTGCTACTACAGCTATTACAGTTATTGCAGTGTGATACCATCACACAAGCTAAGGGAGCTACCTTCTTTCTTCACCTGAAGTCACCCAAGGTACTACAGTATGTGCTATGCTACATAATCTGATTCTGCAGAAACAGCTGTAGCAGGATCAGCAAAGGGAAGGGATACACAGACCCCTACCAGTGCCTATGTCACCACAGCCACAGTCACAGGAGGACTCAGAGGAGGAACCCCATGCTTATGCCCCTTTAGACAGCCATAGGTGTGCTCAGTATGCCCTGGCTTTGGTTAAGAGACAACACATAGTACATTCACTGACAACATAGGGACCTAGGGGCTGACACCTTACTCCTACTCACATACATCAACTAAAATTGATGCCAGGCAACTCATACATCCTGTACCCATCCATGTATTGGCTGTGTACTGTTTGCATCAGAATCAGCCCTCAACTACAGTTGTGTCAACTGCTACATTTGCAGGGTAAGTTTGTAAACTACACAGTAGTCTAGTGGATTGTTATGGTATGCCATTGTATGTATTGACCGCGTACATTATGCAAGTAACTACAGTGGGCTAGTTGGACAGAAATGACATCCACATGGGACTACAGATACCCATTCCACTAACATGTTTCAATTTCTATTCAGTATGTCTCATGCATGGAATATCCATGCAGTCCTACTGCAACTGATTACTGGTACATCATTGAAGGGAGATTTTAGCGAGGTTAAATGATGGACTATCACGTATCCCAGCAGAACATGTGGTGTTATTCCCCCACCAGCAACACAGCAGTGTTCTCTTGCAACTGCTGTGACAGCAACTCATCAATGGCATATGAGCATTTCAGTCAGTCTCAGGACAGTAATATAAAAATTGATCTTACATTGTATGTCTTAGGTAACGGAGGAATGACCAATGTACATATTATGCAGATGATTGTGTGATGAATGATCCCCTCCCTGGCAAGCACTTTTTGTGGCTCACAGAGCTAAGGCAATCACCTTGAGTGATGGTGTTCATTGTTCTAATCTTGAAGTGCCCAATTCTTTTGGATTTGAGGTTCTGTTTTAACCTCTTTCACATATTAATTACATAAGACAACTTTAGAAAATCTTAGCCAAAGTGAGTGAAGTGCAGCAGTGCAGAAACAGGGCAGATGTCATACTGTGTAACACACAAAATCCCAGACTGGGCATGCTCATACACAGTTAAGCAAAGCACACTTCTGTTGCTCCTCGCACAATTTTTAAAACATATATATGTGTGTATATATATATATATATATATATATATATATATATATATATATATATATATATATATATATATATATATATATATATATATATATATATATATATGTATATATATATATATATATATATATATATATATATATATATATATATATATATATACATACATGGTTCCACTTCATATCATCGAATTATCATTTGATCAAATTTCAAATCATCGAGACCAAATCATCGAAAACTCATTTCATTGAAAACCCATATCATCGAATCTCAAATCATTGAAAACTATAAAGCAACTATAAATAACATCCCAGACACTGTTTACTATGTTTATGTAGGGGGGCAAGCCCCCCTGCACCCCTCATGTGGCGGCTCTGCTCCCCACACCCCCCGTAATTAAATATACCAACTCCAAGGTCGCACTACAGTGGGGTTAGGGAATTACGTTTTTCCCCCACTGTTGTGCGACCTTGGAGTTGGTATATTTATTTACGGGGGGTGTGGGGGGCAGAGCCCCCCACATGGGGGTGCAGGGGGGCTTGTTCCCCCTGCATAAATGACATAAAAACTTTCTGGAGTGTTATTTGTCATTGCTTTATAGTTTTCAATGATTTGAGATTCGATAATATGAGTTTTCGATGAAATGAGTTTTCGACGATTTGGTCTCGATGATTTGAAATTCGATGAAATGATAATTCAATGATATGAAGTGGAACCATACACACACACACACACACACACACACACACATATATATATGTGTGTGTGTGTGTGTGTGTGTGTGTGTGTGCGCGCGCGCGTGTAAAGCTGCATTATGACACACATATATATAATGTTGATCAAAGGACCAAAAGTAAGTGCTCAACAGTAGATAATGGACTTAATTACAGCCCCCCCGTGCCTGCTGGATGTCACCACACATACACCAAGTGAACAAGTTGTGTAATGTATAATGTTGTCCATTCATGCATTGACAAGGAAAATTGTTTTTGGCCACAGGCTTGCCCATCCAAATGCAAACAGACACATATGGCCAAAACAGCTACTATTGCCACATAGTTAGGATAAAAAACAGTTGTCTGACTGCTAGGCTACTAGATGCAGTTGACAGTAAGAAGCAATGTCACTTTGCAGGCTACACATGCTGTTCAGCACAGGCCTTGTTTATCTCCTCAAGAAGTAGATTGCCTACAATCATTTCTAAAAAAGACTTTGGCCATGGCACACTGTGTCCTGTATTGTGTAAGACTAGATAGGTAGGGGTTCTAATCTCACTCCAGCCCACTTGGTATTTGTGTGTGTGTGTGTGTGTGTGTGTGTGTGTGTGTGTGTGTGTGTGTGTGTGTGTGTGTGTGTGTGTGTGTGTGTGTGTGTGTATCTCAGTGCAAAACAAGTATGAGCCTCCAGCTGAGTTCCATACTGCAATAGATCTGCACTTCTTGGCCACTGCAGTTAATGCAGGCCTCCAAACTCCTGTCTTCCACAAAGCCTGCTAATGTCACCTTCCATAAGACAACCAACAGCTATCTTAATGTCAGACTTAAACCATGGCATATGCATTAAATGCTGTGATCTGTAGTAGATAAGACTAGATAGGTAGGGGTTCTACTCTCACTCCAGCCCAGTTGGTGCATTTGTGTGTGTATGCACATCTCCTTACAAAACAAGTCTGAATCCCCCACTGACTTCCAAACTGCAATGGATCTGCACTTTTTTAGCCCTTGCAGTTGATGCAGGCAACCAAACTCCTGTCTTCCACAAGGCATGCTGATGTCACCTACCATAACACTACCAACAGCCATCTTAATTTCAGACTTAAGCCACTGAGCATGTATTAAGTACTCTGATCTGTAGTGTGTAAGACTAGATAGGTTGGGATTCTAATCTCATTGCAGTTAACTTGGGGTGTGTGTGTGTGCTGTCTAGTGTTCTATAAACATTAATTGGTAGTGGTATTATTCTTACTGTAGCCATGTTGGTGTGTGGGGATGTTAGTCAGAGAATTTTACATCGCCTATGGGAGTATAGGATCATTGGAATTGACTAGGCTAATGGCCTTAGGGCTTATAATACTAGCCAAGTTCCTACCCTTATTTACATGACCATCACCTATAATCCGTGTCCAAGAGGGACAAAGGCAGAACCCCTGTAGTGAAATTATGATCACCCATCCAATCATACAGATTGTATCTGAACAGGACCAATGAAGTACTCTGTTTTACATTAAATGTGAGTCTTTTCCAAAGGTTTGTTAAACTCTGGTAGACATATCTCTCCCTCCAGCATGTTTTATTGATGCCACAATATCAGTTAAGGTCCTTACAGCAAGTAATCTGTGTACCATTTGACTTATCAATATGCAACATTTCCAATAAAGCAGAGTCACAGATTGCCTTCTATTCAAGGCAGGAATCACCTCTGAGTAGTCTGTATGACACAGACTAAAGTGAGAGTGATTTCAGATGATCCCATAGGACAGATGCTGAAGACTTGAATTTCCCTGGTGAGGAACCTTTTTGGTCTCTGTAGTTGCCACTGGTGCTTGGAAACATACATAACAAAATGGCCATTGCACTCAAATATTGGCCTGATGAAGGAAGAGTACATAGAGGTTATAATTACTTCATTTTCAGGTGACAGTGCCCTCAGGTATGACATGTGCAAGGTATAATGCCCTTCTTACCACTGTGGAGACATGGTGATCGAAGGTAAGGTAGGTGTAAATCTGTCTGCCCAGGTCTCTCACCCCTGAGTATGTTCATAAGGTGTTGCTATTGATGTGCTACTTAGCAGGGACATTGCTGGTACCAAAAGGAATGATACTACATATATTTTTATGGAGTTTAAGGCCATGATTGTGGCAACAATCATTTGGTCATGTATGGCCCCCTTGTAGAAGTTGACATAATTTGAAGATTATATGACAGCTCCCAGTTTGCAGGCATCAGCATACCTTGTCAGCTACAGGCATTCACTTTGTGATTGTAAGTCAGATAAATGGATTCCAAACATTAGAGGACCCAAGACCCATGTGGAACACCACTGATTACAGCTTTGCTATTGGAGGTGGATACCCCTATTTTAACTATATGAGTTCTATCAGTGAGCCATTTAGTGATCCCTCTAATGATATTTCTGTTGATGGTAGCTGGGTGGGTTTGTCAGTGATGCCTGAGTTGGGGATAGTGTCAAATGGCTTGCTTAAGTCCAGGTAGTTGCATGCATGGATGTCCCCTCATCCAGGTCATTGGTGACTGCCTCATAGATGTCCAACAGGTTTAAAAGGCATAATCTCCCTTTCCCAAATCCAAACAGTGTAGGGTCAAGTGTTTATAAATTACCTATATCTTTGTTGATGAGGTCCATGATGATTAGCCCCATGGCCTTACAGATATGGCTAGTCAGGCTAATAGGGCTGTAGTTCCCATGGTCAGTGGAAGCACCACCTCTGTGCAAGGGGATAACAGTGGCCATTTTCCAGTCATGTTCTCACCTTTATGTTGTCATCCTAAGTGAAAATAGTAGCTGAAAGTGTGGCATAACATGGTAGATTGAGTACGATGCTTTGCCAGGCATGCGTCACTTGCATTAACCATAATACTTATAT
Organism: Protopterus annectens; assembly: GCF_019279795.1. Classification (NCBI taxonomy): domain Eukaryota; kingdom Metazoa; phylum Chordata; order Ceratodontiformes; family Protopteridae; genus Protopterus; species Protopterus annectens. Next base: position 677,417,507 of record NC_056749.1, on the reverse strand, counting down.
TAGACAGGGTCGCAATAGCCTACCTACAAATGTGACAATGTACAACTCCAGCAAAGTTAGGGTCATGCTGCTACACCCTTGTGGTTGACAACCGCAAACACACCATCTGTAGGCACTCTTTGCAGTGAAAATGTGGATGTCTGTGCATGCACAGAAAACTTATTCAACTTTGTAGTTATTACTTTGGCCATGCAAGTCTACAATAGCTGTCAAGCAACCAGACAGCAATTGAATGCTGTATGAAATGATGTGGGAACACAGAAGTGTGTTCCAGTAACATAAATGTACAGTATGACATACCTAGGACATGTAGGAGGGAGAAACACATTGGCCAAAGGTGGCCACTCCTCTGCAGTAGGCCTCACATCCATGTAATGCAGATGTCCACCATTACGCAGTTGAAGGGCAGGCTGCATGAATTGCTGTGAAATTGTCACCTAACATGGGTCACTGCCACAGTGGAGCTTGCTAGAGGAACTTTGGACATCTATGTCACCTGAAATTGAACATTGTATTGTGACACAGCAGCTGTGCTCCTGATCACCATGAGATCAGTACCCTAGTCAACTCCTATGAGGTTCAGAACACAAGGCATAGTACATGCAAAAGTCAAATAATTACTCTGGCTACTAAGCAAGGCATATATCTGGAAAAGGGTATGTGAAGCCTACAGAGCCTTGCATCATGTGGGACAATTGTATGGATCAACAAACAGGCTGTGGCCTGCTTCTCATCTTGGGCTTGGTAGTAACTTTTGGCTTCTGATGAGAGTAAAAGAACAGGAGTGTTGTATCCCAGCAGAGTGTAGCTTTGGTGAGTCCAGCAGTAGTAGCAGGCAGGCAACAGCAATTCAGGTGACCCCTATCATTTCAGCATTCTTCACAAGGTAATTGTTTGCTTTCAGTACACACTGCTTTATTAGTGTCTAATTGCAGAATAACTGTGTAAATACTTCATCCTCACCTTTACAGGGTGTACATATTAGTTTCCTCTCCAGTGTTTGCCTGCACCCTGTACATACTCAGACACCTTGGGTGACAGGTTTCTTTGAAACCATGATGGAATTAACTGCAATACCAAGTTGCAGACAAGATAACCGGCATGCAGTGACAAGCTCTGTCCACAGAAGTCTCAGTAGACTGATATTTTAAGCCATGAAAAGAATTTTCATGGAAATGATCATTAAATATGTAGTACACCTACAGACACTGGACCAAACCCAGTTTGGTTTTCTCAAGGGCAGATCATGCCTACCCTACCTGGTTGACCTCATTGAGAGGTAAACAAAGCAATGGATGAGGGGAAAATGATTCACACCACCTACCATGGCCTGACAAGGCATTTGTCACTATTAGGCCATCAGGCATTGTTGACAAACTGTAGATGTTAGTTACAAATTAGTATGCCAGCCGTTGGATAGCCAAGTGGCTGACAGACATTATCCAGGACAATAGCATTGGGGAGTCCACAGCTACAATGAGACCAGTCACCAGTGGACTCCGTCACAAATCATGCCTGGAAAAGGCATTTATTTCTCTGCAGTCATGGCCACTGTCACTGGCCCCTGACTACATTTTCAGATGATTGCAAATTAGGAGCTGTCATTGAATCCCACACTGACTTAACAGTTATCTAGGATGGGCTGACACAGACATTCATTTGTTTTCATAGCCATGGACTAACAGTAAATGCCAAGGAATGTGCAATACTATCTCTTGAGAAGTCATCCACCCCTGGTAACTATTGTACTGACCACACACCTCTAAGAGCTGACCAAGTAGTCAGGGACTTACGGACACATAGATAGTGATCTAGCCTCTGACTATCATGGGTCAGTAAAAATTATAGATTCATTCTTTGTTGTGCAACCTATAAACAAAGCTATGGCATGTAAATCCAGGAAAGTCATTATTCCACTGTATTCAGCATTCCTCACACCTATCATTGAGTGCAATGCCACCTTTGGTATGTAACTAACCAGGCATATTCGATAACTGTAACATCCACAGAGGTTCCACAGTAAACCAATGCACCATATCCATAGCATGTCCTCCACAAACCACGCCAATGCTGTAACTGTGTATTCTGTCACCCACATGCTTTGGAGGGTGGTGTATGCCTACCATGCATGCATGTGTAAGACCCCACTGTATACCTCCTGCATATCCAAGAGAGGACTATCACAACAATTACCTGTCCTACACACCTACACCTTCACTGTGGTATAAATAGGACATGTTGCAGAGACAGGTATGTAGCCCAGAGACTGCACCCAATATGTAACAGGCTCCCCATCCATGTGAAGCAGAGTTCCACCCCACTGTAAACCATGTGCGAGTTACACAATTGGATGGGCAGCACTACAATGATTACTGCTTTAGGACAGATATCTCTAATGGACACGGAAACTGTACGTGGTTCATCTCCCACACCCTGGCTTGTACATGTCTCAGCTCCCCAAATCCAGTTTACACTTATCAAGGTTATCAGACGTTGTCAAAGTTTAGGGATGCATGACTAGGCTGAAAGAAGCCCTTGTTTTTGTTAACCTGTTATACACATATGAACTTATGGATCCATGCACCTGTACTGTTTTACCTTATTGATGACATTTTCTTCTATGCTGTTATTCCATACTGTGCTCTGATTTTGATCAGTTTATTGTAGATGTAAACCCATAGATGTGTCCTACACAGTCCTGAAAGTGAAACATAAACAGTGCATGAGAGACCTTTCATTGTTTGACTAGGCAGCCATTACAACAGCATTCAATGTAATGTGCACAACATAATGTGGTTTACACATTACAAATAGTATTCAAACTGTGTGACTGACTAGTACAAGTAGCATGTAAAAAGCAACAATAGATAAAACAACTACATATAATTTAGATAGTCACCCTGTGCTTCAGACAAATAGCTTCATTTCCCTGCATTGATGATAATGATGACAGGGATGTGGCACAGATATCATCACTTGCACAGGGTGTTGCATGGGGATGCAGCAGGTCTAGGCTGACACAATAGGTTGGCAAGTGTGTGTCAGGCAGAAAGGGGAGCAGGCAAGATAGACCATGTAAATGTGGCATGTGTGTCTGTAGGTGACCTGAGTGTGACAGTGGTGTGTGATTGTCTGCATGAACACAGCCAAGCGTAGTGCTAGCCCTACATGAACGTGCTTTGGACAGCTTTGAGGTGTGCATGGTAGAGTTGAGAGTTTATCATCTCTGCCCCCGAATATGAGAACTAGCTCTGCCAGGAGTTGCACTGGCACCTCCATGCCCAAGGTCAGATGCTGGGCTACTACTTGAGGGTGACCCTGTCTGCTGGGACCGTGTCCTCCATGGGACTACCCAGGACCTCGAGCCCATGGCCTGCCATGTCTTGGTGTGGACAGCACACTCTACTCTGGATGTACTGCCACGACAGGAGTGTTATTGTGCATGACCACATGGACTTTCAGCAAATGTAGCTGCTGACCTACATCCACGAGTCCGGCGCTTAAGTCCAACCAGACGTTCCATCACAGGCAATATGCATTCCAAGGCAGATAGTGTGCGATTTCTATCAGACCAACATCTTTCCACTGTGTCAGTTAACCGATCCAGGGTATCAGCAATGCAGTGGTGACAGTCAAGGATGTTAGACTGTGCTGCATCCATAACCCTGAGCATTCATCAGGAGTTCTTTTTGGAATGTGCCTGTACCTCCATGATGGCTCCAAGCATATGCTGAGTGACACGTGATGAGACACCCACAACAGGTGGTGGAGGGACAGCAGGCTTCTTACAAGCACCCCTATCAGTCCACCTGTGTGGAACCTCACCGACTGTTTGGCTATGGCCAGTGTCAATGCTCACTGCAGCCACAATAGCAAGACTTCCCTATTCAATGTCCCCACCCTTCGACTGTCCAGTATATGTGGCCTCAGGGGACCGGGTATGCATAGGCATACTGACTGTGTATGGTGATAATGAGACCAGATGAGGGGTGTAAACCTATATGACAGATTCAGCCCCCGCAACCCCCAGGTGTGCCTCACTTTGGCCACCATCATCATCATCAGAGTCTGATAAGACACTGGCATCAGGTTGTGAAGGGGACAAAGACCAACCTCCCAGGTCACCTGTGATGTAAAGGGAAAAGCATGACATTAATACCTGCACTACCATGCTCTGCAGTACTATGTTGCAATATATGTTAAGCTGTATACACTGCTGTCACTATTACAGCCTTGTATAACCCACAATCTGATACAGCAGGACATGAGGACATTATTTTCTTACCCAAATATGTAAGTATTTGAAAATAACAGTTCTTTAAACTAGACTCTCATGAGCAAAACATAAATTATGTACACTGTTGACATTCTGCATAACTCTGCATAGTTTACTGGTATGGCCATCTGAAAAGTCCTGATAATACTGTGAAATCACACCTACAAGGCATAAGTATGACTGTAAAGTGTGTATAGTCAGAACATATCTGTACATTTGTCAGCCATGCAGATAGAACATCAATCCAGCTAGCAGGTCTGGGATGACACTTTAGCTAACTCTTTGAAGTAAATCTACATCTCTGACAAAACATCTTTTTGTGCTTACCAGCAGCAGAAGCACAGCCTCTTCCTTTTCCTGATGGCCCTGAAAAACATTTCAGAGACAGGTAATGTAAACAGCACCACGTTACACTATAACATTGGTAATATGTCCAAATATCTCCCATTTACAGTAGCTGCTATGTTAAAAGGCATGTGTGTCAAAATCTCTGCATAAGCTTAAAACTGAAGCTAACCTCCTTCCCCCACCCCATAAAATACCTGACACCCACATAAAACTATGTATACCATGCTAAGTGTTACAGTATTCCAGAGCTGATCCAAATAAGCATACCTGTACGCTCCTCTTTTGTGGAAACAGTGGCACCCATATCCACGACATATTGTGTGACAGATGCCTGGGAGCTGTCCCATGTTTCAAGATTCACCAGGAATTCTTCAGTGGCTGACATAGGTTGTTCCACTGCAGGCCCACCACCAGTAACCTGATGATCCCTGGCCACATCCACTGCCCATCTGCATGTTGAGTGGATCATGTCTGTGGCACGGTGTCGTACTTGCTCATATATGTGTTTCTGGTGATCCACAACATTTATGTTATTGACCAGTTCATCCCACAAGGCTTGCTGTCTTACCTATCTGCCTCCATCTGGACAGTATGACTTGGCAGTGTTGTCTTAATGCCTCAATTATGAGGTCATTTTCAGCCTCAGTGAAAGATGGCAATGTGCATGATATCATTTGAAATACAAAAAAATGAGAACACATGTCAGGATCACATACATGGGTGTACAGTATATACAGCAATTAAAGAAGGCTATCAGTATTCCCCAATTGATTATACATCTCCTATGCAACAGTGTGGCAATCATGCAAGGTATGTGGAGGCAACTAGGATGGTGGCAATAGAGACCTACATCTGCTTGTGCCATGACAGATACCCACATATGATCACATACCCAATACAGGAGTCCACTTGTAGTGTGGTCCATAGCAGGACCCCCTCCCCAGATAACATATGTATAAAATACAATGCTAAACAAATAGCTGTATAGTATTAAAACTGCTAACAAAGGAAGTATCCAGGAGATCTGTGCCCTTAGTTAACAGGCGGAATTATACCCTTGCTGTAGTCTACAACCTATGTAGGTGTTACATAGCTGCAGATCAATGGCATGTCATCATTACAATTCTAAGAAAGGCTTACTGATGTAATCCCCATTGCACCTAAGTATATTCAAACATATGCATCATGTTGGAAACAAAATGGTTGCATATCTGATGGAGTATAATACTCTTCTGTTAAAAGATACATATATATAAGTGTTGTGCCAACGAGTTTACCACAGAAAGTAACTCTCATACACAATGGTTCCCCTAGCTAGGAGAAAGCCTTTTTAAGATGGTTCTGTTTAGCAGGTGTTTGCCTCTGAACCAATCTGTGGTTCATGAATGCTAATTGCAGCATACACAACTGATTTTCAGTATAATCAGGCAATCCCATGCAACTATTCAACAAGATATAAGGCCACAATGTAGAATCCATCCCCTTTCCCATATGTTGGAGTGGAAGGCACTGGGGTAAAGATACTACATCAGCACAGAGAGAATGTTTTTAATAGATATTTATTACATACAGATGTGTGCACTCCAGGCTGCAACTGCTGCTGCTGCAGGCAATAAGCATAGTGAGAGAGGTTGCATAATGTGGAGGACAACAACACTTATGAGTACCAGTGTGACCTGTGGCAGCCTTGTTGTACAGCCAGAGCCTGACTGAGGGAACCCATCCTACAGGAAATTGAGATATGTATTTAAGGTAAGTAGGTTAGCCAAAGGTATCATTAACAGATTAAAAGACAACTTGGTTGTTGTGCCCTAGAACAAGGTAGAGGGTACATTTACCATTATGCCAACCATTTGGACAACTGCCAAGTCATGTGTTATGTCATGGTAGTCATCTGGAATGTGTGTGCTGGCAACCCTTCCTTCTAGCATGACCTCCATATGTGTATGTTACTTGTCCAGCTGTGGTTATCTATAATATCAGTACCAAATCATTGTGAGCTGCAGTCTGATATTACTGGGCCTCATCTGAATTACATACTTCAAAATTATCTGTGAATGGATAATAATGCATAAACTGACACTGTATGTACTTTCTAGTGTTGCAATAGGGATATTTTAACTGTGTTCCTATCTGTAGGCATTTGACTTCCATCATTGAAAACAGATTCCATCTGTACTGCTTTGGGTGGATAAATCAATGGTGAGACAGTCATTCACATCAGAATTCACAATGTTGACGTACACATACATGTATTTTAAATGCTAGACATCACTGGATTTGAACCCATGACCATGTAGACCAAAAATTAATGTTGTCAAAGCAGACTGAGCTACTGAGTCACTGTTATAGCATCTGTATTTTTAAATATATAATTCCACACTTTCATGCTGTTACCTCATGTTCATCTATTGTTATGTGTACAGCTTTATAGGGATGTATTTCTTCACCAGAGTCCCAGTTAAACACCTATTTTTCCATTAAACTTTTTAGCAGATGTACTTTTAAATGTTGAAGATATAATTGCACAGTTACGTGCTGTTAGATATCTCACTTACATCTATAATTATGTGTTTGGCTTTATAGTGATGTAGTCATATACAAAAGTCTAAGTTATACTCCCATTTCTCTATTACTCTTTTTTCAAATTTGCATGATGCAGTGAGATGTGTAGGACTGCTTAAGCACACTTAATGATGGGAAAATGGCAAATATTATGTTTTACTTAAAATACCTGTGTTAATTAACAGTTGTATAGCTTGGCAAGTTGTTGCAATGGTCTGCAGGTGCGATGGTCCTGAATTCGAAAAAGGGTGTAGGTGTACTTTTAGAATGTGAGTAATATTTTTTCACACACGCATATCAATATAGCTCATTTAGCTTAGCTTAGCAACACTGCGGGTTGCTTAGCATCACTCAAAAATTTTTTTTAAAGAAATGAAAAATGGGAAGATAAGACAGTGGTGAAATGGGGTGCAAGTACGGGGGAAAACATAGTGAAAGGCAAGTAGGTATGTGCAGGAAGGGTGTAGGAAAGAGCCATAGACAGATTTTATAGCTGAATTTGGACTGTCACCCCCAGATAGAGGGGTGGGGGCAACATAAGTGCATTGTAAAGCTAATTGGACTAAATTAAATGTGTCCAGTGTACACGTGTGCACAATGGAGAGCTATGTATGGGATGATATTTTTTGGGACAGGTGCCCATTTTCTTTTTTTTTTTTTTTTTTTAAGGTGAGAGTAGAATGTTGGGGAAGGGACATAGCTATGTGTAGGGCAGGTAAGTTGGGTAGGTGAGGATGCATTTGCAGACAGACAAGACAGCAGACAGGGTTTGTGTGTGACACAAGAGGGGGGTGACCACCTTAGATGAAGAGGGTGTTGTGGAATCACAGTCCTATGGATGCCAGGCACAGTAGCAGTGTGACTCAAGTCCTCGCCCATGGGACTGTCAACACTGTACCTTCACTGCTCCTGTGGAGGCAGTGGTTGATGTTGGCACCTGGGGTGAGAATGCCCCACCAGGGTGGACTGCATGCTCTCCATCCAGCATAGGCATGCAACAGTTTGGTGCAGCAGCCCATGCACCATGCCTGGCAGTTCATCGCGGGTGACATAATTACCCCCCTCCTCTTCCACACCCTGACTGGGGCCACCTCCAGTCTGTGGTGCAGAACTACCCAATGGAGCTGGTAGTGCAGGGGAAGCAGAGGGGCACCACCAGGCTGCAATCCAGACATGCTGGGCCCTGGTGACATGCCCAGGGGAGCCAACATAAGCGGATTGCCTGGAACTGGACTACCTTGTTGCTGCTAGGAAATTAAATATCAACATAAGGTAAAAATAAACATAACCATGCAAATGTAATTAATAACATAATAGAAAATAATAATGAGCAATGGAAAGAAATAGAAATTAATACAATGAGGAACAAAACAATAAATAACTAAATGAAAATATTTTAACAGCAAAGCAATGTTAAATTATACATAAGACACCACACTCATCACATAGTTTCACTAAATCTACACCATCAAAATCCACACATAGAAACACAAAAACATTCGCAGAGTCTCTCAATAATAATCTGCTCAAGCAACAGAGACCTCCAAAGCAAAAATGCAAGCAACCTCCACACCCAACACAACCCAAATGACACATAGCCCGCAGACTCAGTTTGCCACTTAACCACAGCCAATAAGGCAAAACAATGTACGCAACACACTAGTCATAGGTGACTCTATAGTCAGGCACACTGATGTCCCACTCACCAGGCTAAACAAGGAGAAAGTTACTGTCAGCTGCCTGTCGGGTGCCAGGATCTGCCACATGACCCACATCACTCCACAACAAATACAAATATGACTCTGTCATTGTCCATGTTGGTGCGAATGACCTGAGATGTAACTCCCTGGACTGCATGAAAAGAGACATGGAAGAGCTCTCCGATCTTGTAATCCAAGCAGGTATGACCCTAGCCCTGAGTAGCATTCTGCCATCACCCAGAATGATACCGCAGTACAAGGACAAAATGATTGACTTCAACAATTTGCTAAGCTTCTGGTGTCATTCTAAAGGGATCCCGTATCTGTCTGCCTGGGATGACATGGTCAACAGACCACGATGCTTTGCCAGAGATGGCCTGCACCTGTCACCCCTGGGATACCGGATACTGGCTAAGGTTCTTACCGCCCCTATAGTGCCTTTTTTAGGCAAGGTTCAAATGACAAATTCACCAGTGTAACAGGAACAGGCAAGCAAAAACTGAGGTTGATGCTACTCAATGCTAGAAGTCTAAATCTCAAAATACACTCACTCAAGGTACTCCTTAAAATGGAGAACATCGATATCTGTGCAGTGACTGAGACCTGGTTCAAGGCTCCAGAGAGCACCCCTGCACTACCAGGCTATAACTCATACCACACTTTTCGGCCATGTAACCTGGACCGGAACACCAAAGGCGGAAGTGTGCCCATATTCATTAAGGATATCCACACGTCCAGGCTAGTTGCTCAGCATAATGCATCCAAGGTTATCCAGGTGCAACTAACTCTGGGCAAAACTGCAGTCCAAATTGTAGCTTGCTACAGATCCCCCACCATGCCCCAGGATGCCCACTCCTCTTTTCTTGATGTACTGGAAAATATTAGAGTTCAACCAAGCACCCTAATAATGGGTGATTTCAACTACCCCACCATTAACTGGGAAAACTACTCATGTACCAACTCTTTCACTCAATGCTTTCTGGAATTCATAAACTCCAATGCCCTGGATCAACTTATCCACACATATCCTAGATCTATGACAAACATGAGTGACTGGTGTTCCACACCTGAATTCAACACCTCATTGGTCCGATCCGACCAAAAGTTATTCACCCTAGATATCCACATCCTGCCCCCACCCCCAACTAAGGAAACCATGGTAAAAAAATTCTCCAAAGCCAACTTCATGCTTCTTAAGACAGAAGTGGTGAACTTCACGACACCCATGCAGATGGACAATACAGTTACAACTACTGAATCCTACACAATTGCACTTTATAAGCACTTACACGAGTGCATGGATCGTGCTATCCCAAACAGAACCAATACACTATCCTCCAAAAAAAGGAAGCCAATCTGGTGGTCCCCTGCCATAAACAAACTGTACAATAGAAGGAAGAAACTGTTGCAAAAGAGAGTAAAATCCCATGAGGGGAGGAGCTTCCTGGTCAGCCTCAGTAAGAAGCTGCGATCCCTGATAAAATCCTCCAAAGCTAGTTATGAAAACAAAATCACCACTGATTCTAAAGACAACCACAAAGCATTCTATATCTATGTCAAGAATCTCAATGGCAACACTCAGATCTGCTCTGAGTTACAGCACAATGGCACTAAATATACAGACCCAACTGATATTGCCAACATCTGGCAGATAGGTCCAGTGCCAACGTTACCCCCTCTCACCCCCTAAATGGCCCTATCTATACCGGAAGAATGCAAAATTCCTGTAATCACGGTTGCACAGGTAAAAACCACACTCTCCAAAGCCAATAACACAGCATCCATGGGACCAGACAACATCCCAGGCTGCGTACTACACGAACTACAGAATGAACTGGCACCCAACCTAAGTACGATGTTCAATCATAGCCTCACCTCAGGCTTTGTGCCTGCTGAATGGTGCACAGTGATGGTTATGCCACTCCACAAGGGGGGAGCCACCACGGATCCTGGGAACTACCGCCCCATAAGCCTGACGAGACTGGTCTGCAAGGCCATAGAACGTATCATCATGGAACTTATAAACAAAGACACTGGTAATCTCCAAACTCTGGACCCCTCCCAGTTCAGGTTTGTAAAAGGCAGATCATGTCTCCTAAACCTGATATACTTCTTTGAAGCAGTCACCAAAGCCGTAGACGAGGGTAAGTTAGTTCACACAGCCTATCTAGATCTTGCCAAGGCTTTCAACACAATCTCGCACTCTGGAATTATAGATAAACTCACTAAACTAGGTATAAATCCCTATGTCACAAGATGGGTTGCCAACTGGCTCACTGACAGAACCCACACTGTGAAAGTAGCAGACTCCAAATCCGACTTCAGACCAGTGACAAGTGGAGTACCACAGTGTTCAGTCCTGGGTCCTCTCCTGTTTGGCATCTACTTCTCTGAAGTACAGGCTAACACAGAAGGTCTTTGGTTAATGAAGTTCGCAGATGACTGCAAACTAGGAGCCATAATCGAAACTCCTAACAATGTGGACATCCTACAAAAGGGCCTCACTGAGACAGATGTCTGGTGTCAAAGCTATGGCCTCAAGCAAATGCCAGAATGTGCACTGTCATCCCCTTTGGTAAAAGCTCTGTACCCATGAACTACAACATAGGAGGTAGTATACTTAATACCGAAAGTGTGATAAGAGACCTTGGGACACAGGTGGGCAGTAGTCTCTCCTTTGATAATCATATTGCCACAGTAGTCAGGAAATCCTTCTATGTGGCACATCTTATCACAAAAGGTTTCTCATCCAGAAAAAAAGAGGTAATTGCTCCCCTCTACTCATCACTCATTAGACCCATTATAGAGTACAATGCCCCTTTTGGTATGTACCTCACAAGACATTTACAACAACTGGAAAGGCCACGGAAATATCTCACAAAGATGATTACTGGCCTCAAACAGATGCCCTACGCAGACCGTCTCAAAAAACTCCAGCTTTACTCCATCACATATCGCCTACTCAGAGGTGATCTCTGCCTAACATACAAAGCTATGTCAAACCCAGAGCTGTTGGACATGCTCCACTTAAAGAAATCCCAATCCCTCTGAGCTACATGCTCTAGGGATCTAAACCTTGTCACCACAATAAACAGAACATGCTGGAGGGAGAGATTCCTGTCCCATAGACTTCCCATACTCTGGAATATACTACCTATCTATATCAAACAAAGCTCCTCATTAGCACTCTTCAAGAAAAATATTGATGATTGGATGGGAAATAGGAAATTCACCCCAGGGATCACTTCTGTGGCTCTGCTCGACATTGGCAGGAAAATAATTTTCTTGGGTAGCAAAAGCCAGGGTACCTTTTTGGCTGGGCTTGTATAGGCCCTAGGGCCAATAGCCTAGTACCTACCTATGAACCTAAGACCAACATAAGAGATAATTGCAAATAATATATTAATATCAAATCATAATAATAAATATAATTAATAAATTAAATAAAAGAAGGGGCGGGGTGAGAGAGAAAAAAAAAACATTAGTAACTTTGCAGATAATATAACTACACAGACTACTACTACATACTTCTACATATGTCAGATTTCAGTTGTGGGAACACTGACTGCTAATATTGTACAGATGATGTTACATGTACATAGTAGCTCTCAAACTGTTAGCATGGGACATTATGGGCCAAGCTCTATCAAATGGTGGTAGAAAGGCACAACTACAGGGAACATTTTTACATAGTGTGCTCATACATGAGTAGCAAGGTGTTCTGATAACCGATTTGCTATGAAATTGCATTCCAAGTAATGTCATATGATTGCAAATCAAGGACCAGACATATAGGGCAGTAGTCATTGCATTCTGCAAAAATCGTGACAGTTGAGAGGTATGTTCATGTACACTAATTACATTAGACAGCTGGTCATTTATCAGTTGGCTGCCATGGGATTAGAACCCACAAGCAGTGACTTTAGGAATAATGTGCACTTTATTTGAATACAATGAATTGTCAAAGAACTGTCTCATTTAAATTTTTATTGAAATATTTTGTGTGGAATCGTACATTTATACAAATGCATAGCTGTATCTGGTATCAGATTGGAAACCAAAAGTAGTGACCACAAGAATAATGAGCACTTTATTTGAAAACATTGCTTATCAATTACATGTTATTGCTTAATGTCACTTCAAATGTGACATTTACACACATGTATCGTCTGTCTAGGAGTTCTGTTAACTTACTCATATGCCCTGTTCATTTACTGAGTGCTATCTACATTATATTTCAGGAAAAACTATCAGAACTCAAGCTTGACCCTTAATCTGGGTATTGCATTACATTTATTTCTGACATTTATTGGTACATTATTTATTCATACAAATGTAACAGTTGACTGATGTCAGATTAGAACATACATGCAGTGAATACAGGAATCGTGAACCCATTTTGAAAATGTTACTTATCAAAGACTATCTCCTGTTGCACTTTATTCCTTAATGTTGCTTGAAATCTGGCATTTAAACACATGTATGGCTGTGTAAGACATCTGTTAACCTACCTGTATGCCCTGTTCATTTACTGAGTGCTATTTACAGCATATTTTGGGAAAAATTATCAGAACTCAAGTATGACCCTTAATTTGGGTATTGCACTACATTTACGTCTGACATTTGTTGATGCATTATTTATTAGTTAATATGAAACAGTTGGCTTGTGTTGGATTAGAACACACATGCAGTGAATACAGAAATAATTCACATTTTTTTGAAAAGATTACTAAACAAAGCACCATCTCCTTTTAAACTTTATTGATAATGTTGCTTAAAATCTGGCATTTAGACACACGGATAGCTCTCCAAGACTTCAGTTAATTTACCCATATACCATGTTCATTGACTGACTGGAATATACAGCATTATTTCAGACAAAATGAGCAGAACACAGGCTTGAACCTTATTCTTGGTATTACATTACGTTTATTTCTGACATTTGTTGGTGCATTCTTTATTCATTTACATGTAATAGTTGAGTGGTGTCAGATTAGAATACACATGCAGTAAATACAGGAATAGTGAACACTTTATTTGAAAATATTACTTATCAAACCACCATCACCTTTTAAAATGTATTTATTAATGTTGCTTCAACTCTGGCATGTAGACCATGGATAGCTGTCGAAAACTTCTGTTAACTAAGCCATATTCCCTGTTAATTTATTGAGTGCATCCTACAGCATATTTCAGACAATGAGCAGACCAGAACAGTGACTCTTAATATGGGTAGACCCCAACATTAACTGATGGTTGGAAGCTATGCTACACAGTACTGCAAGCTTACTTGCTCTCCCATTTCAAATATGTACTAACTACTGACACATTAATAAAGATGTAGGATGTTCCAGGTATGTCATACTTGACTATTAGGAATGCAACATCTGTATTTATTTTATTGTATTATTAAGTTATGCATTTAGTTATTACTTTGATGATTTTCCTACTTACCACATGACTGACACATCCTGGCCAAGCACCTTGCATGGGACTGGACATTATGAGCCCTCTCTTCTGCAGCTGTGGAAAGAAAAGCAAACCATTATGTATACCAGTTTTGCACAGATTAAACTTGTACATTTATAAATTACTGGAAGACATGCTTACATGTCTGTGGGGTGTCCCCAGCCCTAGCCTCTTGGACCCAGGTGTCCAAGGTTCCCCTCTTCCTAAGCCTCAGGTCATCATAGTGGCAATGACACTGCTCACCAGTGCAGGGGATACCAGCAGCACTGGTTAGGTCCCTGGCTAAATGATTCCAGACCTCAGACTTACACTCTGAGCACTGGAAGTCACCCTGCAGCAGTTGGGGTCCATAATGCTCTACCAAGAATCCAACAAAACCTCTGGACTCCTGCACTCCCCATTTTTGCACATGAAAGTGCACTCTCTCACATATTACAGCAGCCATATCCACAGACAAGGTAAGACTCTAAAGAATGATGTGAAAATCCCACCAATTGGCCTTTATACAGGCTGCATTCCTGCCCTTGCACATCATACTGTAACTTTAAAAAAAGCACCGTGTCACTTAGCATCACGTAAACTCACACAACTCATGTTTAAGCGAAGCTTAGCAATATGCAAACTGTAAAAAAAATGTTGACCATATTTAAGCGCTGCTGAGCATCGCACAGCTTTTCTAAATATAACATTTTTTTAATTTAAACTAAACTGACGTTTCAGTCACCTGACACATTTTCACAGCAATATATGTAAAAAGTACACCTGCAGAGGCTCAAGCATAGGATCTATTACTCTGTAGGTCATGACTCAATCTATCTAGCCACTGGGACAGTGAAGGGAACTCATATATCTTCAAATATAAATATACACAATAAAATGCTATCTTTTAACATGTCCTTGACTACTCTTCAGCGATAGGACCTGGCATTTTTTTTAATATAAAATACTGACTGATACCTTATGAAATATTGGACAAATCCGATCTATATTTGTATTGCGCTTATACTATATACTGAGTGTGAATTTTTCTTTAAATGTACAGCTTATGTTAGTATTTTTAACTTATGATTACATTCTCCTATATTTGCTATATTTTAACATAATTGTGATTTCATATGTCTGTATTTTGAACATGCTATGGATTGAATGTAACTTGTTTTTTATTCCCCCAGGTCTCCACTGAAAATGGGTTAACCACCCAGTCGGACTATCCTGGTAAACAAATATAAAATAAAATAAATAAATAAATAAATAAATAAGTATATTGCAAAGGTGCCTGTAAGTGTAGTGCAGCTTCGCTGCATGGGTTTGCACATTGCTAAGCACCACAGAACTACAACAATTGAATACATCCGGTTTCGATTTTTAGATATCTAGCGGATGTCTACTGTATCTGTAAGCAAAGCTAAGCAAAGCTAAGCAATGCGCCACAGTGAGCAAACAAGCACATGAAAAAAAATGAATGAAAATTGAATACATACAATTTCTATTTTTAGATGTCTAATGGATTTCTACTGTATATGTGAGCAAAGCTAAGCATAGCTAAGCAACAGTCTGCACCGCACAATCACATAAACATAAAAAAATAATTAAATTGCAATTTAATGAAGTTAAATCTGTTGTACACTTTTCAGTCCAGGTTAATAGGCCAAAAGGTATTGTGATGTGCTTACCAACTGTCCAGAATTTTTCTGGACAGTTCACAGTTAAGGGACAACCTGTAAAGTGTTGCTAACACAGATTCAGTATCCATGTTCCTGTGATCTCCCTCGGCAGGCCACCATAATTAATATGTATGGCATGCTGCTGAGGAGGAACCATGGCAGTGTACACAGATACATTCTGTGTAGGATTTACACAGAGCCTACATGGATTTTATTGAATCCTGGGGTATATCTATATCTGTATCTATATCTATCTGTATCTATCTATCTATCTGTCTATAGATATGTGTGCGTATATGTGAGTGCATGCACATTACTTCATCAAAAATCACTGTTGGATGGCAACTTATTTTTTGCAGGGGAGGGCAAGACTCCCTTCAACACTCACACCCCCTACTAATTATACCAGCTGCAAGATCACACTACAGTTGGGAAAGGGCAAATTCCTCAACCCCATTCTCCTGTGATCTCACACAGAATCACTGCCAGCATGTTTGATTTGTTTTTTAAGTTGTACTGGCATGTCTCCCGGTGCTACAAGTTGCCATTCCACAATACCCCACCATCAGAGTGAGATCCAAGAATGCCTTGTATGCCAGGCATAGATTGCCTCTCAACACTTTGTAGGAAACAAGAGTATAGTGATAGAGTTTTGAGGCAATCTGCATAGGATTTGTTGTTTATGCCCTGTATTCTTTTCATGAGAAACCTTTGTGGACATTCCAGTTGTTGAATATGTGTGGTATGGTACATGTTAATGTGGAAATTGTACTCAATGATGGGCATGATGAGGGCTGAAAGCAGTGGTACAATAAATTTCTTGAACCTAGATGGCATGCCCATGCTTATAAGTTGAGCAACATAGAATGATTTCCTTACTACCTGCGACTGCCAGTCCTATACATTGATCTAAGTGGGCATAGAATTTCTTTGTGAAACTACCTGCCATGGAAACTTCTTGAGTGATGCTGCTATAAATGAATTTTGAAACTTCATCATAGAATTTTATGATTAAAAGCCAGCTTACTATCTGCTAATGTCTCAAGTGCATGGGTGGATGCTGGCCACTGATAGACAACTGACTATGATTTTCTCCTTATTCAGCCTGGTGATTGGGACATCCACATGTCTCACAATGGAGTCTCCAATAATTAAAATAGTCAGTAGTGTGCTGGCTTGCCTTTTCAACTTTGTAGTTGAGTCTCCAAAAGATTGTGGTTGTATGTGCAGCATTGCGTGTTGTTTTGGTAACTGCTTTTCAGGTTGCTGAGGATTGTTTTTATAGGATGAATGTCTAGGAGGTCTTTGGTATTTTGAAAGGTTGTTTTCAAGTCTCTCAGTATATATTGGTCTATGTGCTGGGTCAATACTATGTGTGGTGGGTGTAATGCTTGTATTACCGACAACCCGATTGCTATTTTGTGTGCTATTGTCTGAGAGTCTTGCCTCCATTGACATTATGTTATTACACCTCTCACATACTGACTAGATGGTTTTCACTTTACATGAGACATGCAGAAAAATGAGATGAAATAATATGAAAACAGCAGCAGTCTTCAGAAATAGCTTAGAAAAGTGCAATATTTCAATTTAAAGTACTTATCTTAGTTTGGATGGCACTAGATACAATCCAAGTATTCCAAAAAGTTGAACACAGATGAGGATGTCAAGGGTTTGAGCTCATGGAACTGAGCCAAGAGCTGCAAAAATGTGCCAAATTTATAGAATCAAAGAAAAGTGAATAAACAAGGGAAAAAGCCCTTTGGCCAATGAAACAATCTCACTTTAAGCTTCCCTATGTATTTCCCAACATGGACATACCAGGCTACCTTTCTACTAATGCTAGATTTGCAGTCCCACTTTTCTTAATGTAAAAATACACTTTAGTTAGCCAGAAGTGAAAAGGTACCAGAAACAAATCAAATAACTAGCTATGACAAGTAATTCTCACTTTAAGCCTGCCTGTGTGTGTTTCCCAACTCAGACTGACTGAGCCACCTTTTTACTGTCCCTAGAACTACAGTCACAGTCTTCTTAATGTAAAACATAGTTTGGTTACCCAAAAGTGGAACAGTACCAGAAACAAATCAAGCAAATCTAATAACTAGCTACAAGTAATCACAAGGCTGTTGGGTGTATAATTCCCAAATTCAGTGTGGCGGTCAACCTTGTGGAGGAGTAGTATCACTACTGATGTGCTCCAATCCTCAGGGACAAAGCCAGTGGCTAAACTCAGATTAAATAGGTTAAGGAGTGTTTCTTATGCAGTACTGTTTATTAAACTGAGAGATATATTAACAAATTATTTTTAGTCCGGGAGACCACCTTCATTACATGTTCCTTAGAGATGATGGATGTTTAAAACATTCAGGAAAAATTGGCCTTTTAATAGGTATCTCTGTGGTAAAATTTACACTGAATTTGTTTGCTAGTATACTGACAATGTCTCCTGGATCACAATAGGTGATGCCACTATGAACAACTTTAGAGCACCATTGGGAGCTATTTCCTAATGTAGCTGAAGTAGGACCTGTAATTGTCTTTAGCGTCAGATATTAACCTAAGTTCATGGGCTGCTTTAGTAGACCTGATAATATTTTTCAAGTTTTTGACTGTATATTTTAAGGATAGGTGTACCATTGGCATGGTTTGTTTTTAAAATTCCAGTTATATTTAGATCTGATTGGGACTGACAGTTCTATATAATTATCTAAGTGGGCATATAATTTCTTTCTGGAACTACCTGCCATGGAAATTCTTGGCTGATGCTGCTACTGTATAAGTGAATTTTAAAATTTCATCATAACATTTTATGAGATAGTATGTCTGAAATTCTTGAATTCTGAGATAATGGTTTTAGTGTGTTTAGCGATTTGAAAGGTGAAGTTAACTAGTTTATAATCTGACTTAAACTGGGGAATAAATAGCAGGAGACTAGTAGGAGAAGAAGCTTTATTTGTAAGGAGTAGTTCAAGAATATTATGCCCTATAATGGGTGTGTTAACAATCTGGTCAGGCAGTGTTTGTTTATGAAATTTAAGAACTTTTGGGCTTATCTTATATTGGCAGTATAGTTACTCTAATCTACTGAGGGGTAGTTAAAGTGTCCCATTATAATGCAGTTCTTGTTTATAGGGATTTTATTAAGTACATTTAAGAAGCTTACATGATTTTCAAGGGGACATAGAAAGTGGCCTGTTGCAGGATATAAACTATTAGATGGTCCAGTTTACTGTCATCAAGAGTTCAATGAGTTCAATTCGTGGTTCTCTGTGGATTTGTCTAAAGGCAATATGGTCCCTAGCATATGAATACACCACCACAATAACCATCATGTCCATGGGCATGGTAGGTGCAAAACCAAGGTATGGAGGGAGTGATTTCTGAACATTAATCCAAGTTTCAATAATTGCATGGATATGGATATGTTCCAAATGCAGGAGAGCCTAAAGCTCAAGTAGTTTGTTGCTGAGACCTCTGGCATTGAGCAGAGCCACCCTGAAGTAATTTTGTTCTGAATTTGCTGTATTAGTAATGTTGGGATGTCCATTAGCTGGACATTACCCAAGACAGCACTATGGGAGTAGCAATGGCTTGAGCCTCTATATAGAAGCCCTGCAATGAAAAATGTAGCAATGTCTTGAGCCAGTATGCAGAAGCCCTGCAATGAGAGGTGTAGGCCATCTTTGGCAAAGCATTTAGTATTGGTTAGTATCTCATCCTATGCTAACATATACTGGATCCCCCTGGAATACAATAACTATTTAGCAAATTGTTGAAGCCAGTTATCTATTCTTTGTACCTAGGCATCATTCTTACAAAAGGAATGATTCTACTCAGGACCATAGTCTTGCCTGCATTTCTGACATGCATGGAGACTTCTGACATGTCACTTTCCATATACCTCAGGGTTTTGCATCTCAACATGTTCTCCCATGTAGGCCACCAACATGTCATAGTAATATTTGTTCAGTGAAATGATCTTAATATTCCTTCAGATATCATAGATCCTGGTGGGAACAGATGGCTTAGTGGTTAAGGTCTATGCCTCCCATCCACAAGGTACATGGTTTGATCCTGACCTCTGACCAATGCCTGTTTGGAGTTTGCATGTTCTCCTTGTGTCTCCATGGGGTTTCTCCCATGTCGGAAAAACATGCTGAGTTTTTCTATCTCAAACTCACCAATGAATGGAGCTGTGGGCAGCAGCACAAACTCTACATGGTGCCCAATAGGGGAAGAGTTGTACAGACGAACCAAGCTGGGCATCTGCTGTGGTGCAAAGTATCCTCAGGATAGGAGAACATGGATCATACACTGTGTGCCAATGCAAGGCTAGCCACTCAGTGGTGTAAAATATGGCTCTAGGTGATTCAGTCATGTTGACTAATGTTGCCAAAAATTGGCATGGGTAGTTGGTTGAAGATCTGGCCTAATCTGACACATGCCAGGGACGCTTGCTAATGGTAGGAGGGGTATATGTGCCCCTAGTGGCTAGTGTGTGCCCGCCATAAAGCCCAGCAGCAGCAGCAGCCCTCGGTCAATAAGGTACTGGCTGGCTGGTGTCTAGTTGCCCAGCCTGGGTTATCTGGGATAGCTCTGTTGAGCAAAAGCTGGACGTAAAACCAACCAACCTGCCAAACATGAACTGAGGTATGCTTAATGTAGGTTCACTGACAGGATGCAGCTTAGAAGTGGATGACATGATTATACGGAGGAGGCTGGACATCCTGTGTATCCAAGAGTTGAGATGGAAGGGCAGTGCAGCAAAGCCACTTGGCTTGGGATTCGGAGTCTACTACTCAGGTGGAGGGAGGTTTCAGAAGGCAGTAAGGGATATCATCAGAATTAATGACAGACTCATAGCAGTCAGGCTCCAATGTAATGATAGGGCAGTATTCATAATCTCAGCCTATGCCCCACAGCAGGGTTGTGATAGTGTGAAAAAGAGTGCATTCAGACAGCAGTTGCAGGACCTACTAGATAAAGCTGGACAACATGAAGTGGTGTTGATAATGGGTGACTTGAATGCACATATCGGGACAGACAGAACAGGATATGACTGCCTGAGACCACATGGGTGGGGCAACAGGAATAAAGAAGGAGAAGCCATTCTAGACTTCTGTCTGGCAAATGGCTTGATAGTAGCCAAATAAAATACTTCAGTAATACTTGTATTGAAACAAAGTACTAAGAAACAGCAACTAAACACACCAAAACTTTATGCTACATAAAGTTTTGGTGTGTTTAGTTGATAGTAGCCAACACATGGTTCAGAAAGAAAGACAGTCACAAGATCACATACAAGAGTAGCCAACATGCAACTCAGGTAGACTTCCTCCTAGTAAGGAAAAGGCACTGGGGCAGAATCCATGATTGCAAAGCCATCCCCAGTGAAACAGTTGGTTCACAGCATAAACCAGTAGTTGCCACAATCAGCTGCAAGCAGTGGTCAGAGAAGGCTCTAAGGTCAACAGAGACCAGGCTGAAGACCTGGAAGTTGACTGGAGAGAAAGCACAACAGTTTAAGGAATTACTCAGGGCTCTAGCACCCCAAGAAGTGGAGGAAATAGGTGAAGTTGAAAAAGAATGGCAGCTCCTAAAAATAGCATGTGTTAGGACTACAGAAAAGATATGTGGCAAAGCCAGGTATAGAAATAAGGTACATAAGGAAATGCAGAAGTCCAGGAAGTCATCAAAAGAAAGAAGGAGTGCAGGAAGAAGTGGGAGATAGAAAAGACTGACCAGGCTAGGAACGACTACTGGTTGGCTAACAAAGAAGCTAAGAAAGAAGTTGCAATAGCAAAGAATAGTGCATCAGAGGCACTCTACCAACTTCTGGAAAGTGACTCAGTAAGGGGCACAAAGAAACTATATCAGGTTGCAAGGCAAAGACAGAAAGAAAAAGGAGATAGCAGACACCTTTCATGAGGGATGCCAGCAACAACCTGCTCGTCAGTCCAGAGGACATCAAAGGCAGATGGAAGGAGTATTTCCAGCAGCTTCTGAATGAAGAAAACTCCACAGAACCTGTACTGCCCCAGAAACAGCCTACAATGAGAGAAGAGGAGGAGCCCACCCTAGAAGAAGTCAGAACAGCACTAAGGAAGATGAAGTCAGGGAAAGTAGTAGGTTCGGCTGAGGTCACAGTAGATATGATAAAGATGCTGGGTAAGATAGGGGAGAAATGGTTCCTGAGGGTACTAATAGCAGTGTGGAGAGAAAGGCGTATCCCAGATGACTGGAGTATAAGCATACTCATGCCTGTGTACAAGAACAAAGGGTACATCCACAACTGTGGGCAGTACAGAGTCATCAAACTCCTATCACATTGCATGAAAGTTCTGGAGAGGGTGATTGACAAACGGATATGCAGAGTTGTAAAATGTAATATGGGAGATGAGCAGTTTGGATTCAGATCAGGATGCAGCACAATTGAGCCAATGTTTACATTGAGACAGATACATGAGAAGAAGCTACAGATGAGGAGAGAGTCCAACTGGGCATTCCTAGACTTGGAGAAAGCATATGACAAGGTCCCAAGAAAGCTGATCTGGGCAGTACTGGGGTGGTTTGAAGTCCCAGAAACATTGGTAGAATTAGTGCAGGCTTTGTACAAAGACCCAATGACTCAAGTATAAACAGTGTTTGGCCTCACAGAGGGGTTCCCAGTGGGAGTGGGTGTAAATCAGGGTTCAGCTCTGAGCCCACTGCTGCTCATACTGGTGATGGATTACATTAGCAAACATGTTGGAGATGATGGATCAACAAAGCTGCTGTATGCAGACAATGTGGTAGTACAGGCAAACTCTGAGCTAGAATTTCAGCAAAGGATAGGAGAATGGAATGCAAATCTGATGGCACATGGGATGAAACTAAGCACAGATAAGATGGTGGTAATCACAGCAAATTGGGGAAATCAGAAGAAGCCAAGAACAGAGCTAAAAGGGCAGATAGTGGAACAGGTAAACAGCTTCAAGTATCTGGGAGAGGTAGTTGAGGAGAAGGGTAGTCTGAATGAAGAGGTCAAAGCTAGAATCAGAAAGGCTGCAGCCAACTGGCATAGAGTATCAGGTGTAGTCTATGACAGAAGAATGCCAAAGAAGCTGAAAAGTAAGGTGTACAAGACAGTGGTGTGACCAGTACTACTGTATGGAACAGAAACCTGGGCAGTAAAGGCAGAACAGTTTGAAGAAGATAGCGGTGATGGAAATGAAGTGCCTGAGAAAGGTGGTAGTATGCACACTGTGGGACAGACGAAGAAATGAGGACATAAGAACACAAGCCAAAGTAGCTCCAATTGCAGAAAAGATCAAAGAGAACAGATTACAGTGGTTTGGGCACATGTGTAGAAAAGCAGAAGACAATCTGGTGAGGAAGATTTGGGATAGACAGGAAGAAGGTAAGAGGAAGTGACGACATCCAGCAAAAAGGTGGATGGATTGTTTGAAAGAAGACCTGTGACAGTCAGGCATGAGTGTTGAAGAAGGCAGGAGTGTGGCACTAAATCGAAAGAGGTGGCAACAGTTAACACAATACCCCGACCCCATGTAGAAAAATGGGAAAAATGGGGGGCTGATGATGATGATCAGAGATCCTGGCACCAGAATGCCATCTCACCATTACTCTTTCTTTGTCTAGCCAGGTAAGAGAAGGCTCAGTGTGCCAGACTATAGAGTCAGGGATCACTAAAGCATTTTTATTTTTATAGTTGTCTGGTGAACTAAATTTGAGGAAAGGTATGTTTTGGTAACTCTTTATTGAATGTGTACTTGAAGGGGTCGTGGTGCTGGATATTTGCTGAGACCTAGTCTTCATGGGTCTAGGAGGCTTTGGCAATGATTTTCTATAGTATCAGTGTTAGACATTTTAGTGTGGGTTGGTGTAAAGTGTATACTGTTTACAGTCCATTTTTTTTTTTTTTTTTTTTTGAGAACGAGGTCTCCACATTTGTTAAATATATGATTCTCTCAGAAAATAATTTCCTTTTTTGAATAAGAGTTCATTATCTGTGAGCATAAGGCAGGTACTATAGTGCTAAGGATACCAAGTACTATGAAGCTGGCAGCAGAAGGAGAACAAGCAGGCTGACCTTCCATCTTGGCACTGGACTGTGCACTAAACAGGCAGGAAGATACAAAGGAGAGGAAAGCTTAAACATTACCACTCTAAGGGGAGGAGCTTACAGTTTGATTTTCCAGTGATCAGTCGTACAAGCAAAGGAGATGAGACTAAGAGGAGCTTCCAAAGCAAAATTGTTCTAAATTTAGGAAATGGCTACGAGCAATACCTGTTGATCTGGTGGGCACCCTGCAATCTGGATCTATGGAAAACAATGGGGATGGAACATGTATTTAAATGGCTTAAAGGAAATTAGTTTGAAACTAATATTTTTGCAATTAATGACAACAACCAGTGAAAGAGGTAAAACAGGAGTCATAGTTAATGTCATATTAACATAAGGAACAAACAATAACAGAGACATTGTCTTTAAGAACACAGCAAGAACCAGGGTGGGAGAGGTTTTTTCCAGTCACTTATCCTCTTGTTGGATAGTTGAAACTGTCACAAACAATAAGTTGAAGGCTTAAATAACATGGTCCTGGTCTTCAGACAGCAAAAGCAATTAACTGCAAACCCACTTCCACCTGGAAGCAATTGGAATTTATGCGAATCAATGTGGTTCTCAATTTCCCTCACAAAAGAACAACCAGGATTTAATTTATAAACATTAGATCACTTAAAAGGCAAACACAGGGCAGCTATCTACTGGAAATTACAAAAAAAATCACTGAATGCAAGTGGTATTAATGAGATGCTATAATACTTTAGTGTAGTAACACTTCAATAACTGCTTTCATCATACAAATGACTTCCTCAGAATAATCACATCACTAATTCCTGCATTAAAATAGGGTATATACCATCAACTAATCACAGCAAAACTTATGTCTCGTTAATGCCACATGCATTCAGTATTTCTTTTTTGTGATTTGTTTGTTTTTTCACAATCAGTTTTGGTTAGTTGCTGCTTAATTATCTATTGGAAATTATTAAATATTTTCTATATACTTCTAACATCCTCATTATTTGAATAATTGTTTTTGTTAGATTCTGTGAAATATTTGTCATTTTATAAAAAAAATCTTTTAATATTGATATACTATTAGCTCAATCTTCATTTTGGTTATAAGAATGACAAATGTTATTTAAAGAGACAGGTATGCATTACATTAAAGAATAACATGATTACAGGTACACTGCCTATCATTTCCTCAAATCTGTATTGTTTACCAAAGTAAAAGTATAGAGTGCACACTTAAAAGGGTGGATCTAAAACTTGTAAACGTGTCTTTGTTGTACCAAACAGAATATGTTCTGAATATAAGAATATACTCTCCTTTATCATATTTCCAATAGTCTTGAAGACTAATTTATTTCAAAAAATTTTGTATTTCATTACAGTCTTTGTGATGTTGCATTGATAAATACATTCATAAATTTGAAACATTGAAAATTAAGCAATACATTTTAAAACTATATATATATAATATGTTCAACAGTTTCCTGAATTCTTATTTGACACATGTCTTAATATGAAAGATAATAAATAAAATAACTAGTTATATAGTTATCAAATAATGGAGTTAACAATGTTCTCATAAAAATCAATAAGTAATAGAACTTTATTCCAAGGATTCTTCTGAACAGTCTTGGAAGATTTTCTGCTTTCCTTTATTCTAGCGTCTTTGAAGACTTTAGTTGTTCCCCAAAGACAAATTTTAAATTTCATATCAGGTGTAAACGTTCACAATCCACAATTGCTAGATTAAGTCAGTTATTTGAATATAGCAATCATCTGTATGCATTTCTACATTTGTTTGTGTCTTTCGGCTTTCCCCGGTTAGGGGTCGCCACAGCGGAACTCCAGTCCGCTAATGATTGGCAGTTGATTTTTACGTACCAGCTTGCCAGGCCTGATGCACAACCTTCAACGAATGTACGCCCATTCATGCATGTCTCCATGCAGAAGATGCTCTAGCTGAGAATCGAACTGGACAGCTTCTTACTGTGAGGCGACAACGCTGCATTTCTACATATTTTTACTTATTTACAATAATTTTACATCTCCCCATCAACATTTAATTGAATTCAGCTTTCTATGTATAAAGTTTATTGTTGCATATCTGTCTTACCAAATGTAATCCTCTATATTTTAATCTTCTTCTCTTTCAGCTGTTCCCGTTAGGGGTCACCACAGTGGATCATCTGTTTCCATTTCTTCCTGTCCTCTGCATCTTGCTATCTCACAGCAACCACCTGCGTGTCCCCTCTCACCACATCCATAAACCTAATCTTAGGCCTTCCTCATTTCCTCTTACCTGGCAGCTCCATCCTTAGCATCCTTTTCCCAGTATGCCCAGCATCGCTCCTCAGCACATGTCCAAACTAATGCAATCTCGCCTCTCTGGCTTTGTCTCCAAACCATCCAACCTGGGCTGATCCTCTAATATACTTATTCCTAATCCTGTCTACCCACATCACACCCAGCACAAATCTTAACATCTTTAACTCTGCCACGTCCAGCTCTGAATTTTGCCATTTTGTCAATGCCACTGTCTCCAACCCATAACATAGCTGGTCTCACTTTCCTCTTGTAGACCTTCCTTTTCACTCTTACTGATACCCATCTGTCATAAATTACTCCTGACACTCTTCTCCATCCTTTCCACCCTGCCTGTACTCTCTTCTTCACCTCCCTTCCACACTCACCAATACTCTGAACTGTTGATCCCAAGTACTTAAACTCATTCACCTTTGGCAACTATATTCTCTGCATCCTCACTATCTCTCTATTCTCTGTCTCATTCACACACATATATTCTGTCTTAGTCCTGCTGACCTTCATTCCTCTCCTCTCTAGAGCATATCTCCAGCTCTTCAGGATCTCCTCAACCTGGTCCCTACTCTCACTACAGATCACAATTGTCATCTGCTAACATCATAGTCCACGGGGCCTCCTGTCTGATCTCATCTGTCAACCTGTCCATCACCACTGCAAATAAGAAGGGGCTCAGAGCTGATCCTTGATGTAATTCCACCTCCACCTTATACGCATCCATCACTCTCACTGCAGACCTTGCCACTGTCACAGTATCCTCGTACATATACTGTACCACTCTTACATACTTCTCTGCCACTCCTGACTTCCTCATACAATACCACAACTCCTCTCTAGGCACCCTGTCATATGCTTTCTCTAAGCCCACAAAGACATAATGCAACTCCTTCTGACCTTCTCTATATTTCTCGATCAACACTCTCAGAGCAAACATTGCATCTGTAGTGCTCTTTCCCGGCATGAAACCATACTGCTGATCACTAGTCATCACCTTCCTTCTTAACCTAGCTTCCGCTACTCTTTCCCATGACTTCAAGCTGTGACTAATCAATTTTATACCTCTGTAGTTACTACAGCTCTGCACATAACCCTTATTCTTAAAGATAGGTACCAAAACACTTTTCCTCCACTCCTCAGGCATCCTCTGACTTTCCAAGATTTCATTAAACAATCTGGTTAAAAACTCCACTGCCATTTCTCCTATGCACTGTAAAGACTGGTAGAGCATGGGTGAAGGCTGCACCACAGGTGATGCCCATGCTCTGGCCCAGTAATCAAGGATCCTCAATCCTAACCACTAACACCAGGGAGGATGTCTCATATAGGAGAAAGGATAACAAATACACACAGTAAAGTACAATTTCCCTTAAGTGCACACAGAGATCACAGTCAGTCTGGGGCTGGTTGCTCCCTTGCTCCCCAGGTCCCCAATAAGACTCCCCATTGGCACAGCTATAGGGTCCAGATCTCGGCCTAGCTGGCAAGCTAACCTCCAGTACTCTCCCTGTCCCACCAGTGCTTTGTGTCCCTGCCCAGGTAGCTGACGTACACACGCACACACACATACACACACACACTTTGAGATAAGTATTTATACAACTTCACAGACACTCCTGGGAAAGGTTGACACATATTCTCCAGCTGTGCCCCTTTACCCAGACTTATACAGTAGTAACTACTGCCACCAACAACTAATAATTATCAGATACCCCAAGGCCCTTAAAAGGGTGTCCAATTATTACTATGGAGTATTATTATCCAATTGGTAGTATAACCCAGGGTTAAAGCTATAGGAGAGGCTTAGACAGTAAACTCTATAAATATGCAATGCACTCTAGAGCTAACTTATCTCTACACAAACCAGCCACAGTTGAAAAGGGTTTAAAAATATTTAATAATAAATAATAAGACACAAGACAATACTACTACAATACAATGCTACTCAAGAGTTCAGAGATCACACAGAAACTTAAAATAAACTTAAAATAATTCAGTAGTACAGTTCTGACATAACAGAACAACACTTAGTCTAACTTTCTTCTAATTTCCTAGCTATTACTACAAGAAAACATACTTCTGAAATAACTTGACACAGGCAGAGTGCTGATGAGATGGATATCAAGACAAAAATGCTTAAAGTCTCTCTCTGAGCAATAGCTTTTAAAATCACTGACAGACATCTCTGCTGGGCCCTCCCAGATTACATCATTTTGACACTTGGTTTTCCCAGTATACACATTACATCATTTTTACACTTAGTCTGGAGTTCCCAGGCCAACAGGCTACATTATTTAACAATCTAACACCTTCTCAGGAAACTACAACAATAAAAGACTTTTCACATGTACACTCCAGTAATTATTTCTTAAGTTAAAACAATAGAAAGAATGTGTTCAGCTAGCCTTAAAACAATAGGCAGAATGCTTACTCCAGACTCATCAACTCCAAATTCTAACTTCAAAGGACATACATAATTTTAATTTCAAAGAACATTTGAAATGCTTGGCTTAGTTTTCCTTACAGCAGATGGCAACGTTGCTACAATTCACATGTTCATATTTTACAGTGTTTTCTTTCATTAAGAAACAAGCCTGTATTTTATATTTATATTTACAAATGCCAAAATTATGTATCAAATTCTATTTGACTAGGCTGGCAGCCTTCACCCCTTCTCTACCAGTCACCACAAGCACCTCCATGCTTCCACTGGTATGTCATCTGGACCAACAGCCTTTCCATTCTTCATCCTCTTCATAGCTGTCCTTACTTCCTCCTTGCTAATCTGTTTCATTTCCTGATTCACTATCCCCACATCATCCAGCCTTCTCTCTCTCTCATTCTCTTCATTCATCAGCCCCTCAAAGTACTCTTTCCATCTGCTCAACACACTCTCTCACTTGTGAGTACATTTCCCTCACTGTCTTTTATCACCCTTACCTGTTGCACATCTTTCCGAGCTCAGTCTCTCTGTCTAGCCAATCAGTACAGGTCCTTTTCTCCCTCTTTAGTATCCAACCTTTCATACAACTCTCCATATGCCTTATCCTTAGCCTTCGCTACCTCTCTCTTTGTCATGCGCCTCATCTCCTTATACTCCTGTCTACTTTCATCATCTCTTTGACAATCCCACTTCTTCTTCACCTGCTTCTTCCTCTGTATACTTTCCTGTACTTCCTCATTCCACCACCAGGTCTCCTTGACCTCCTTCCTCTGTCCAGATGTCACACCAAGCACCTTTCTAGCTGTCTCCCTTACCAACTCTGCTGTAGTTACCCAGCTATTTGGTAACTCTTCACTGCCCCCCAGTGCCTGTCTTAACTCTTCCCTGAACTCCACCAAACAATCACCCTTTTTCAACTTCCTCCATTTAATGCTTGGCACTGCTCTTACACTCCTCCTCCACTTCTTGATCACCAACGTCATCCTACAGACCACCATTCTATACTGTCTAACTACACTTTCCCCTGTCATCACTTTACAGTCTCCAATTTCCTTCAGAATGGCCCTCCTGCATAGGATATAATCCATCTGTGTGCATCTTCCTCCACTCTTGATCATCACCCTATGCTCCACCCTCTTCTTAAAAATACGTATTCACCACAGCCATGTCCATCCTTTTTACAAACTCCACTATCATCTGACCTTCTGCATTCCTTTCCTTAACACCATACCTACCCATCATTTCCTCATCCCCTCTGTTCCCTTCACCAACATGCCCATTGAAATACGCTCCACTCACCAGTCTCTCACCCTTGGGTACACTCACTACTACTTCATCCAACTCACTCCAAAATTTTTCTTTTTCATCCATTGCGCACCCAACCTGCAGAGCATATGCACAAACAACATTCATCATCACACCATCAATTTCCAGCTTCATAAACATTTCTCTATCCGGCACTCTTTTCACCTCTAAAATACTCTTAGCATACTGTTCCTTCAGGATAACCCCTACCCAATTTCCCTTGCCATCTACACCATGATAGAACAATTTTAAAAAATCATAATGTGGAAATGTATACACCTAAAGCAATTTGATTGCAG
Organism: Protopterus annectens; assembly: GCF_019279795.1. Classification (NCBI taxonomy): domain Eukaryota; kingdom Metazoa; phylum Chordata; order Ceratodontiformes; family Protopteridae; genus Protopterus; species Protopterus annectens. The sequence goes on along the minus strand of NC_056749.1, from coordinate 677,387,039 downwards.
TCAAAATTACTAAGATACATTTTTAACTACACTTTCCAAGAATAAGGTTTCTATAATATATCCTAATATCCCTCTGCTGCTGAAACCATTTTTAAAACAAAGTTCATTTTTCTTTTTCTGGATTGTCCTATAAACAATTAGGAATTTATTTGCAGTTTCTTGACACATTCAATTTAAGCTAAGATGTCAGAATTTCAATTTTCTGTTTAGAACCAGGTGTCTGATTTTATGGTCAGGTTCATAAACCCTGAAAACTATCTTTGAACAGTTTGTGTGCTGCTGAAGTGTATACAAAGTCATGCTTGTTTCATAAACCAAACTAATGCCATGAAGCAGAATTGCACAGGAAACCTTGTGTAAATCTGCTCCATGATGCCCCAACCATCTACCCCTCCATGTTAATGAGCCCAACAGCAATCATACACTATTTACAAAACCTTAACAGTGTTGTATACAGTGCAGTCTAATCTGTAAGCTATGGGAGTGCAACAGCATACAATCAACTGTTGTAATGGCTCTGGTTGCACTAATGCTTTTCACTTGCTAGTATGTCTGCCAGCAGACAATGCTGATCAGTACTCTTAACATTGAAGCATCAGATCCCCTATCACACACACACACACCCATACACACACACACACACACACACACACACACACACACACACACACACACACACACACACACACACACACACACACACACAAAAATCTACTTTTTACAGCAGAAAAAACCCTACTGGCAAAGGAGTCCCATATAGTGCAGTGCAGGCAAACCTAGTAACCATGCCCTGCTCCTTTCGTGATGTAGGCAAGTTCCAGTCAATGGATGCTAATGACTCCATTGCTTCTGCTATATATGTTTGTGATTCAGTCATGAGTCATGGTTATTCATGCCTGCTGCATACAGTGCTACAGTGTAAGGGAATAGACCACTGTACAGCATGCTGCACCAAGTCATTACTGTAGCTACTTGGCATGGCAAGCTGTGAAGGACATTGGTACATTAGGCAGTAGTGCTCTGAGATGCTGTTAGACTATGCAAGGATATCTGCCATTTCCAAACAAGAAAAACATCTGGTATGCATTAGCCTATCAGGTACACTGTGCACCCCCCAAGAAAATGAGATGGTAATTGAGCTCCACTAGGAAGTACCACAATTCACTTCTTACAGTCACAGTAGTCCATGGCACCATTTCATAGAAGAAATTTATAATTCTGTGTATTGCCTTAGAGAATACCAGGGTACATGTGTCACTACAGGATAGTTAGACTTAACCCTCAGTTTGACCATTATTGCAAATTCATAAAAAACTTTGTATTCTTTACCATTTTCAACAGTTTATCTTTGGTAACCAGTTTAGGTCTTAACTTAGTCTAGATATCATGAAGGCTCTCTTTCTCTTGAACTTCCATCAAATCTTCTGAGAAGTGTTTTTTTTTTTTTATTGGTGCATCTGCTCAGTCATAGCTAAAGATAAACTTGTCTTAATGTCCTTCTTACCACACTCAAGGCTACTCTTTTAATTACCTTGTCTGTCACAGTGTTGCCGAGTCTGTGGTTATATGTATTTAGTTTGTGGTATAACTTTATTTAGAAAATGGCATCAGTCTGGTGCTTTGTTTAAAAGCCTCAACATATTGCAAGCATTTAACCTGTAATTTAACCATTTCCATTTTATCTATAATAGCAAACACAGCATAAGTTAAGATATTACATTATTGCTGAATATGCTTAGCATGCAAGGATCCTTCCACTTTTGCTTTCTGAACAGACACTTAATTGGGTAAGATAATGTCTTTCATCCTCAATCTGCCACATTAATATATATGTAAGATTTTGTTTTGTTGCAATGCCTCAAAAAGACAAAATCATAACATTCTCCTGTTGTTAACAGCAGTTACTATTTTTTCTCATGCTGCATTAGCATTAGCCAAACGGTGCTTGTTTTATTGTGTGCATGCACTGAAAATTCAATGTATGGTGGGTATTATTCAATGGATTATGCAAATATTGCCATTAAGTCACCTACAAAACTGATTTATCAGATTATTCATAAACAAATAGGCAAATCTGGTTTACAAGCTCTTTTACTAAAAACTCATAGTACATGCATTGCACTTCCGAGTTTAGTCATCAAATCAAGCCCAACTCTTCATGACACTGAGGGCCTAAGTATGCTAGGACTCTTATCAAAAACTATTTATTTGAGTTTTCGCAAATTCATATTCATTGTTCCAGTATTGCTGCCTATCCATCTAAAGTCTTGCCTTATCCTTCCTCTTCCACCTTCGATATTTCCCAGCATCACTGTTTTCTCCAGTGAACCCTGTCTTCATATTCAGTGGCCAAAGTACGTGTTTTAATTTTGCTTTCAAGTTAACAGTCAGGTTTTTTTTCCCTTAAGTACTGACTAACTGGAAATGCTTGCAGTCTACAGAATTCTCAATATGTTTCCATAGTACCACAGTTCAAAAGCATTGAGTTTCTGGTGCATGAACTCCCATAGCCATATGTTATTAGTGGAAAAGTATAACATTGATTATATGGACCTTTGTTCACAATGTGATATATTTGCTTTTTAAAATCTTATCCAGATTTGCTATAGATTTCCTTCCAAAATGCAAGTGCCCTTTGATTTAATGGTTGCCATCACCATTTGCAGACATCTCTGAGCCCAGGAAACTCAAACATGTCAGAGTGGAATCAACTGCATACCTAAAGTTGTTAATATTTATCCCAGTAGTTTTTATTTCAGTATCTGATACCTCTAATCAAACATTTTGCATGATATATTCAGCATATATATTGAATAAATGGGGTGACAATATATAGCCTTGTCAGATTCCTTTTCAAATCCTGAACCAGCCAGTTATTCCATATTCAGGTCTAACTACTGTTTCTTATCCTATAAACATATTTCTCCAGAGGCTAATAATATGACCTGGCCTTCCCATTTCTCTAACAATTTGCCAGGGTTGTTATGGTCAACACAGCCAAAGGTTTTGCAGCAATCAATAAAGCAGAAGAGAAACAAATTCTGGAATTGCTTTTCTTTTTCCATTATCCAGCAGATGTCGGCAATTTGAGGTCTTGTGCCTCTTTCCCTTCTAAAATCAGCTTGCACATCTCGCAGTTCTCTAATCTAGCTTGCAGGATCCTGAACATTATCTTGCTAGCATGCGAAACAAGTACAGTTGTTTGGTAATTCGAGCATTCTTTAGCATTACTGGTTTTTTTGAGTTGGACTATAAATTGACCTTTTCCAGTCCAATAGCTACTGTACTGTTTTCCAGATTTCCTGGCAAATTCCATGCAGCACTGTAATATGATTGTTTTGCAGAATTTTAAGCAATGCAGCTGGAATTCCATTACTTTATTTATCCTTGTTATAAGCAAGAGATTCTAGGGCCTAGATAATCTCATTCTCTAGGATGTCTGGCTCTAGGTGAGACAGCAAACCTTGTATGTGTGAATAGTGTCAGGATCTGCCTTGTATAGTTTTTCTGTATATTCCTGCCACCTTTTCTTAATGTTGTCTGATACTTTCAGGTCCCTTCTACCTTTGTCTTTTATCATGACCATTTTACCTGGAACTTTCCCTTAATATCACCAGTTTTCTTAAATGGATTTCCTGTCTTTTCCATTCTGTTGTTTTCTTCCACTTCTTTGGACAGATCACATAAATATGCCTTGTTATCTCTTCTTCCAGTTCTCTGAAATTTTGCATTCCGTGTGTGAAATTTATGTTCTCATTTCTATTGTCTTTGCTCTCCTTCTCTCCACAGCCACTTTAAAAGTCTCCACAGACAGCTATCTTGTTTTCTTAATCACTTTTATTTCGGGAATATTTTTGTTACCATCCACAAAACAATGAACTTTTATCCATAGTTCTTCAAATACTCTGTCCACCAGGTCTAATCCCTTAAACCTATTCTTCACCACCAATGCATATTAATTTGGACTGTTATTAAGCTCATATGCCACTGGCCTGGACAACTATTCTTGTTTTCTCTAATTTAATTCTAACCTTTGCAATAAGAGGATGGTCTGAACAACAATCAGCACAAGGTCTTGGTGACTGTATAAAACTCTTCTATCTCTGACTGCAAAGTATATAGTCACACTGATTTGGTACTGGCCATTTGGTGATAAAAGCAATGTCTTTTGGCTTTTCCTGGTTAGGGGTCACCACAGCAGATCACCAGTCCACAGATTGATTGGCAGTGGGCTTTTATGGTGTCAAGTTGCTAGCCCAACGCACAACCTTCACAGAAGGCACACACACATGCACACACCTACCTGCATGTCTTTAAAGCTTACTCAGCTGCAGGGACAACATGCAAACTCCACACAGAAGGCATTCCAGTCAAGAATCGAACTGAAGACCCTCTTGCTGGGAGGCGACAACACTAACTGCTGCACCACCAGAGCCACACTGGTATGCAAAACCACCTCTTACATTCTTTGAAGTGTGTTTGCAAATGACTACTAAATTATCTTGGCAGAATTCTGCCAATCTTGGACCCATTTCATTTCATAATCCAAGGTCAAACCCACCCTTTATTCCAATTCTATTTTGGCTTCCAGCTTTTGCATTTCTCTCACCTATAATGAACATAATATCTTTTTTGGTGTTTTTTCCATAAGGTGCTTCAGATCTTAATAAAACAGGCCAACTTCATCCTCCTGTTCAGCATCAGCAGTTAAGAGCACAAACTTGTATCTATAATGTTGAATGAGTTGCCTTGTACTCTGATTGAGGTCATTCTCTCATTGTCTCATTTCTTGGGTTGCAGCTGTGCACTAATTTTGACTCCCTTTCATTACCTATGATGGTCACTCCATTTTTTTTCTTGCAAGATTCTTGTCCGCAGTAGAAAATATAATAATCTTATGTAAAATTACCCTTTCCAGTCAATTTTAGTTCACTAATTTTCAAAATGTCAGTGTTTAGTCTTGTCGTCCAGGCTTAACCATATTCGGTTTACCTTGCTTAATAGTTCTAACATTTCAAGTTTCAATCATGTATAATTCTTTGCAGTATTGGACTTTCCTTTCCTCTATGAGCATCTCAGCAGATGGGCTTCCGTGTGGATTTAATCCATTTGTACATTTGCAGCAGTAACTCTAAATCGACACATATTTGTCTTCTGCTCTTTGCTAGGAGTGTATTGGACACCATCAGATATGAGGGACTCATCTTCTGGTGTCATTTTGACATGCCTCAAGTTTTTTTTGTCCATGGGATTTTCCTGGAAACCAAGACTGGAGAGGCTTTTCATTAAGTTTTGCAGAAGACTATATTTTGTCTGATCTCTCCCCCATGACATTCCCATTTTGCATAGACTTATATGGTATAGGTGAAAAAACAGATGCAGCATATATCCCAAAATGTTTTTTAATGCAAAATACTAAGTGCTTTCATCCCTAATAACATAAAACATGGTGACTTCATCAGAGTATGTTTTAAAACCAACAGTAACCAATTATATTCATAGAAAATGGTTAATCAAAATTGTCAAATAAACATAACATGAATAATTAATACAAATGTGGTATTCCTTTCTTATACATTAAGTCAAAGTAGGAGCAGGAAACACCAGGAGGTACACCACAGTCAAACTTTTATTTAGCGCTTTCGTCGGCAGTATGCCAATGACGTCATCAGAATAAACAGTTGTTTAACACAGAAACATTTAAATACTCATGCCCCCCATCCCATGTTCACCAAAACACTTCCCCATAGGCCATTTAAAACTTTATACACTAAAAACATTAATATGCTGTTAAAAACGTGTCAATGGTACATACACTTACTGAACTTTTAAAATAAAACTATTATCTAGTACATAAAATTACCATAAACACTATGCCCCTACATATACTTGATGTGTAATTTTTTTATATATATTTTATGAATATTTTATGTAGGTTACACTTCACATGTGGAATTCAGACCTCAGTTTTAAAAAACTGGATATAGAAATCATCTCATTGAGACCTGGTGCAACTGTAGCATTGCATCTAAACTGCTATATCAACTCTCTGTATTCAAGAAACATCTCTTTAGCCCCCCCCCCCCTTCCATCTTTATTCTCTATTTGTTCAAGACCTACAAACTTGAAGGAATGATTACAGGAATCAATAATATGCCTTGCAAGGGCATTGTTTAAGTTGCTTCTACGAATATCATAGAGATGTTGATATATGCGTTTGTTTAATCCATTTTTTGTTTTCCCTATGTAGAATTGTCCACATACCTGGCAAATAGCTACATATACCAGACATTTACTCAGACAATTCAATTTTTGTCTTAACCTAACTTTCCCATATCCAGTAATGTGTATACTATCACTCTTGATAATATGGGTACATTATGGACAATAACCACATTTTTTCATCCAACCTGTACACTCATTTAAATTACACCTTTCCAAAAAAAATTTTACATTTGAATTCCTTCTGTAGATCACTATTGGTTTGTCACCAACTTTTTTCCTATGTTCTACTTTGTTGGTTAAAATGCCCCAATTGTTGTTAATAACTTCCTTAATGTCGTAAAACAGAGGGCTAAACGTCAATATCATAGCCCCTGTAAAGGAATTTTCATTCCTTGTATTGGCTGTTGTTACTTCATCCCTATTTTCTCTAGTGTTGTCTCTATGGTCGTTTACCCCTAGAAGGGGAACTAAATGTCCTCCTAATCTCTTGTTAACAACTTCCTTGAGTATAGGGTCAACAAATTGGTCAGTGTACCCTCTCCTTAATAACATACTCCTGATTTTTCAATTTCATCATTGAAAATGTCAACTTCTCTTACCATCCTGGCTAGTCTTACACCCTGACCCTTCACTAAGGATCGTTTTTGATGTGAGGGGTGACAACTATCATAATGCAGTAATGTGTTTGAATAAGTGTTTTTTCTATATAATTTTGAACTAAAACCCTTTTTGTTTCTGTCCATCCTTATGGTAATATCCAAGAAATGAATAACATCTAAGGCAGTCTCCATAGTAAATGACAAAAACTCAGTACTAGTGTTCAAAAAATCAAAGAATCTATCCAGTAATTCCTGTGTCCCATCCCAAAGGATCAGAATGTCATCCAAAAATGCCCATAAAATTTACAATACTGAAACAAATCACAATTGAAAACCTTGGACGTTTCCCATTGGGTTAATACAATATTATCAGAAAGGGGGGCACATGCCGCCCCCATTGCAACTCCAATTTTTTGCTTAAAGAGCTGAATTTCAAACACAATAAAATTGTTCTTAAGGATGAGTTCCATCAATGTTCTAAATATTAATATTCTCGAATGACTAAAAAGTTTAGCCCTCTGTTTTATGACATTAAGGAAGTTATTAACAACAATTGGGGCATTTTAACCAACGAAGTAGAACACAGGAAAAAAGTTGGTGACAAACCGGTAGTGATCTACAAAAAGAATTCAAATATAAAAAATTTTTTTGGAAAGGTGTAATTTAAATGAGTGTACAGGTTGGATGAAAAAATGTGGTTATTTTCCGCAATGTACCCATATTATCGAGAGTGATAGTGTACACATTACTGGATATTGGAAAGTTAGGTTAAGGCAAAAATTGAATTGTCTGAGTAAATGTCTGGTATATGTATCTATTTGCAAGGTATGTGGACAATTCTACATAGGAAAAACAAGAAAATGGATTAAACAAATGCATATATCAACATCTCTATGATATTCATAGTGGCAACTTAAATAATGCCCTTACAAGGCATATTATTGAGTTCTGTAATATCCCTTCAAGTTCGCAGGTCTTGAACAAACAGAGAATAAAGACGGAAAGGGGGGACCTAAAGAGATGCTTCTTGTATACAGAGAGTTGATATATCAGCTTAGATGCAATGCTACAGTTGCACCAGGTCTCAATGAGATGATTTCTATATCCAGTTTTTTCAAAACTGAGGTCTGAATTCCACATGTGAAGTGTAACCTACATAAAATATTCATAAAATATATATAAAAGAACTACACATCAAGTATATGTAGGGGCATAATGTTTATGGTAACTTTATGTACTAGATAATAGTTTTATTTTAAAAGTTCAGTAAGTGTACGTACTATTCACAGGTTTTTTAACAGCATATTAATGTTTTTATGTATAAAGTTTTAAATGGTCTATGGGGAAGTGTTTTAGTGAACATGTGATGGGGGGCATGAGTATTTAAATGTTTCTGTGCCAAACAACTGTTTATTCTGATGATGTCATTGGCGTACTGCCGACGAAAGCACTAAATAAAAGTTTGACTGTGGTGTACCTCCTGGTGTTTCCTGCTCCTACTTTGACTTTTTGGTTTGCTCTCGTTCTCTTTGGTTTGGTTCCTTTCTTAAACATGTATACAGGTGCAATACAAAAGACAGTGTTGTGCCATCCTAATAAAGAGATACTTTCTAAACATCTTTTAAATAATCTAGTCAACATCTATCTAGGCAAAAATATTGCAAAGTAATTGATCAGTATATACCCTCTGTGATGTAATTTTCAGTGTTCGATTAGTTGCTTCTCAGAGCCATCATTGTTTCCATGCAGGTTTTGTTATTCACCACAAACTGTTATTTCTTGTCACAGAGAAGACAGAATCCACGTACTCAACATGAACAATATCTTTCTGTTCTTAACAGACTCAGATGAAGTCTGCAAGGTGCCAATCTTGTTTTGGGATTCTAATGATCGACGCTCTTTTACATGATCACAAAAAGCCATTTAACAGAGCGATTACGGTGTTTGATTCACATACACAAGGTGCAAGGTTTGATTCCCACCTCCGTTAAGAGCTCATTGATTAAAGAGATCACTAGCATACAACTGCCAGGTCTTGCTCTGGAAGATTGAGGATGTAGTATCCAAGATGCAGTGAAGTTGGAGTTGATATATATAATTATTGGGGTGTGGGAATCCAATTTTGTTTCATCTTGACTTTGCATTCAAGTGATATCACTCTTTTATAACCACTGTTATGCATGTCAGTCAAAAAAGACCCAATGCCTTATCGTGCAGCCAGTCTGCATTCTTCCTTACCCATTAACAAACCTTTCAGAATTCTTTGAAATGTTCAGTGTTAATTTATACAAAAACAATATTGTAACTGCAATATATTCTTAAGTCATGCCAGTTTTCATCTTTCTTCATAAGAATATATTTAAAGAGAGAAATGTGCATTACAAAAACAAATAACATATTTGTATTCTTCAGGCAGAGATTATTGAATGTTCTCAGACTTGACAAGCATCATTTCCTTAAGAATAACTTCAGGATATGAGATAAGACAGGCAGATAGAGACATTCAGAGCACAAGATGTTTGTAATGAAGAGATTGACTGGATCTAGATGTTCAGTCTCTTGCATGAAGCTCCAGGCCATTCCCTACTGCATATTCATAAAGCCTGTTGCCAGTGCCAGATGCTATATTGCTTGAAGCCATCCCTCACATGCTTTACACATCACTGGCACAGAACAAAGTCTCCATTCTCCTCCTTCTATGTTATGAGCCCAAAAGATAATTCCATGTATATGTTGTGGGATCTACTTGAATGGCTTAGATGAATGGGCCAGTAACCAGTCACCAGGCATCATCCTTTGATCTGTTTCTAGGTGTTGCTCCTGGAAACCCTAATTAAGGCATGTTCAATTACATTTGTTTTTCTGTCTTTCTGTTGCATGGTAAATTATTAGTGTACATACACCTGATGATCTCCCTTTCTGCCTTCATCTGGGCTGGGGTTGCTGTACAAATAATTTTCTATTCCCCAGTACAATGGATTCAGTAACTCTGCAGCACTGGTTCTAATTTTTATCCTTAAGTACACACTATATTCACTGACTTGTACAGTATCTTGTATTTGTTTCTCCTCTACTGCTGGGTTTGTGGTTGTTTACCTATCATGCTGCCTTCTACCTGTTTCAACTTAACCTGAACAAGTCCATCTGGTCTAGAAATAAGGTGGCACATTTTGTTGGCACTGCAGTTATCTTCTCCTCATAACTTTATCCTTTCAAAATCTCTCTTGCTATGGGTTAAAATTTTGTTAAATAATCCACAATCTATCTGGTATGTTCAGTATGGCTCACAACTCTGATGCCCCAGGCCACAAGAGTGGACTTAGAATGTTGCTGCCACGTGAAGGAAATATTTAGATTATATAGCTTAATGAGCATAGGGTGTAGAAGTTCTGGTCTAAAACAATATCATGCCCTTTCTGTCAGACAATCATCTCCTGTTATAATTGGAAAACAGGTGCCTCCGGTTTCCATTCGCATTAGCAAGCAAGTTCTTCTGAGTAGCAAGTGCACCTGTGTAAAGCCTGGCTGATCTAACAAATCAGTCATTACTGCATTAAAACAGTTCTCAGAAAATGTACCTGATGGGCACTTGTGTACTATAAGATTAACTGGGACACAAACTCACAACCTGAAGCCATTTATTATGAGTTGCTACATGTGAGCTGCTAAGTTATTGATTGTGACAAACTTCCACTGGATTTGGAAAAACATCCCTACAAGATCTGGGGTAATAACCTTTCATTTTTAGTGGGTTTAGTGTAATAGCTGTGCATATTTTGGTGATTTTCTAGTAAGCTAAGAATTGCTTTGATTTGTAATCTAATGAGGGTGGGTAAAGAACCTAACCATTTCTAGGGGTCGGATTGCTGTAGAACCTTGAACAAAGTCATTTGCTGTTGGCCAGTTTGCTTGTTTGACTTTTTGCAGCTTTTCACTGTTGCTATAAATTGCCTACATTTGCATGACACTGCTCACCATGCAAGGGTGTTGCAACTTGCACTATATATATGCTGATTTCTTGATTCATCTATCTTCATACCACTGTGTATCTCCAAATCCTTACTGGTTTACTGTGACTAAGAGATACCTGTAGTACAGACAGTTGCCCGGAGTTGCACAGTAAGCCACATACACATATTAGACCCTCAGAGTAGCATCTAATATCCCATACCTGCGTTATTTTACCACAGATAAATTGTACTTCCTTCATGTTGCCCTTAGCAGTTTGTAGTTTCTCTGCATAGTGCATGTTCAATAGTTAGCATGACTAGTTGTTTAGCCCAATTAAAGTCTAATATGTATCCCATTTAACTAATGATAACACTGGGTGTATTTCAAACAAATCCTCCAGATTTCTGGACTAATTTGGAAGGTCAGCCTGCTTGTCCTCCTTCTGTTGCTAGCCTCATAGTACTTGGCATGCTTAGGGAGTTTAGTAACGGCCTAATGTTCATAGTTAATTAACTTGAATTTAGACAAATATTTTGTTTGTGAGGGAAGCAACTATTTAATAAATATGGAGGCCTAACTCTCATAAATAACAGAAAAAAAGAGTGTGTGCAACACACAATTCCACAACACTGACACTGTAAAAATATTCTTGACAAAAGCTTCCTGGGCCCACAAATACTAGATTTCAGAGAAAATCTAAAACCATATCACCTTCTGAAATACTTTCAACAAAGACTCACCAAGATTTCAGTAATCTCTAACCCAGGAAAACAGACCACTCTACAAACACAAATGTTTTAGTAATTTGTGACTGTAGTCAGACACATTGATTCTCCTCTCACTATGCTGGACAAAGACAGGGTGACAGTGAGTTTTCTTTCAGGTACCAGGATATCTGATAGCTAAATGGCCCCTAAGGCCCTTTTTCCCTAGCAAATATCACTACCTGAGGGAGTGAATGATTTGGTATGCAAAACTCTGAGGGATATACAGTGAAACATGTCAGAATTCTCCATGCATGTCATAAATGCAGGTAAGACTCTGGTGCTGAGTGGAATCATTCCTCCTCCAAAAATGATGTCCAGGTACAAAGAAAAGATAACTGGCTTTAACAATGCGATAAATAGTAAGTGTCACTCCAGGGGGAGCCAGTATGTGTCTGCATGGGATGAGATGCACCACAGTTCTACATGTTTTGCCAAGGATGGCCTGAACCTCTTGTTCTGAGGCTTCTGTATACCGGCTAAAACCATTGCTGCCTCCATTGTACCTTTTTTGACAGAGCCCAGTTAATGGACATCCCAACATAGCTAACAAACTAGGTGGCTCTGCTCAGTGCCAGAATTCTTCACAATTAAATGCCCAACCTTGAGGATCTCCTGCATTTGGAGCACATACAGATCTGTGTAATTACTGAAGATTGGTTTAAGTGCTAAGAAAGCACTCCCTCTATACATGGGCTTTGCACATACCATGCCTTCAGAATCAATGGTAATTGTGGTGACATTTCCATATTTGTTGGTGAGTATATCACAGATTCTCTGAGATCCACAAGCAGAACTTGAGTTCCAAATTGCACTAAACAGGACACACTATCAGTTTATAGCTTGTTACAGGGCACCCTCTTTGTCCTCTAAAAATGTTAGAAGGTTCTTAAATGTTATTGGTAAATTTCATATAAACAAAAACTGCATCATCAGCCTATACCTTCCATGAATGATACACTCAAAAGTTCTTTGATTTCATAATCAAAACTTCCCTGGATAAGATTGTTAACAAACCCACTAGAGGGCATAATACAATTTATCTGGTCCTTACAAATATAGCATCTTTATTTACCATTCCCTTGCTATCTCCTTCACTGGTTAAGTCATGTCATAAACTACTAACCTTCACCATTAAAAGCTCTATACCCGTAGATACCAGTATCTCAGAATTCAGGGATTTCAGATGCACAAATCGTATTCAATTCTATGATGATGGTTCAAAATTCACTTGTTCCAGGATAGCCCTAGACATTGTTACAGCAGGTAGCTTCATGCCCAGTTGGATAAAGGTATAGAAATGGCATTACCTCACAGGTATAAATATAGTGGGAAGTTTAAAAGCAAACTACCATGTTGTTTCACTAGTGTAAATAAATTCTAGAACAAAAGAAAAAATCTTAAAGTATACAATGGATTAAAGAATCCTCAAATAAAGCATAACATCAGAAAACTGTCTAAAAACATAAGAAATTCTATTAAGAATACTAAGATAGACCATGAACTTAGGTTAGCATCTGAAACAAAGGGAAATTACAAATACTTCTTTAGTTACATCTGTGACCCCCCCCCCCTCACCCTGCACTAGGCCAGTAATCAAGGAGCCTCAATCCTCACCACTGGCAACAACTAGGGGACATACACACTGCACTCGGAGGATGACAAGTACACACACAGTAAAGTGCAATCTCCCTTAAGAGCATGCAGAGACCACAGTTATCCTGGGACTGGTTTCTCTCTCTTTCTCCAGATCTCCAATACAAATCCCCTCTGACACAGCTAGGGTTGAGATCTCAACTGAGTGGCCAAGCCAAAACCTCCAGCACCCTTTCTGTCCAACCAGTGCTTCATGTCCCTGCCCAAGCCGCTGACACACACACACACACACACACACACACACACACACACACACACACACACACACACACACACACACACACACACACTCTCTCTCTCTCTCTCTGAGATTTGATTTCTATACACAAACACACACACACACACACACACACACACACACACACACACACACACACACACACACACACACACACACATATACCCACCTGGGAAAGGCTGGTACAGGTTTACTAGCAATTCTCCCTTTTGCCCAGACTATAAGGTAGTTAAAACTGCCGCCAACCACTCTTATCAAACATTTACAAAACAATGCAGAAGGCATCCTACTTCTAGACATCCTGTCTCCTTGCTACATTGAAACTAACTTTTATAACACACTTGTAAAACACTTTAATGTCAAGTTATTTTCTTGAAGTTCTGCAAGTTAACCTTTCATGTCCCAGTTGGGTACACTGTGGATATATATTTGAAGCTCAGTACTGTACAAACCGTGTTCAACACATTATTTTGTATCAGCAGTTTAATATGCAAATAACATACAGTTCTGTATAAATCATATCAATATTCACAAATGACACAGAATTAATTATAAAATTCCAGATAGGTGGGCTGGCAATATTTCCCTATATCACATCTGGAACCTAAGAAATAATACTCAGCAGTTTTCTGGTCTTATTCAAAATAAAACCACCAGCTCTTACCTATTAGACATTGCCAGCATACTAGCAAACAAATTCTGTGCTAACTTCACCCCTGAAACAACTATCCAAAGAACAAGCACGGAAGGTGGTCTACAAGACTAAAAATACTTCCTCCATAGGATTTGATACATCTGGCTATTTTAAACAGTAATAAACAAGCCCTGGTAGAGGTGTTCCATTAAATTATTTTATGTTGAGCTTAGTCAGTGGCTTCATCCCTGCCGTTTGGCACATGGCAGTAGTGATGCCACCCTGTAAGGATGACCCCATCACTGACTCTTGGAATTACAGGCCCATCTACCCAATGAGTCTTACTTATAAAGCCATGGAACATATTATAACTGGCATGATTAAGTATGACATTAAACATTCTCATCAGGCCAGACCTGTAGCAGGTTGGCTGTGCCAAGTATAAATCCTGTCTAATGAATCTAGCTAACCTCTTTCAAAGAGTAGCACAAGCAGTGGACCACAGCCATGCTGTCCACATAGCATATTTTGATCTGGTAAAGGCCTTTGATATCATATCCCATCCTACCATAATTAGTAAGCTGAATGCATTAAAACAGATCCCTATGTGGCAAGATAGATAAATTGGTTAAAGGACAGAACCCACATGGCAAAATAGATCCCTATGTGGCAAGGTAGATAAATTGGTTAAAGGGCAGAACCCACATGATACAGGTAGCAGGTGCCTCATCATGGAGTATGAAGGTAACCAGTTGTATTCCACAGGGTCTCATGCAGAGACCACTTTTATTTGGCATTTACTTTTCTGATTTTCAGACCACAAATCAAGACATCTGGCTAATCAAGTTTGCAGATGACTGCAAATTGGAAGTCATTGTCAAGTCACCTCTGAGACACAATCCCTGTAACAAGAACTTACACTTGTAAATACCTGGTGTACTAAACTGATTTGAATGCTAAAAAGTGTAATATTGTTGATCTTGGTAAACTAACCCTCCTGGATACAACATAGACAATACTCCACTTCAACTTGAAAATGTGTTAGAGACCAGAGTACTTGTTTTGATAATTCCCTCTCCTTTGATCATTTTGTAAAATCAGTAGTCAGAAAGCCCTTCTACTTAGCACAGCTGATTGCCAAGGGAATATCCAGACTCATAGAAGTCATTGTCCCATTATATTCAGCATTGTTTAAGCCAGTTATTAAATAAAATAATCCTTCAGGATGTACCTCACAAGACACATCAGACAACTGGAAAGAGCACAGAGATTTCTAACTAAGAAGATCACTGACTTAAAAACCCTAAGTTACCAGAAAAGACTGGAAATGATGTTTAATGTCTTATAGATTCCTGATAGAAGGTCTGTGCCTTGCCTTCTGAGCCTTTTGGGACCCTTTGGTTCTGGATCTTTTGTATATGTACAAATTGAATAGTCCATAAATACTAGAACAAGTGATCTAAATCATCACCAGCTGATAAAACAAGGATGAGAAATTGGTTCATTAAACAGCATCTCCTCCAACCCACCCCAAGAATAGACTCCCATTGCAAAGTACACAGTATAAAACATTATCTTCCTTCAAATGGGAAACAACAATTAGATGAGTATATACAAATTTATCCCTAGCTTAATTTGTCTGGTTCTCCTCAAGAGAGGTCTTTCTGTCTGAGGGTGGGCACCGAGAAGGCATAAATGGTCATTAAACTCAATTTTCTTATATTTCTTTTCATTCTATTGAGCACTTAGGTCTCACATATTTTTTTTCATTCTATTAAGCACTTAGGTCTCACACAGCTGACCCTACAATCCACTTTCATAGATCAAAACACTGATACTAAACATATATTAGTCTGGGTTTTAAATTGTAATTCAGGTGGACATCCTCAAATTTGACACCTTTCAAAACTACTTAAGTGACCATTTAACCACTTCTGTGTAACAGTAATTTATATACCTTGCAGAAAAAAACAGTTAATTTCATCAGAAAATTGTGAGAGTTGCTTTATGATAGGATACGTGTTGTGCTTCAGAAAACTGACTGGAACTTTATAAAGTATCTGGATAACATCAACTGTGCAAATGAGACTTTTAACAGTATCTTAGTTTCTATTCTAAATGAATATTCAACACCAAGGTAAGTCTGGAAAAAAGAGATTGTTCAAGATTAATAATGTATTTAGAGCAGCAGTTACAGAAATAGATAAAGCTTGGAATTTTTTCAAACTAAAAGGTGACAACAGTATCAAAAACAGAGTGCCTAAAATGCTTATCAGATAATTATCAAACGGGAGAAATAGGAATAATATATCAGACTTCAACACCAAAATGTAAACAACTTGATATTGTTCTGGAAAAGATTCCTTATGGGTAAAAAAACTGTTGTTGACAATCCTCTTGAGTTAGCTTCCCATCAAGCAACTGCAGGTAGTTTCAGAGGTTTCTTTACTACTATAACAAATGACCTTACAAATTGCAAACCAAAGTACATCTCAGGTAACACAACACTGGTATAGATAAAGCTCCTTACTATAAAACCAGCTAATGTTATGAGGAATGTACTTGGTTAAAAAAGAGCAGATAAAAATATCACCAACAAACTGCAGTAGCCCAAGCAGAAGCGTGACCAAGAAATCTTCTTTATTCATGATAAAACTGAGCACTTTCGTGAGAGTATAACATACACTTCATCAGAAGCTTGGGCTACTGCAGTTTGTTGGTGATATTTTCATTGGTTCTTAGTTTTGTCTTCTGTTTCTTGATAAAAAAAGAGCAGCACAGATCTCCATTTCTTGATAATCTTTGGCAAAGGCCCCTCTGTCCACATTACTCACACAATGTTCCTGTTTCATAATCCTAACCCTGCCACTCCCCCTAACCCATGCCCAACACATTCACTAACCAAAAACGCTTTTCCTAATAGTATCACTAGTCAGACAAACTAGGTCCTAATCTCTGCTATTTTTATTTATTCCCAATCATAAAAAGAGAGCTTGAGTTTTCCTTTTACAATTAGTAGAGTTTTACTATGTTTTTGTGTTTGTTTATTGTTTGTTTTAGTGGTTTTCAACATGCAGAAATCTATGTTTTGAAACTTGCAAGTGATGTGAGACCTTGTTTCCAGTTATTGGCCGAGTCATATCAAATTTGTTCTTGAGTACTTGTGATGAGATTTCTGCATTCCCTTCCACCTTTATCGTAGTTGTTGAAGCTTATTTATTATGTTGTATTAGAAGATAATACCTCCATGGGTACATGATTCAGCTCTACCCACCCATTTCAAAAGGAGGTAGTAGTTTCTGTTGTGTTACTGTGGGACATCTGCTGTGTTACTGTGGGACATCTGTTGTGTTACTGTGAGACATGATGCTCACATACTCCTCTAATACTGATTGTAGGTATACCTCATACTAAGTACAAAACTGCAGGTACAAGCCAGACATTAACCACATTTGTCTGTTAAGAATTTACCATATTTTCCCCTCTTCCTAAGATACTGTGCATTTTCTTGCATATATACTTTCCAACTTTCTATTTACTGTTCTTTCAACTGTATTGTCCAACTTCAGTCCTAGATAAGTTGGATATTCATGTTCTTGTAACTAAATACATGGTTCTTGACCTTTGGCCTCCCTCTGTCTGATTAAGACTCTTCTGTATATTGTAAACTAGACCCAAATAGTAAGGTCGGAGTGACCATTTCTATTTTGCAGCCATCAATATGCAATCTAAACAAGACTCTACCCCCACACTTGAGAAAAAAAATGTTCATTTTTTCTCACTCTTATAGCCTAGTACATCTATTACCAGCAAAAATAAACCCAGGCACACGCAACCTTCTTGTCATGTCCCTGTAGTTATCCTACCTTACTGTAGATGTTCCCCTGTTTACCTGTGCATCAAGTTTCAGATTGGAATGTACTACATCTATCCACTGGCAGAAATGTTTCCTGAATTCCCTCATAAATAAAGTGTAAAAAGAGAAATGCCCAAGCCCCTACCTCAAAGACTTTTCTAATATTGAAAAAATATCAACCCACCCAGCCTCTTCCTCGACATGATTGCATAAAGCTAAATAATACTCATCAATCATCTACTATCTCTTTTGCTCAAAACCACTTTGCTTTTTCTGGATTATGTATGGGGATACTACGTCCAGCTTACTCACTAAAACTTTAGCCAGTATTTTAATGTCTAGATTCTGTTGAGAAATTGGTCTGTGTCTTAGTAGATCCTTTACACCACATTTCGTCTTTGGTAGAACAATTACTCTTACTTCTTCTATCAATAGAGATAAGTCCTTTTATTAACTAATAAGAGAATATAACTTCATCAAAATGTCAATCAGTGTTTTTACACATCTTCTGCAAAACTGTATTGGGGAAATTAGCAGGTCCTATTGATTTCCTGCTTTTTATTCTACTGATTTCACTTTGTTGTCTCTGTTTAATTTATTACTTCTGTAACTCTGACCTCATTTCTTTACGATCTGTCTCCTTTTTCCATCTACCCAAGACCAACCCTCCACTTGTTTGACTGCTACTTGACTGCTGGTATAAAGATCTTCATAATATTCCTCAATATTCCTCAATGGCCTATGTAATCAGGTCTGCCCCTCTTAATCTCTTTCCCAACTTATTTCTTATTTATTGGATAAACCGATCCCCTTTTCTCTTCATACAATTGAGTCAAAGTGATCTGTTCTAGTTTGCATTCTATTGTATTCACTTCTAATATTCTACTGTTCTTATGTATTTCATTGCCTGAAGATCTAGCTGCATTTTCCACAATATTTCCTCCTGCTCTGATATTATATTCCTGTAGTACATTTTGGAGGTTCATCTCCACTACCATTACCTGGCCTCTAAATGTGGCATTCACTCCATTTCACCAAACACGCTCTGTTTGCCCTTTTCATTACAAATTTTCCTGAGTGACTTGGTAGACTATTCTTTGTAGCTTTAATTATTGTTCATGTGTCCTCCAGATCTAGTGGATCCATTTACAGAAACTACTTTTTGCTTTCCTCATATAGAGTAATTTCACGGCTGACTGGCCCATGGATTTATCTATAGATGTTATTAATTTCAACTCCCTTTATTCTTTTTAGGTCTCTTTGATCTGTGACATAAAAAGTCTAACCTACTTTCCTGTACCTGTCTGTTCCTAGAAAATGTGCATTGTATTTCATGCTTATATATGACTACCCATACATCTCCAATCCACTTTCTCCATTCAATTTAAAAGCTTCTCCAGTTAGCAAAATTATACTCTTTTTTTTTTTTTCCTAAACAACTTAACTACTTTAGCTGCTCTGATGGTGTACAGGCATAAACTCTGACTAGAGCCCAGACAACCTGATTCAGCCAGCAGCTTGGGCAACTGAAAGAGTGGCAGGGAGTGAGGGACATCATCATCTCTGGTGGTGGGTTGTTCTGTGGTGTAACATTTTGTCCTTTTGTAACCAAATACAAATATAAATACTTAGGCCTAAACCTTGACTCTCTGTTAAGCCTAAGAACCCACACTGATAACATTAAAAAATTAATCTAAACAGCACTATAGGATATCACATCTTCTCTCTCTACCTGCAGAGCAATGTCCATCTTTCCAAAAAAGAATACCAGCATCTTATACTTTCTTTACACTCTTCTTATAACATTCCAAGATTGCAAGTCACTGCCAAGGTTTGCCTCACTTGCATATCCATGGGTACATAACTGCAACCTTCTAAATGACCTAAATTGCCTACCTACCTATTACTGAAAGGTCCACTTATTTTCTATGTACCTTACTAAATAGAATTCTAATGATGGCTGCCCCCCCCCCCCCCTCTGAAAAGAAAAATTCAAATCAGGGGACAGCCCTACTCAATAAAGAATTCCCAGGAGAACTCAATATCATTCAACTGCCCCATTTAAAACAGTCATTGGTGAAAGAGCCTTTTCACAAACAGGTGCAGCTCTTAGGAGTAACGTTCCAACAAGGCATCAATATACCCTTAAAAAGTTTAAGACATCTTTTTTCAGCATTTCCTTAAGAAAGTTGCTTATAAATGCTTTAGGGATAATGGACGAACTCCTGAAAACACTTAGCATTGCTAACGGTTTTGCAGTTCGTTTCCTTTGTTATTAAACTCTTCTTACTCCTGTGTTATTTTCTTAGTCTATAGGCCTATCTCTGTAAATCTCTACTTATTAACTCTCTTACATTTGAGTTTTTTTTTCAATTAAACTGAATTTTAAACCTTGAAGAAGCAAGTTCATGTAGCCAATCTGTATTGCAATCCATGTAAACTGTTAAAACCTAATGTTAACCTGCTATATTATTTGTAATGTATAAGACCTGTATAACATTCTTCTCTGTAAACTGTATAATAACTGCATATCAACTGTCTATAGTTTAATAACTATGTAAACTTACCACTCTATCATTTGAAATGCATACCATCGGTTTGCTTGTACTGTTTATTGCCTCTGAGCCTG
The DNA here is from genome assembly GCF_019279795.1 of Protopterus annectens. Taxonomy (NCBI): domain Eukaryota; kingdom Metazoa; phylum Chordata; order Ceratodontiformes; family Protopteridae; genus Protopterus; species Protopterus annectens. The sequence continues at coordinate 677,366,487 of NC_056749.1, read as the reverse complement.
GACCACAGTTGAAAAAGGGTATCTAGGAAAGGCCACCTATTCAGTTACCAAACAGTAAATAAAATAAACCACAATTGCATCCAAGGTTAAAGTAATGTTACCACCTATAACATAAAATACCCCTCTTCCAATAGTGTATTTCCTGCTATTTGTCTATTTCCTTGTAAGCACTCTTTCCAAATCATTCATTTGCCCTTAGTACCAGATAAAGTTTGTGTCATGCATGGTTTCAGTTTGAAGTTTTTAACTAATAAAATTGCCACTCCTTACTTTCAGTATCACAGCTTATGGCCAGCAATGACTACCTGAAAACCCTTTATATCGTAACTTTGCTGCACCTACAGTCGTTAGTTTGCCACGTACAGTAGTATCAACTTATTTTTTCCTATTTATTTTTCAGATGTATATATATATTGTATATATTTTTTTACTAGGATGCAAACACCACCTTGCATTTCAAATGATAAAGTACCAAGTATTTGTGTCGTAGTATGTTGACATTGTTATACCCCCCTTTCCTATTCTTACTTGTTATGACCCGTGTTCCTGAACTAGAGTAATAAAAACCCTTTGGCAGACCCACTGGCTAGCTGTACTCATGGAAAACTGCACCGGATTGGCTAATAGACTGCTTTACCTAGTAATCAAGCCCACCGGCATGTTGAAATGACACCCACCAACACACCATGCAAAAGATTTAAACGATGCTCCAAGTACATTATGTAATACTAACAACGGGTACCTTAGGTTTCTGTTTGAAAAAGCAAAATAAAATAGTAAAGGAATGTAAGTAACGTCGATATGTAGTCATAGGTTTGTAGTAAGGATGGATGAGTGGGGTTTTAGAGCAAACCAAATCCTGTGCAAGGGGGAATGCACGGTCCAAACTAAATGTCAAAATCACCAAATAGACCAGCAAGGCAGAACGGAGTTAAATATTCATTTATTTTGTACTAAAACAGACTAGTTTCGGCAAGAATTGCCTTCTTCAGTGTAGGACGTACAGTCAAGTTCCTTGTCCTCATCCATGGGGTTTTACTCATCTTGGGACTCATCGGTCAAAGCCTGCTGCTCAGTCCTAGATTATCAGCTGTGAGAATGAGACCTGCCCCTTGCACCAAGTTAAAGATCATTTGTGAGTTTTGCTGGAAAGAAACTCACTGGATTGTGGTCAGAGCTTTGAGGATCAATGCACTTATGATCAACAATAGCCTAAAGAATCACCCACAATCCTCCTTGACTCTGAAAAATCATCTCACCGCCCTACAGTCTTTTGTAGAGTCCACAGCTTTTTGTAGCTGAAGCCTCAAAGTATTGCCGAGTTAAATGATGGAAGAAAATGTACATGAAACATTACAAAGTATCAAGTCTTTCTCATTATCTCCAGATTCTACAGGCAATAATAAATTAACAGGTTCTCTGTGTGGGATTCCAAAAAAGCCCTGCACCTATTCCAAAGTCTCCGGTGTAAATATAGGCAATGTAGCAAATAGTATTCATGTGTGATATGTGAAGGAACAGTAATACCGACAAGGCAGATTTTATCCAACGTACAACTCAGTCTATGTTGCTATGCTTACATTAAGGCTATATGTACAAATATGCAAGTAGGAAATCCAAAATAAAATCCTTGTACTATTTTGTTCCAAAGTTTTTGGAGCAATTAAAGGGTAATGTAGCCAATGATGTGCTTGTTTGATATGCGCATGCATTGCAACACTTACAAAACAGATTTGTATCTGAAACATAGCTTTGGTTACTTTATGGAACACACACACACACACACACACACACACACACACACGTAAAAATATACTTCAGCTGAACATCATAATGATTCACTTTTCTACACAGCCACTTAGATAAGCAACTACTTATACATGAAACTGATAAGTAACATACTTTCATGGACAGTTACAGATGGCAAACAGCCTTCTATGGTAAAAACACAACATAGCTATGGGCAACACACATATGGGGAAAATATGCATCAGTACCTACAAATTATGCCCACACTAAGCATTACAATTGAAGTTTTTTCATCTACATTAAAAAAACTTTCAAAGGAAACCTCAAAAATGTAGCATAGTACCAGAATATATTTTACATCTCCCCCCTTATACTGCACTGTGTTTTCAGTATTGTAAAAAATTAATCCATTTACCTGGTGAGAGAATAGAACACATACTCTTCTGCATCAAAGGCAAGCATGCTTCACTACTTAACTACTCTGTACACTCTTTCCAGCCGTAAACTTAAAGTATGATTAAATGTATTTATGATGCCATTTGACTTGTTGATGTGCAGAAAATCTGTCAATTATGTATCAGAGGTTGCATTGTATGCCAGACACAGTTCACTTCTTAGCAGTCTGTAGGATACCAAGTATAATGATAGGGCTTTGAGTTGGTCCATGTTGGACATGTTTAGGCCTTGTACTCTTTTAATAAGGTATCTGTCAGCATTCTAGCTGTTGCATGTCTCTGGAAAGATACATGCCAAAGAGGGCATTATACTTAAATGACTGCTCTAATAATAGCAGAGTAAAGGGGACAATGACATCCCTACATCTAGACACAATCTCTTTGTTTATAAGCTGTACAATATAGAAGGACTTTATTATGTCAACTGACATGTGTTGGTTAAACGTTAGGTCACTGACCACATAAAATCCTAAATCCCAAAAAAAGTGGGTCAACCCTTAGAGGTGTATTTCCAATGTGTTAATTCCCTGGGGTAGGTGATTTCCCAAAGAGTAGGATAATGCATTGTTTGGCATTTAGTTCAGTCCCTGATTTTGGCACCAGTTATTTGTTATATATATATAGTAATACAATATTAATATATTAATATAAATAGATTAGATATAGATACATATCTATATCTAAACTATCATTTATCCCTATTAATATACTTATTTATTGATATTAGAACTACAGGTCTTCCTCTCAGGTTAGTGGCTTTAGGGGTGGCTGCAGCACAAGGTATGGCCATAGACTTTGCCACCGCTACCATGGCTTTCGAAGTGACAACTATTGTTTATAGCAGTTGTTCCACTGTGGTAATCTTACAAACACTGCTAGGGCAGCTGAATACCCTCAGGGCTTCTGCATGGCAGTGGAACCTCACTACAATTCACTTGTGGACCCAACAAGTACACTTCTTTCAGACTTTAGAGTAGATACAAGTGCGTTTATATATTGTGGCATGCTACACTACATCATTTGATTACTGCATAAATCCTCTTTCTCAATGTGCCTCTCTCTCAGCACCACAGACCACAGAACATATGACTTTTATGGAGAATTTTACTAGGCAGTGACAGGTCAGGTCTTCAGAAAAGTTATGTACTTGCCCACTGCATCCATGACTGTACAAAATAATGTAGCTGATACGTTAAGCCTACCAGTTAAAGTGGCATTTAAAAAATAAATAAATAAAATGCAGGCCAGCTTTGTGAAATGAAAAAAAAAAAAATAGTTAACGCCTTAATAACAGAAAAGTCTGTGCTTCTTTCAACACAGTTAATGTCTGCAGCTTTTATAGTTCATTAAATTCTGTGTTCTTTATAACTTAAAATTCACTTTTGTGGTCCTTTAAACATAAAAAAACTTAAGTTATGTCTGATGTTGAGTATTGTAAGAACAAAAGTTACAGTGTCTTTTCTGTGGTTAGATACTAAGTAATTATGAAGTCTACTCTGGCAAACCATTCTTTTACAAATATGATGCTCTGCTGTACAACTCCTTGTAGTCACCAGTGCCTCCAGATTCCTTGGGGGTTTAACACTCCTACTTTAAATTACTCCAGGCTTACACTTGAGGAATATCCTAATTACAGCAGTTATTCTCCCTTAAAGGGTTAATCGTGATATTCAACACTGATATAGATAATATTATACACACTTCAAATATACATATAAGTTCAACAGAAACACTAAAATATATACTTTTTAGGTGGAAACAGCTATGCCATGCATATACACCTAATGATATTTACAAACAGTCTGGAGTGTCACAGTGTAGTTTTGGTGTAAATATTATGCAGTGCCATACTATTTCAACTATTTATACATGATATCAGAGGAATAAGTAAATGAGTCGACACTGAATTCAGATGAATAACTCAAAGTTCAGTCTGTCTGCTGCCTGAGGTACCAATGTCTCTTGTGTTCTGCGGACTTTTGTTTGTGTATCCCTCTACATTACTTTCTCTTTGTGTGTGTGTCTCTCTCTCTCTCTCTCTCTCTCTCAGACAGGGGGTGCAATATTTGTCAGCATGGAAGGAGATGCTTTGCCAGGGATGGTTTGCACCTCTCCCTCTAGAGTTTTGAATATTAGGTAAAACATTGCCTTCCCCCATAGTGCCATTTTTAGGCAATGCCAAACTGAAAGCACTTCCGACATAGCAAATTAAAACCAAGAAAATCTAAAGGTATTACTGCTCAATGTTAGATGTCTAAACAAAAAGGTCCACTCCCTAGAAGCTCTGTTTATCCTAGAGAATGCTGATGTTTGTGCGGTCACTGACACATGGTTTAAAGCCACTGAGAGCATGCCAGCAGTGCAAGGCTATAATGCCTTCCACACATTTAGGCCAGCTACTTGACAGGCAGGAACTAAAGCTGGGGGTGTCTCTATTTGCATCAGAAATAACAATACTTCAAGGCTGGCCAAACAGGACAATGCACTTGAGTTTCACCACAGGCAAAATCCAGTACTACTTCCTTGCAAGTTATAGGTCCCCCTCTATGACCCAGGAAACTGATAACATGTATTTAAACTTATTAGAAACGCTAACCATCCTACCCAATACCATATTCATGGGTGACTTTAATTAACACACTATTAACTGGGAATCCTATACAAAACCAAATGCACAGGTACATAAATTCCTGGATTTTGTAAACACAAACTCATTGGAACAGCTAGTTAATACACCAACCAGCGGTGCAACCATACTGGATCTAGTCTTCACTAATATGGGAGACTGCTGCACACCTTCTACTGTAATGCCTTCCCCAGTAAGGTCAGACCACAAAATGGTCTCCTTTGAAGTAAAAATAAAACATGAACCCACAGCTAAACCTGGAATATTCAGGAACTATTCTAAGGCTAACCTCCTGCTATTAAGTGAGAAGCTGGCAAAATTTCAAGCCAACATAAGCCCTGTGAACACTTCTGTCTATGCAAAACTGTTCATAGAAACCCTGTACAAGCATGTTAATAGCTGGATAGAGGCAGCTGTACCCACCAGGAAGAAGTACTGAACTAACTCATAAAACAAGCCACCCTGGTGCAATCACAAAATCAATTGGCTATATAACAGTAGGAAGAAAATCATGGCAAAAATTAGGAAGTGCAGCATCCAGAAGGATAAAAGCACTCTTATCAAACTAAACAAACAACTCAGAGAAGAAATAAAGTCTAACAAAGCAAACTTTGAGGTGAGTTTGGTCTCCCAGGCCAAGGACAAGCATTTTTTACCTATGTCCGCAACGTCAAAGGCAATACACAATTGTGTGCAGAGCTCATTGTAAATGAAGCCACCTATATTGAGCCAGAAGATATAGAAAACCTCCTGGCTGATAAATTCAGCTCCAACTTTACTCTTCTCTCCCCCTCAACCTTCCTGCAGGAAATATCATCAAATATAACTCCCCCTACTATCACTAGGGAACAGGTCCTTATTGCTCTCTCTAAGGCCATGAACACTGCATCAATGGGCTCAGACAATATCCCAGGATGCCTTCTAAATAGCATAAAACATAACCTATCAGCACCTCTGGAATTACTGTTTAACTATAGCCTCCAAACAGGGTTTATGCCTCATGAATGGAGAAAGGCAACAGTCATCTCTCTGCAGAAAGGTGGGCCATCTACAGACCCTGTAAACTACAGACCCATAAGTCTCACCAGTCTTATATGTAAAGCCATGGAAAGAATTATCATGGAGATAATCAACAGAGACATAGTAAACCTCCAAATACTGCACCCAACCCAGTTTGGTTTTGTCAAGGGCAGATCATGTCTACTTAACCTGGTAGACTTCTTCGAGAAGATCACCAAAGTAATGGATGCCATGCAAAATCATTTACATTGCCTACCTTGACATGGCTAAGGCATTTGACACAATACCTCACTCAAACATTGTTGACAAATTCAAGAGGTTAGGTACAAGCCCATATGTCACCTGGTGGATAGCCAACTGGCTCACAGACAGGCCCCAGGAAGTTATAATTGGGGAGTCCACCTCTACAAAGTGGCCAGTCACAAGTGGAGTCCCTCAGGGATCAGTCCTTGGACACTCCTTTTTTGCATTTACTTCTCAGAAGTAAAGGTCAATGTTGGTGATCTCTGGCTGACTAAATTTGCAGATGATTGCAAATTTGGAGCTGTCATTGAATCTCACACTGACACAAATATTCTCCAGGAGTGGCTTACACAGACAAACAACTGGTGTCAGAGCCATGGACTAAAACTAAATGCCAAGAAATGCATAATAGTATCCTTTGGGAAGTCATCCATCCTTGGTAACTATCATATTGACAACACACCCCTTAGAGTTGATGCAGTAATCAGGGACTTAGGGACACATATAGATAGCAATCTAGCCTTTGATCGTCACATGTCTATAGTGGTGAGGAAATCATTCTATGTTGCGCAACTTATAAACAAAGGTATGGCATCTAAGTCCAAGGAAGTCATTGTTCCACTGTATTCAGCATTCATCAGACCTATCATTGAGTACAATGCCCCATTTGGTATGTACCTATCCAGGCATATCCAACAATTGAAATGTCCACAGAGGTTTCTCACTATAAGAATACAGGGTGTAAGTAATATGGCCTGTGCAGACCGCCTCAAGGCCCTATCCCTGTATTCTGTCTCCTACAGGCTTTTGAGGGGAGATCCATGCCTTGCATACAGGGTATTGTCAGACTCCACTCTGATAAATCTCTTGCATATCCACAAAACAAACAGCACCAGAATTACCCATTCTATAGACTTAAACCTTGCCTATGATATAAATAGGACCCACTGCAGAGAGAGGTATATATCCCAGAGACTACCCCATCTATGGAACAGGCTCTCCATCCACATGAAGCAGAGTTCCTTCCCAACCGAATTCAAGTGCAACTTAGACAATTGGATGGGAAACTGGAAATTCATCCCTGGTTTGGCACCTAAGTCTCTAATGGGCACAGGTAACCTGTAAATGGTTCATCTCCTAGGCCAATGTTTACACTTCTCAAGGGTATCAGAACTTGTCAGAGATTTGAGATGTATGGCTAGACTTTAAAAGGCTCTTGTGGTCATTAGCCTAGTAAACACCTATGAACCTATAAGACAGCCCCCCCCCCGTCTTTTATAAGAAAGGTGGTAAGGCTTTCTCCATTCAGGACAGGTGCAAATCTGTGTGTGTAGGGGGGGGGGGTCTTCTACACCTGAAAAATGAGTAAATGGGCAATAACCATTTCATTTCCTTATCCCAGCCCCCTGATCATGTTTTCTACCAGAATAATTCACCAAAAGATTACAGTGATAAACATACTATTTTCACTCTTTCGGGCATTTGTTCTTGCCATACTTATGTGATTGTATAGTTGGGATACTTCAGTAAGTTAAGGGGTGCTGGGGTTGAACCGATAGGAGTTACAGAGATGTTACTTGGACTTTCCTGGCTGTATTTATTGTGTTTTTTCTTGATTTTTCCTTTTTTTTACTTAATGAGTTTTCTTTTTGCTGGATTGTCAGTCGACTTGTTGAAGATCCATGTGCTTGTGTGCATATATGCATAAATTCTGGACTCAGCCTGCTTCTAACAGTTGTGGATCACAAATCAAAAATCACAGCCTTTTTTTGCAATGTTATATTTTATTTTTATAATGACAAGTAGCTCCTCTGTTACTTAGTCATTCAACTATAAATAGTTCCCATGCTTTCCTTGTTAAACTATGTGCTCCTGCTGTAGTAAATCTACTACTCAGCCAGTCATTTATAAATAGTACCAATACTTTCCGTGTTACACTACATGCTCCTGATGTAGCACCTCTATTACTCAGTCATTTATAAATAGAGCCAATGCTTTCCTTGTGATACAATGTGTTTCTGATATAGCACCTGTGTTTCACAGTCAGTCATTTATGAATAGTGGCCATGCTTTCCTTGTTGTACTACATGCTCCTGAGGTTGCACTTCTAATACTCACAGACATTTATAAATAGTGCCTATGCTGTCCTTGTTATACTATGTGTTCCTGAAGTAGTACCTCAGTTACTCAGTCATTCATTTATAAATAGTGCCCATATTTTCCTTGTTATACTATGCGCTCCTGATGTAGCACTTCTGTTACTCAATCATTAATTTTAAAAGAATGCCCACGCTTTCCTTGTTATACTATGTACTGCTGATGAAGTACATCTATTACTCAGCCAGTCATTTATAAATAGAGCCAATCATTTCCTTGTTATACTACATGCTCCTGATGTATCTCTATTACTCAGTCAGTCATTTATAAATAGAACCTATGCTTTTCTTGTTATACAATGTGTTTCTGATATAGCACCTGTGTTACTCAGTTAGTCATTTATGAACAGTGCCTCTACTTTCCTTGTTGTACTACATGCTCCTGAGGTCGCACTTCTATTACTCAGTCAATTAAAAATAGTGCCCATGCTGTCCTTGTTATACTGTGTATTCCTGAGGTAGTACCTCTATTATTCAGTCATTCATTTATAAATAGTGCCCATGCTTTTCTTGATATACTAAATATTCCTGATGTTGCACCTCTATTACTCAGCCATTCATTTATAAATAGTGCCTATGCTTTCCTTGTTATACCACGTCCTCCTGATGTAGTACCTCTATTAGTCATTTATAAATAATGCCCACACTTTTCATGTTACGCTACATTCTCCTGATGTAGTATCTCTGCATTAATTTATAAATAGTGCCCGTGCTTTCCTTGTTAAACTATGTGTTCTTGAGGTAGCACCTCAATTACTCAGTCAAGTAAAGATAGTGCCCATGCTTTCCTTGTTATACTACATGCTCCTGATTTAGCATCTCTATTGCACAGCCAGTCATTTAAATATAGTGTCCATGCTTTCTTTCTTATACTATGTGCTCCTGATATAGTAAATCTATTACTCAGCCAGTCATTTATAAATAAAGCCAATTGTTTCCTTGTTGCATTACATGCTCCTGATGTAGCACCTCTATTACTCAGTCATTTATAAATAGCACCCATGCTGTCCTTGTTATACTACATTCTCCTGATGTAGTACCTCTATTACTCAGTCAGTCATTTATAAATAGTGCATGTGCTTTCCTTGTTATAATATGTGGTCCTGATGTAGCACCTCTATTGCTCAGTCAGTCATTTATAAATAGTGCCCATGCATTTCTTGAAAAACTATGTTCCTGAAGTTGCACCTCTATTACTCAAGCAGTCATTTATAAATAGTGCAAATACTTTCTTTGTTATTCTATTTGCTCCTTATGTATCATCCCTATTACTCAGTCAGTCATTTATAAAAGTGCCCATGCTTTCATTGTTATACTGTGTGCTCCTGATGTCGCACCTCTGTTACTTAATCAATTAAAAATACTGCCCGCGATTTCCTTGTTATACTATGTGCTCCTGAGGTAGCACCTCTGTTACTCAGTCATTCATTTATAAATAGTTCCTATGCTTTCCTTGTTATACTACATGTTCCTGAGGTAGTACCTCTATTACTCAGTCATTTATATATAGTGCCCATACTTTTCTTGTTATACCACGTCTTCCTGAAGTGGTACCTCTATTACTCAGTCAGTCATTTATAAATAATGCCCATGCTTTTCTTGTTACGCTACATTCTCCTGATGTAGTATCTCTGTTACTCATTCATTCATTTATAAATAGTGCCCGTGCTTTCCTTGTTAAACTATGTGTTCCTGAGGTAGCTTCTCTATTAGTCAGTCATCCATTTATAAATAGTACTTATGCTCTCCTTGTTCTACTACATACATCTGAGGTAGCACCTATATTACTTGGTCATTCATTTATAAATAGTGCCCTTGCTTTTCTTGTTATACTACATGCTCCTGATGTGGCACTTCAGTTAGTCATTCATTTATAAATAGTGCCCTTGCTTTTCTTGTGATACCATTTGCTCCTGATGTAGCACTTCTATTACTCAGTCAGTCATTTATAAGTAGGGGCCATGCTTTCCTTGCTATACTATGTGCTCCTGATGTAGCACCTCTATTACGCTGTTATTCATTTATAAATAGTGTACATGCTTTCCTTGTTATACTGTGTGCTTTTTTTCTTTTAGTGATTAATAAGAGTTCCAGTGAAGCACAAACTGAGTTATTTCATGGTGAAAAAGGTACAGATCTCTAGTGCAGTTCACAATAACAAACGTTTCCTGGTTTATTTTTGAGGACATCTAATAGAATAGCCAAGCTTGGACAGTAGACTGCACTGTAAAAAGCATGCGCATGTGTGCATATATCTTTCATTTCTATACCTATCTATCTATATCTGTAGAAAGATGGTTATTAATATATATACATACACACATGTGCATGCACAGGCACAGACACACACACACACACACACACACACACACACACACACACACACACACACACACACACAGGAAAATAAGGCTTACATCTGCACATACGTTTATAAAGCTACTTTATGAACTCAGCCACTACAGTTAGCCTGCAAGCAGCTGGAAAGGTATGACCAGCAGAGCCTGCCTTACGCATAGGCAAACTAGGTGACCACCATTGCTGCTGTACTTATATGGACATTATTTCCCCATTTATTTATTTGTTCTTTTTTTAGAGCAATATTTGATTATTATAAAAAAATAAATAAATGAAAATAAATAAGTAACTAAAATAAAAATAAAGTGGCCTTGCAAGGAAAAAAATGCATCCACTGTACAAAGAGCACCACAATGAGGTGGGTGCTCTCGCTAAAGGAGTCATTTTTTTTTTGAGCAGAGGCAAGGATGTTCTGCAGAATTCTGGATAGAGATGAGGGGAATGGTGCAGTGTTGGTGAGAGAACTGTTATTAGTACTATTTTTATAATAATGCTGGCTTTGAACAACCAAATATTTTGTACAGTATTTCAGACTTTGTTTTATGTGGACATTGGAGATGGGAGGAATGCCATGATGAGATAACTACAGTGAAACTAGTAACTGAAACAAACACCACAAAAACTTAAACTAGGTCAGTCAGGAGCAAGAATAAAGCTGAGAAAATAAATAATTTTTTAATGAAAAATAAAATATGATTCAGTTCTTTCATCTGTAACAATGCAGACTTCATCAGAATCAAAGATTCTCATATTTTATGAGGCACAGGCAAAAAATATATGGAAAAACTCTGGATATTCTGTGCAAATCTGGACAGTTGAGATGTATGTATGGATGTGAAATAATATTACATAGCCATCAGCTGTCATGGGTATAACTGCTAGAAGGGGACTGGGGTTGTCTGCATAAAAGTAACTGACTTCCTTGTCATTTGCTCAGTTTAAACAGTCACTATCTGGTTTAACAGGGCTAGTTGGCATCTGTTAGAAATAGTATGAACTACTTAACAGGACATTTGATATGCACAGCCAGAGAAGGTATAATTGCTGTAGCTGTCATCTGTGGAAGAAAATGACTAGCTGCCTGCTACTATTTGCTTATTATTTTGGTTTTATAGGACTAATGTGATTATGTGAAGCACTGGGCAATATGTAAACACATGGCAGCTCTTTGGAACAAAATTGAAATACATTATACAAACACCTTCTTTTATCATGATCACACATCTGAATTGTACATATAAGTGGCTATAATTGCATAGTGGGGCTTGCCTGGATGAAAGCAAATGACTCTGTTCTCACCTGTGTAGTTTAACAGTTATTTTTCAAAAAACGAGATAAATGCATCACAAAAATCCCAAACCTAAGAAATTCTGGGGGCTAGTGATCCTTACACTTTATAAGTGGATTTTGACATGGATTTAATTAGTAATCACCTCTGTTATGAAACCCATCTAGTCTAAATCAGTGATAAAGGGGAACAATGGACCCTGTATAACATTCAACCAAGAATGCAGATTCCCACATAGCTTACAGTATTAGTACACAAGTTTTATACATTTGTGAAGCCCCCCAAACTCAATAGAACAACAGGTTTTGCTTCAACATGCATTTTCTGAATAGTAAGAAGTATGAAACTCTAATGTGGTGTCATTTCTGCCTGATTGTAATACTCAACGATTTGCCAGAAAATAAAAAAATTACAAGGGGCAAGGCAACAATGTATTACGTTGAAAGAGGAATGTTACAAAGTAAATTAAAATAACAGGTTTTGCTTCAAGGTGATAAGCTATATGATACTTATGCATCTGGCATTACTGACTGACTGCAATCCCCACTAATGTTACCAAAAAAAAAAAAATTAGTACTGGAGAGGTAAAAAAAAATGATGCAAAAATCAGGCACATTCTGCAAAGTTATAAAAATTGTTTATTAAGTTTTATGCTAAATTTAGGAAGTAAGTAATACTAAGTACATGATGAGGGTGGAAAGAACTCATAAGTTTGTATACTTAAAATATGTATATGGTGGACAGTGTCAGGCAGAGATTTTTTCTTACTTGTTAAAATAATCAGTGATACTTTAGGATGCTGATGCAGCAGTGTGCAGCTGTCAAACTACACTATTGCTGTAACATTTTAAGCAATATACAAACACACTTCCATGAAGTCAATATTTCTTTAATATTCCTCCAAAACCTCCAAGTTCAATATATTTTGTGTTGGGATGGGGACTATATGGTCATTATTTCTTTAACTTTCATCACAAACTTCAGATGGATGCACAGAGTAGAGTCACTATAGACTACAAGGGAACTTTACTATCCCTAGAAGTAACAAGTTGGAAATATTGTAATCGCTATTTTTTTTTCAGAATTAAACCTCTAGTGCATATATAAGTGGCTATCTTTTGGGGGAGAGCGAATAAACATGCTTTTTACATATGCCTGATAGCAAATATATTATATTATGCTTGTCTTTTCAGTTTTGTCCCATCCTGACATTAAAAAGGTACACAGAAGCTGTCTGTATTTTCAGGGTTGGAGTTGAGGAGGCATACTATGAATAAATACAACAGCACCTTGAAATATGGCTGTGGGCAATTATGCCTTAATTTTAATCTCAATTTAACACCAGAAAGGGATGCAGAGAAAGTAAGTACCTATTTTGAGGTGGGGGTAAGGGGCAGGTACTATTCCTGGATATGATATATGTAGTCTAACAAACATTTGTCTTCTCAGTTTGTTGTGAGTTGGTGTTTGGCCAGCTTTGACCATTAAAACCTGGATACAATTTATTTATTCCTTGAAATAAAAATGTAGTACTGCATTTCTTTTCTGTAAGCATAATTTTTGTTTAGGCTATCATTGGATCAAAAGGTTGTTAAAAAGAGCTCTAAAGTGCACCTCAGAATATCTATAACACCATAGCGTCTGGTTTGCTAGCAGCCCCCAGCTTAATTTAGTTATTACAGGGTAGTTTTGGTCAGTTAGTGTATGTTGAAAGGATGCACAAAGCAGCAAAGCTGAAGACTGAAACTGAATTTCTTTCTGTATTCATGATTTTTCGTTCAGGCAATCACTGGATGAAAAGGTTGTTTAAAAAACTATAAAAGTGCCTCTCGTAGTACCTAGAAACCTCATAGCTTCTGAGGACCACCTGGTTTAATTCAGTTGTTTCCGCCATTCCTCCATAGTTATCAGAATGCAATCTTTTTTAAAGAGAACATGTTTAATGAATGAATAAATAATTTCAGGAAAAAACTGAAGAGTAAGACAAACTGTGAGAAAAAGAAAGGAAAATGTAATCTGGAAAACTCATTTAGTGTAGAAGGTTAAAACTCTTGCTTGACAAGCTGGTTTGTATGTCAAGTGTGCAGGGTTCAACCCCCCCCCCCAAACATTTATTTTGTTGGGAGCTGGCATAATAATTAGACTGCTTACCCTACAGACACAAAGTAAAGGGTTTCATCCTCACCTTTAGGAAACATGGCTAGGCTTAAAATCCTTTATGAAGGACTATAACCATTTGGGGATTGGGGGTTGACATAATGGTGTAGGTGTTTACTTCACAAACAGAAAGTACACAGTTTGATTTTTGCCTTTGAAGGGAAATTGTCTAGGCTTAAAATGGCCTGTAAGGGCTACTAGCCTAAAGCTTACCTATGAACCTAGTGCAAGTAAACCAGGATGGGATGGGCAGCAAGGCGGAGTGGTAGATGGCACTATGAACCCTCCTCACCTATGGCACCAGCTTACATAAGGCCAAGTTGACAGGGGTAACAGAAACACTCTTCATGCATCTGTAGATATTATTCCCATGTACTTATTGTTGATGGCTGAGGCCTGAAAATGTAAATAAAGCACAGCAAGGTTATAATCCATGCATCTTGAGGCATCATTTTTTCCACTTAGTAATTTCAATGTCTTCACAATAATCTGGAACAAACAGAATGGAAATGACTGCAGTAGCTTTGGTGAAGAGCACTCCTTGATGGTTAGACAGACTTACTCAACTCTCAATAATAGTTCTAGGCAGCAAGAAGGAAAAAATGGAATGAAGTGAATGTGGTGCAATACACTCTTCGGTTGTCAGGATATTTGAAACAGAAATATAATCTGTCTTTCCTTTTGAAATAAGCTGCTGTATGCTGAGCTGATTTGCTCTTTGATGACATGTAGCTTCTGGAAGAAGTAGAGAGCAAACAGTCCTAAACATGTCCATATTATTAAAACAAACAGTTTTAAATTCTATATATCTCATTAAATATACAAATATTTAAATTCTATAGTCCAAGAAAACATATTAGTTGATATCCCTGTCTTCCAGACTAAAACAAGTTTTCATTAGAAACCCCTAAGAAATGTAGTTTGGGAAGAAAGTGTATTTTATAATCAAATTACCCAAGTCCCTGTCTTGACAGCCCATCTGCATTTGCATCACTGTGTCCACTCTCATCCTGCATTGTCATGTTATAGTAATGTACCCTGCACTGTATCTAATTAACCTGACATTGTGACTGCTAGCTCATTTTAGCCAGGCCACTAGATTATAATCTAGTAATACTGAGAGGTTTCTGCTGTATAAGTAGAAGTGAAGTATTTGGAGAGCCTGAACCATCCCTGAACATTCCTTCTCCACAGCCACATGTGATTTTTTTCCTTGTCCAGAACCTCCTAAAAAGATATCCTACTATGACCATGCACTGTTCTCCTTTTGAAGTAAACTGGCTAAGCATAGCCCTGGATCCATAATTTGAAGCTTCAACTTGTGCAGTAAATTCTAAGCTAAAACTGGGCTAACTAGAACTGGAAGTTGACTCAGTGATTCATTGAGCTTCCGGAATGCCTGCTCACAAGTTGGTATCTAGATAACCCTAAATACCACAGTAGAATTGGAATTAAATTGCTGTGACTGCTGCTTTGAGTCCTGTGTCAGTGTTTTTTCTACTGTGGTATTTATTGTTTTTGACTTTATTTGTGGTATTTGGATATCTAGATAACCTTGTCTGCCCTGTTTTTTTGGAGTGAGTTCTGTAGCAGGAGTGTCTCTGATACTATGGGGAAATATTTCCATAAATTTAAAGGAAGCCCATGTAATCTAGGCAAAATACTTATTTTGTGGCTACTTGAATTTTTCTCTGTTGGAATAAGTCTTTTCATGGATCAAGAAATGAGAGGCATGCGAAAATAATTTAACAAAAGGTGCTGAATTACTTTAACTTCTACAAACTGCTCTCAATTAAATAATCTACCTGGTACCCTCATGCCTTGTCTCTGAATTAAGTTTCTTTTTGAACCGTATTTGATGCTTCAGTGAGGGGCAAACTTTCAGTAGGACACCAACATTCCCAGGAATGCCCTTTCCTGTTTCGGGAAGAGAGGTAGGTCATACCAGTATTGCTTCTACCATGGTGGGCATTTTCAAAATCTTATCACCACCAACCCAATGACCTAGGTAAGATAATGCTGCCAGTACTACCTGGCATTTACTATAATACTTAACCCAGACCCTTTTACTCTTCTTTGGGGTTGGGAGGGTGGCCTTATGGTTAAGGTGTTTGCCTTACAAATGCAAGGTGCAGGGTTTGAGTCTCACAAGGGATAATTGGCTAGGCTTAAAATGTCTCACAAGAGCAGTTAGCTTAGTACTAACCTATGAACCTTAATACATTACTTCTACAGGTTGCTAAGGGGTGACCTGTTCCTGGCTTACAAGGCAGTCTCTGACTCGGACCTGATAGAAATGCTACATGAACAGGTCATGCTGGCGAGACAGATACATCTCCCAGAGACTGCCACTTCTCTAGAATAAGCTTCCAATTCATGTGAAACAGAGCCCATCCCTGACTCTCTTCATGTGCAGCCTAGATCAATGGATGGGTGACCACAAATTCACTCCTTGGGTGGCACCCGTGTCCTTCCTGGACAGAGGAAGTCGCTAATAACTACCATTGATCCTTACCTCTGCAAACTTCACTCACCTAACCACCGCAAATTGGGGTAACTCAGGATAATATGGAAAGGTTTGTAAGGGCTCTAGGGCCATTAGCCTAGTAACCTCCTATGAACCTATGAACTCACTTGCTAAATATATTCCTGCCAAGACTGGCTATAAAATACCAATATCATCAAGGCTATCTAGAGCCAAGTCTCCAGATCCCATCAGGATCCCAATGAATATCTTTTAGAAAGTTGCTATAGCATTTTCATTTCAAAGAGCTTCTTGGTGAATTTGTGTGGTCCAAATGGGGTGAAAAAAGCTGACATCTTGTTGGTATTAATGGTAACTACCAATAACTCTTGGTCAGTTCAGTGGTTTTAACCATACCTTACTGCTCCAAAACATCATCTGTTATGGGCATGGAGCAAGCATCTGATTTTGTACCACTATTTGTCTTTTTATTGGCTGCACATTTCCATGTCCTCCCGTCATTTTTGAGCACTAGCACTACTGTTGAAGCACATAGATTACTGGATTCCTGGATAACCCTAAAGCTAACACTTGCAGTTCCTTCTAGATGATTTTAACTCCTTTGTGGCTGCATCACCACATAATTAACATTGCCTACCTTCCTTACAACACTGAGAAGTCTCTCACATGTGGCTTGAAGCTTATTTTTTTTTTTCAAAAAGGACTAAGCATGATTAACTTTTTAATTACAAAATATTCTCATGGTTTGAATGTCTATTTATACTTCAGCTTTTGTTATTGTTGTCCTCGAGCTAGGAGCTTCTGTGCCAGAGTTGTGAGCTCCCTTTTCTTTTTCCTGAAATTTAATCTAAATGCTTAGGTCCACAGTCCCTGTCATCTTAGGATCATATAGCAGTTAAAATGGTTAAAAGATGTGGGGCACCTCCAATTAAACTGACCTGTGAATGGTCACTGTATATTCCTAACACTACAGTTAAACCTCTACGCTAAACTGTTTGGTTTGTAATAGAAAGTTTTTTTTTAACTGCTTTATCCCCACAGCACTTCTGCAAACAAGCAAGCTGGTCTCACACAAATTAGCCCATCTAACTGTCAGTATTTCCCTGCTTAGTTTCTGGTGTCATTCCAAGGGGATCCAGTACCTGACAGCCTGGGATGACATGATTCATAAACCACGATGCTTTGCCAGATATAGCCTGCATCTGTCTCCCTTGGACTTCAGGCTCCTGCCAAAGGCTCTTGCCTCCCCCATAGTGCTTTTTTAGGCAATGCCATGAGGTCCAAACTACCAACATGAAAATGTCATTAAAACATAAATTAAAGGTCATGCTGCGAAATGATAGGAGTCTAAACATGAAACTGCACTCATTGCAAGCATTTTTAACCCTGGAAGAAGCAGAGATTTGTGCAGTCACAGAAACCTGGTTCAAAGCTGCAGAGAGCACTCCAGCCATACTAGGTTATTCATCCTATCATTTATTCAGACCCCAAACCATGGGCAGCAAAACAAAAGGAGGTGGAGTTACAATATTTATAAAAGACATACACACCTCTAGGCTGGTCAAATAGTATAATGCATAGGAGACACTCCATGTGCTGTTAACAATTGGCAAGACCCCTATTCAAATCATAGCTAGATACAGGTGCCCAACTTTGACTCAAGATGCCCACTCCACCTATCTGGACCTCTTCCAATCTATCAAAAGTCAACCCTTTACCTTAATCCTGGGTCACTTGACTAGCCAAGCATAGATTAGAAGAAATACTCATGCCAAAACACAAATGCCCCAGAGATGCCTTGATTTCATCAATGCAAATGCCTTGGATCAGTTGGTTGACACCCACAAGATGCGAAAATATCTTGGACTTTGTAAAGGTATTAACCCACATGAGTAACCACTGCAACATCCCTACAGTGTCATCCTCCCTGGTAAGATCTGACCACAAAGCAGTCACTTTTGAAGTCACCATCTCCCCTGCCCCCCCCCCCCCTCCCAGCTAAGGTCAAACAAATAAAAACTTCTCCAAAGCTTATTACAACCTCCTGAGGGTAGGTATAAACAGCCTCACAGCCCCATCTCCCTCCATAGGAACTGGAACATACGTCCAAACCTACAGCAAAGTACTATATGAGCATTTATATAGCTGCATGGAATCAGGAATACCAGACAGGATGAAACCATCCTCCTCAAGGAAGAGTAAATCTGTCTGGTGGTCATCTACAATAAATAAACTCTATAATTAAAGGAAAGAATTGCAGTCCAGGACCAAGAAGGAACAGGTATCTAATTGTAAGCAATCTCTCAGCCTGAACAAACAAATAAGAGCACTAGTGAAATCCTCCAAAGCAAACTTCGAGTCCAAACTTTGCCATGTCTACTAAAGACAGTCATAAGGCCTTCTTCACATATGTCCACAATCTCAAGGGAAGCACCCAGATCTGTGCAGAACTGGTGGTCAAGGGCACCACATACACAAATGCTGTAGATATAACCAAGCTGCTGGCAGACAGGTTCAGTAAAAACTTCACTCCTCTGTTCCCCATCAGTAAAACAGGACATCCCCATTACCTGCCCCCCTCTCCTTATCTCTACAGAGCAAGTTATCACAGCCCTCTCAAAGGCAAAAAATACAGCCTCCATGGGACCCAATAACATTCCAGGCTGCATCCTACATGAACTCAGGCAGGAACTTGCAGCACCATTATGCACCCTATCCAACCAAGGCCTTCATCCCAGCTGAGTGGAGGACAGCTACTGTCATCCCTTTGCACAAAGGTGGAGCATCCACCAGTCTAAGAAATTATAAACCCATCAGCCTAGCTAGCCTGATCTGCAAGGCCATGGAGCAGATTATCATGGAACTCATTAACAAGGACATTGGCAACCTCCAGACACTTGATCCCACACAGTTTGCTTTTGTCAAGGGGAGGTCATGCCTGCTAAATTTGGTCGACTTCTTTGGGACAGTCACCAAGGCCATAGATGAGGGGAAGACGGTGCACACCACTTACATTGACCCAGCCAAAGCCTTCAATACTATTCCCTACTCAGGTATAATAGATAAACTCTCTCAACTAAGCATCAATCCATATGTTACCAGATGGGTAGCAAACTAGCTCACTGATAGACCCCACCTAGTCAAAATAGGGGAAGCCGCCTCAAGTAGTAGACCCATAACAAACTGTGTACCCAGGGGATCAGTCTTGGGGCCTCAGCTGTTTGGGATATACTTCTCTGTGGTGCAGGCCAAGTCTAGTGGGCTATGGCTGACCAAGTTTCCAGATGACTGCAAGCTGGATGCTGTCATCAATTCCCCTAGTGATGTGGACATTCTCCAAGAGGGTCTCACCCAAACAAACACTGGTGCCAGAAACATGGCGTCAAATTAAATGCCAAAAAATGCATCATCATCCTTTTTGGGAAGAGTGAAGTCCCCACAAATTATTACATTGATAATAAGGTACTAAGCACGCAATCAGTCATGAGGGACTTGGGCACCCAGGTTGACAGCAAACTGACTTTTGACCACCATATCACCTCCGTTGTATGGAAAACTTTCTACATGGCCCACCTCATTAGTAAGGGTGTCTCATCCAGGAACAAGGTGGTCATAACATCCCTGTGTTCTTCCCTTATAAAACCCATTAATGAGTACAATGCTTATTTCAGCATGTATCTCACAAAGCACATGCAGCAGCTGGACAGACCACAGAAGTTCCTCACCTGGAGAATCCAGGGCCTCAAACATCTACCGTACAAAGATAGGCTAAAAGCCCTGTCCCTCTGCATAGTCTGCTACAGACTCCTCACAGGTGACCTCTGTCAGGCATACAAAGCAATCTCAGACCCCACCCTGATGGGACTGCTGCATATCTGCAAGTCAAGCTTCACTAGAGTAACCCACACACATGACCTCAACCTGGTCTGTGACATCAATAAGACTTGTTGGCAGGACAGATGTGTGTCCCATAGACTCTCCCTTTTGTGGAATAGAGTCCCTCTCCATGTAAAGCAGAGTACCTCATTAAATCTTTTTAAGCGGAACCTGGATAACTGGATGGGGAACAGAAAATACACCCCTGGGATTCCACCTGTGTCCCTGCTGGACAGTGGCATATGGTGCTAACTTGTCAGAACATGAGCTAAATTCTTGGCTAGGCTTGTAAGGGCCTCAGGGCCAATAACCTAGTAACTTCTTATGATCCTATGATCCTATGAAAATCTAGCCTGCTGAAAATTTCTAACAGAGCATTTGCCACTTTTTCTACCTCAACAAAGGCCAAGACACTGCCTCAGATTATCTATTAGCATTATCCACAAACACCAAGATATCCCTGTTACATATATTGCTTGAGATACTAAGAAACTCAATAATATGCAAGGCTACCCTTTGATATGATTGTCTAATAAAAGCATTAAAGTGGGCTAATGTTTTGTCTTTTGTCTCACAACCATTTTTGCAGTACTTATATATATTTTATATTACTCTGCAATGTCCTATGTAACACCTGACCAACAAAAAAAAAAATTACACAAACCTCCATTTTGTATGCTTTATGTTTAGATAGCCTAAAACAGAATATCATATGATATGTCCAGGAGTGCCTGATTGCATGTTCATGGGACTTCCAGCTGCTGTATTACCTCTCACTTTATCCCAACTTGAGAAGTCCATTTTCTGTTCAATAAGCCTTTCTACCATTATACAGGCTCCCTCTACCTTTGAGAGTCGGAAGTGTCCTTCATGGTTTGTAATGTGGGATACAAAAGATGTGATTGCCATAATTCCTTTCCTTTGAATGATCATTCATCCTGGCTCCCTCCCATGCAAAGTCTAGTATAATTTCATAACTATGACTCGGAGGTAGATTTACCATTGCCAAGTACCCCTTTCTCTTGAACCAGGCCCTCTTAGAATAAGTCCAGTATCTTTTCACATCTATGTCTCTGACTGAGGCTTATTGCCTGTGCTGGACTAATCACATCACCAGCCTCCATTGCAGGCAATGGCACTTACTGGGTGTCCCCTTTGTGTCCTTCACACATGCTTTTCTCCACATCAGGATGCAAATAACTGCACTTATGAAACACATTTTATTACCAAAGTTACAGCTGAAAATTAATCCTGACAAATTACACCTGCGAAAGAGTCCCAACCATGACCCTAACTAGTGAGAACTACCTAGGCAAGTAATGTTGCAGGCTTAACAATAGTCATATTTAGTGCTGTCTTTTTCTTAGCAATAATTGCTTTACCATCTACTAGGGGAAGGTACAGGCCCTTGTTATAATTTAGAGTAATTACTGTTTCAGCAGAACCCACCACTACAGTGGTCCTACCTCTTCTCTTTCACTCATCTAGCTTTTGTTCCCCTCTTTATGTTTGTGGACATTTAGAATATGAATGTTCCACTTTATTAAACTGGAAATGTTTAATCGTTAATAACTGTTAATTAAATGCCTGTTGCACGATTATGGCATGTGTCTAAACAGATGTCATCCTTTTCAACCACCTTTAATCTGAGTCGCATCCCAGTCTGACAACCAGGTAAAGTAATGAGCACTTCCTCCTTTATTAAAAGGTCTCCCAACATTCAACTTGGTAACTTAACCTTCACTCACCAACCTATGAAAATAAGTGCTTACTTTTGTAATGAAATCACAGGCACTATCTTCTCATTTTCATGTACTTTCTCTAAAATTTTCTGCTGTTAGGTGTGAGTTTAAAACATTCTAAAAAAATACACTTTCCTTTAGTTAATACAGTCAACATCTCACGTTACTAATTGTATGCATAGCTTTACCTATAAGCATAAAAGTTAAAAACATCAGAAATTGCCCTTGAGCTGTTTGCTTCAAAGTATTCACCCTTTCATGTGTTTGAATACAACTGGAAAATGATCATCACCTTTATATTGAGAGTATAATGCTCAAAACAGTTCTGTTTTATGATACAATGCAACTTTGAAAGATGTGGTGATAAGAACTATAAATTTCATATTTTTAAAAAATTGTTTTAAAGTGTTTTTATCTCCAGCCGAAGTGTCTTTTCTCTATTTATGTTTTAAATTCGATACAGCTAATGAAAGAAATAATTACATTTTAAAATCCACAAAAACACATTGTCGGCATTCAGAAAAGTTGGCTCCATAGAACTAATACTTCTTAGCTGTTATGCTCACTACTATGGCGGTAACAAGCAATTCAGAGATGAGCAAGAGTCACATGGACCAATAGATTTACAGTGATTAATTTCCATGTTTCTGAGTTGAACACCTAGCACAGTTGGAGTGACTATGTTAGCTGTTTCCTGTACCAGCTTATGTAACACTGTTACACAGGCAGCTAAGCAGACACACACACACGCACACACACACACACACACACACACACACACACACACACACACACACACACACACACACACACACACATACATGAGTGCACGCGCGCACACGTGTACACACACACAGATACATATATTTATAAATATATATATATATATATATATATATATATATATATATATATATATATTTATAGTGACATACAGATGGTCTCTGTCTTATGCACAATACACACACATACATAAGTACACACACGCAAATCGGCACACTGTGTCACAATGTAACATGCTACAGTTATAACTGCCCCACTGCTGCTACTGACAACAATGCTCATACATAGTAAAAGAGCACATCAGTCCTGCTGCTCTGGTTTGAAAATATGGTAGAGATTAACTGTAAATTGCACTATGGTACTATATCAGTCATAGAAATAACCTCGGGGGGAGGCCGAGCCTCTGGCCAGTTTACATTAACAATTCCCTAGGACTGATTTACTTGCATGCAACATTAACCACCGTGTCTCTGTTTTACTTGTCAGAGGTTTCCTATAGCTATTTAAGTAGTCTTTGAATAGCTCCCCTAAACTGCACTGGGCAATCTTTCTAGAAACATGGTTGTGTAGACCAGTATATGTTTCTGAATACCCCCATCTGATAATAGCCCTCTATCCACAATTACACAAAGTTTTCAGAGAGGCAGATAGTTGAGAAAAAGATAGACATGAGGAAAGAGTACAACGTGGCATTCCTAGACTTGGAAAAAACACATGATGAGAACACAGAAAAGCTGATTTGTGCAGTCCTGTGGTGGTGCAAAGTCCTAGAAACAATGGTAGGATTAGTGCAGGATATATACAATGACTCAGTGACTCAAGTATGACAAGTGTTGGGTCTCACAAAGGGGTTCTCAGTGGGAATGCATCAGGGTTCAGCTCTGAGCTCACTGCTGTTCTTAGTGTTGATGAATTACATTAGCAAACAGGTTGCAGGGGGCAACTCAACAAAGCTGCTGTATGCAGATAATGTGGCATTACAGGTAGAATCTGAGCAAGAACTTCAGCAAAGGATAAGAGTATAGAATGCAAAACTGAAGGTACATGGGATGAAACTGAGTACAGATAAGACAGTTGTAATTGCAGCAAATGGGAGAAATCTGAAGAAGATGAGAACTGAGATAGAAGGGAAGATAGTGTAGCAGATTAACAGTTCCAAGTATCTGAGAGGGGTGGTTGTGGAGAGGGGAAGTCTGAATTAGAAGGCCACAGCTAGAATCAGATGGGCTGAAGCCAACTGGCACTGAGTGTCAGGAGTAGTGTATGTCAGAAGAATGCAAATGAAGCTGAAAAGTAAGGTGTACAAACAGTGGTGTGACCAATACTACTGTGTGGTACAAAATCTGGGCAGTAAAGGCAGAGCACTTGAGTAAGCTAGAGATGATGGAGATGAAGTGCCTGAGAGGGATAGTAAGATGCACTTTGTGGGCCAGACAAAGAAATGAGGACATCAGAGCAGAAATCAGAGTAGTTCCAATTGCAGAGAAGGTCAAAGAGAACAGATTACTGTGGTCTGGTCACATATGCAGAAGAGCAGACTACAATCTGGTAAAGAAGATTTTGGACAGACAGAAAGCAGGTAAGAGGAAAAAAGGTTTTCCAGGAAACAAGTGGATGTACCATGTAACAGAAGATCTGCAACAATCAGGCATGACTGCCAAAGAAGGCAAGGGAGTAGTGACATTGATTCGAGAGAGATGATGATATTTGACACAACACACAGACCCCATGTAGAAATTTTGAAAAAGGAGGTAGATGCTGATGATGATGTATTCACAGGTGAAGCCTTATCTGGTAACAGCACTGTGAACAGCCCTGTTTGATGTGGGGAATCTGTAGCCTCTGATGATGATGATGGCATTAATGAGCTAGCAGAGTTGGGGGTGCAGACTATGTATTGAACACTCGGAGTGTGATCCCCCATCGTCTTAAAGTATGGACACAGTCTCTATGCCTGCAGATACCAAGAAAATACAACCATCTGAGAGGAATAGGTTCATGGGGATACTATAGATAAGGAAAGTGTGGTAGCCCCAGATCAGAGATGTTTCCATCTGCATCTAGCACTTGTGAGCAAGGAGGTCCATACCGGCAGGTTGATAATGGTGCTCACCAGAGGTGTACTACCTCCGCCATGATGTTGTTGTGTCAGTAACTGCCACCCATTGTATGAGCAAGTCCATCATCGAGGTACAGGCGAGTTCTATCACAGCCATGGAAGAAATAGTGAGAATGATCCAGGCTCTGCATGTTGACCTGCAGGAATGCATGCCCTGTATGTGTGTTGCCTATTTGACCATGCAGTGTCTTCTCAGGATCAAATTGTCATGGGCGAGGGGCCATCATCATGTGCTACTTCTCCAGATGTTAGCCAACATGGCTATGAATGAGCAAGATATGCTCCCACAGTGCTAGCACTTCCACAGCACATCAATTGTGGAGGTGCCTACACCCAGCAGAGGCTGCCTTTACAATTGTGGTCATTCCATGCCAACACATCTGATAGCATACATAATTCTAGGTCACACAACACACCAACAATGACCCAAGGTCAAGGGACAGACATCACAACTCCTAGTAAAGCCAGCATTCATGGTCAAGGATGTACACAGGAAGCTGAAGCCTATGTCATGCATGGGCCCAAATGCTATAGCTGTGCCTCTGTATATACACACACACACACACACACACACACACACACACACACACACACACACACACACACACCTGCAATAACCAACACAACACAAATACCCCTGATCCTTGCCTTTCTACACATTAACCCCACTCCAAAGCAAGTTTTCACACTACCTACAGATGCACTTTTCACTTTGCTACACTTCAGGACTCACACTCACATGCTTCCCAGTGAAAGACATGCACGCCTGTACTCCCTTGTCTGCTGGTGCAAATGATGATAACTGTGCCCTATCTTTTGTAAATGTGATTTGGGTTGCCTATACCTGATGCACAGCATGACCAGCCTATGCATGGGGTGAATAAAGTCTGGTACTTTTGGATCCATCACTTTTACTGCAGTGTATCTTCTTAATACTTCTATGGCTATGCTACAAAACTATGTACAAACTGCTACCTCTTTGCTATTGTCATGGCATAGTATGCCCACTTCTGTCTGGAATGGTCATCCCTGCTGCTAGCTCCCCCTCTGGCTCCTTGTTTGTCTCAACTACCACTGCATGTGGTGTGGTGTACTGGGGTCCTTGCATGAGGCCACCCTACTGTAACTGCTTCCTATCTATAATATTATGCACACATGGCAGGGTCATAGTGCAGGGCACCACCAGATATATCCAGACAGTGAAAGCGTGGCTTCCTATCTATAATATTATGCACACATGGCAGGGACATAGTGCAGGGCACCACCAGATATATCCAGACAGTGAAAGCGTGACTTCAGCAGCCTGAACACACATACTATGATGTTTCTGGTTTGCGAATGTGTATGATGGTACCCCTGGTCAGTTTCATTGTGTTCATTTCTGACCGGTGTCATGAGTTAGGATTGTAGGACATATCCAGCATCACCTACAAGTATATCCTGTGGGAAGTCATCCCTCGCAAACTATTGATAAAAGTCGCATGTGTGCCATGTGTCTGAGTCATGAAAACTGCCTGGGTGGCCTGCAGACACATTGTAGGTGACACCCTGTCCTTTATAAATACCTGGCAATTGAGGGAGTGATATCTTTTGTCTCCTTCCCAGTTCAACCGGTGAGGCCTTTTTTTAATGTTAATACAGTCTAAGCCCCCCCCCACCTCATACCTCAGGAAAATGGTCTCTGTCATAGAACTCCCACATGGTGTTTGCTCTCTCCTATGGGGTATGCGGGAACCAGATATGCTTTCCCACATCCTGCATAATGATATCAAGGAAGCGATGGAGTATTCTCAAGGCAGATGTCACACTCCAATGTGTGCCCCATAATTCGCTGAAAGGTCTCTGTAGCTAATATACATAAATCCACACAAGACTCCATGACTTTCACTGGGCTGCAGACAAGGCAGGCAAATGTCTGTGAATTCCTGCATGATATCCCTGTCCAGTATGTCTGTGTCATGGGGGTATGAAATATTAAGTATGGTTGGATGATCCTGCACTTCCTGGGTAAATTAGCTGATATAATAGCCTCCTGCAGATACATGTTTACCATAGCTGCAACAGCGTCACATATATCTGAATAATATAATCCTTCTGAACATGGACATATGGATGACTTCAAATCTAAGCAAACTCAGCATCACTGAGCAGAATTTAAAAATTTCTAAAGCTCTGTGCAATTTTTTTGCGTCATTATGATATACACTTCATTATGCAGTATTTAGCATATAACACAGTTGACCACATAATCTGGCCTAACTACTTCATATATTCAGGTTTTCTGAATTAAACCCAACCAGCAAGTGATCACTCCTCATACCAATTTGCTTAGCATGATGCAATAAATTTTTCTGAATCTGGTCCCGAATCAGTAATGTAAAACATCTGACAGATGACATAAGAAATTGAGACACTCTGTGTATGTATTGTACATAGTTATATCAATGTTTATAATTAATTGCTGTGTTTTTGTGATACATTGAAATATAATTTTGCAGTATTACAAAATTAAACATGTTAATATTTACATTTTTATATTAAAGATAAATGATCTTCCAATGAATAATAATTTGTCCAATAAAAGATTGCAATAAAAAAGGAAATATATTCATTGACTAGATGGATGAGATTTGTTTAGTTTTCATCTAAAGTGTTTGATCAGATCACACTTGACATATTTGTCTCTTGTTTTGTTTTTTTTTTTCTTTTATTTGCCTCCTCTATTTATGTAACATCCAGAACTGTGCACATTATATGAAATAATGTGTGCCTCTGGAATCATGGACACCTGAAGTTAAACAACAAAGGGGACACAGCAATTGTGAGAGACAGAGCCTGGCTTATGTTTTGACTTCCTTTCCTTAAAATGTCCTCATAATTATTTATTTATCAGCCTTATTACTAGGATGCTAAGCTACATCTTCAGTGGCATTCTGCTCCTACATTTCTCTTTTTTTTCATTTCCTGTCCTCCAACAAAGAGTAATATTTCTAAAAATGGCCACTCTTCATGCCCAAGCATAGTGGAAACACTTCCGGTGATTTGAAGTCATTTGTCTTATTTTTGTGTTCATCCCTTTCCACTCCAGAACTATGTCACTGAAAAAAAGAAAAATATTTCTATCTGTGTTCCTTTTAGTTTTCTTCTTTGTTATTTAATTATCTTCTTCAGTTACTCATCAGTCTGATCTACAAAAGAAACAACTCATTTAGGTACATTCCTGTGAACAGTAAGACACAGTGTTGCACTTCTACTTTTACTCTCTTTTATATATTAGTTCTGCAACTCAGTCATGCACGTACTAGATTCCTCTTTAAACATAAAGCCCAAAGAAACAGACATCTGAGCTTTAAAACAAAAACGTTTATTCTTTTTTACAGCTTATTGGACTCCCATCTTCTTAATATTTTTTTATTTTATTTTACATTTGTTGACTGGGAGTGTCTGGCTTAGCTATTGCCTTTTTTCAGAGGAGGCCCTCCTGGCAGAAACGCTCCAAAGATATACAATGCAATGAAAATAGCAATACAGATACATTTCAATAAAAACAGCAACAGAGAATTTTGGTAGTTAAAATATGTAAGCTACCTACGTGTATATTGTTGACAGATAAAACAATACTATAAACAAAAAGGAGAATGTTAAAAAAGTAGAATAAGTTGTATGTTTTGGTTTAAAAAGAGAGTTGAGTAAATATAAGGGTTTGTATGCAGAGTAGCAGAAACTTAAAAGGTTACATAAGAAATGTCATGGAGCAGAGTATAGAAGAAGCTTTGGAGGTTGCATAGGAAGTATAGGATAAAGTAGTTAATGATAAGTTTTACTAAGTTAGTTTGACTGTACTATAAAGGCAGGTAATAATCAAGGAGGGTGAGTACAATGGCAGGACCAGTGTTTTTTAAAGTGTTTTTTTGGTTGCTAGCTTAAATTGTTTGGGGTGAGTCAGGGTCCTTATTTCTAGTGGGAGTTTGTTCCATGCAGTAGAGGGATGGTAGCTATATAAGTTGCACCTTGTGTTGGATTTTGGTTTATGTATTTTTAGTTGGTCTTGGGTTGAGCTTCAGAGAAGTCTGGTAGGGGAGTAGTGAGAGATGAGAGAAAATAGATGGGCAGAAATCAGGCTGATATAGGATGGAGTGTATGATTTGGAGTTGAGATTGTAGGAACAGGTGAGATAGTTCGGGCCAGTTCAGGTATTTTAGGGAGAGACAGTGGTGATATTTATATGTTTGTTGAGCTGCAGATCTAGCTATTTTGTGGTAGGTTGATTCTAATTTGGTAAGTAGGGAGGAGTTGAGATTTGTGAGTATTTGGGAACAATAGGTTAAGCATGGTAGAAGGTAGGCATGAGTAAGAGAAATCCTAGCTTCAGTAGTTAGGAATGTGTTGTTCCTGTACAGTAGTCCTAGCTTTTGGTGTTTTTTTTTTATACAATTGTTAATGTGAAGATCAAATTTTAATTGGTCGTCAATGGTAATACAAAGGAGTTTTGTGCTAGTTTCAACTTCTATAGGAGTATTGTTTAGGGACCTTATACAGAAGGAAAGTTTAAAGTGGTTTGCAAATTTAGGTAGAAAGAGTAATAATTTTGTTTTCTTAGGGTTGAGGATGAGCTAATTATTAGTGAGCCATGTATCTACTGAGTTGAAAGATGTCTGGGTATTTGTTAAGAGTTCTAAGGGGGGAATTAGCAATAGTTATGACTGTAGAGTCATCTGTGTATTGGACAATGTTAGACTGAGGACAAGAGGAGTGGAGTGAGTTGGTGAAGATATTAAAGAGTAGAGGTCCAAGAATGGAACCATTGGGGAACACCAGTTCTTACTGAGAGAGTGGTAGATAGTTCTGAATCCCATCGTACTGACTGCAGCCTATCAGAGAGATAGCAAGAGAACAATGCAACTGTATCAGGGGAGAAGTTTAGGCCTATAAGTTTACTAAGTAGCAGAATGTGTGAGACAGTGACAAAAGCTTGCTTTATAGATATGCCTCACACTGGAGTAAGTTACTTACAAGTCTTTTGGAAACTGGACCATAGTCATTCACCACATACAGCCATTTATACAGAAGTAATAAGCATTTAGTGCCACATTTATTGTAATACAAACATTTACTTAATCAATAGTGGTGAGAATTTAAAGACCCAAGATATATTTAAAGGGGTCTACTTTTATTTCCCAAAAAGCCAAAATACTGATGACCACAAGATCTAGACGAAAATCACAACACATGGAAACGCAAATCGTTTAAGCATTCTCCGGGCAAGTGAATACTTGTCCAATGGGGGAGATTATGCTGTTTCTCCACTGTAGTGCAATCCTGGAGTTGGTATATATAATTAAGGGGGCACAGCCCCGCATATCAGGGGTGTGGGGGGGGAAATAGCCCCTCATCTAGATGGGTTTTAGGTGGTGCACTATTTACTGTTGTTTTGGGAAAGTATTTACTTGCCCTGAGAATACTTACCTGATTCATGTTTCCGTGTTTCTTAATTTTGGTCGCAGTCTTGTGGTCGTTGGTGTTTTTGCTTGTCAAGAAATAAAAGTAGACTCATTTAAAGGCATAGTCCCCATTTTGCACACACGAGATGTCACATCACATCTACTGCACCAAGCACAAAACTGTTAGTTTTGGACTCATACAGATCCTTTTACCCAATGAGGGACTATGGTTGGTAGTATTGCTAGCTGCATTTTTACTCAACCTTTATAATCAGGCATGGTATGTCATTAAGTAAAGTCTCTCCCTAATAATAATACTTTAGAGAACAGAAGGCTCACTGTACACTAAACATTCTCTTTCAATGGTTGATTATTGTTCTCAGCACTACTTAACTTCCAGCTAAAGTAGCACACAGGATGCTTTTCACTGTCATGTAACGGATTCCAAAAAAACACATCTGAAGCATCTATTTACAAATAAATTCCTATGTAAAATCATGTGTCACTGCCACAGATTTCGAACATTATGTTCTCAGTTCATTAAATCACCTGTCTGCCTCTAAGGACCATTGTACCTTAATAAAATCTTTTCCTTTTAGAAGAAAGGGAATAAGCAGTAGTCACAAAATTAGGTTCAATACCCAGCTAGTCCAAGGACACACTTTATGTGTCTTTATGTGTCTTTCAGTGGAGGGTATATCCATTTTTTAGCTTTTATAGCCCCTCTTTTGTTTCTAGTTGTAGTTGTACCACATCTGGTCCTAAAAGGTAAGCCAAATGTCTGACGTCTACCATGGGCAATTTACTCCTTTTAGGACTCACGGATAAATCTGTCTGTTTTACAAATTCTAACACAGCCTGTACATCTGGTAACTGAGAATACCAATTCTCTGAATGGATGACCATGACATCTAGATTTGCAAAAGCGTATCATTAATGGGACCTCAATAGTTCATCCATCACTCCCTGAAAAAGTGCTTTAGCTACACATAGGCTAGACATTAACACTATGGCACAGTGTGATAAAGGGAAATATTGCCAGCCCAGCCACCTGGAATTTTGTAAATGATTGTTTGTCATTTGTGAATATTGATATGATTTATACAGAACTGTATGTTATGTACTGAGCAAAAATGTAACCACAGCATGCCCTACTGACTTAGAACAGAAATGTATATAAACTATATACCTGTGCAAATCTATGTTTTAACAGTAGAACGTAGAACATAGAACATAAAAGGGTTAGCCTGCAAAGCTTCAAGAAAATAAGTTGAAATTAAACTGCTTTACTATTGTGCTATAAAAGTTCTCTCTCAGTTTCAGTGTAGCAAACACAACGTTTAGAACTAGACATTTTTGTATTGACTTAAAAGGAGAAGTAATTACTAGGTTTAAAATGTAAAAGTGTTTTATTGTTTTACAGTTTCCAATATCTGCAAACATCTAAGAGATATGTATTTTTCACACACAGAGAAGTTAAATTCTGTTAGTTTCTGTTTTAGCCAGGGAACTGAAATCAGGTGACAAAAAGTGATGTCATCCAAGCTAACCCAGAAGTAATAGTTGACATTAATTGAAGAACTCTCTCTCTCAGAGAGAGACTGTGCATTTTGTGTTTTGTCTTGGACCTAGCAAGAACATCCACTCATCAGCACCATCTGCACTTGCCTTGCTGTAAGTAACATTTAGGGCATAGTATATCTTTTAGATATAGATAGGAATATAGTAAAGAATAGTTTAGATATTGTCTGTATCTATTTGAGGCTGTCATGCAATGTTGTTTTAAAATATTTCCCATGATTTTGAACTCTGAAGTTACTGTGTTGATTTACTGAGTATTGTATTGTTCTTTTATTATTATTAAATATATTTAAACCTGTCCTTGTGGCTGATATCTGTGAGACATATTTAACCTCATAGAGAACTTGCATATCTATTTGGTGACATTGCACAGGCCGCTCCTAAATAGCCTTGCAAGTCTTGGTCAGACTACCATTTGGATAATAGTAACATTACACAGGACTGGGTACCCTTTGTTAAGGGCCTCAAAAGTAGCTGATTAGAGGTTCTAGTGACAGTGCTAACTACCTTATAGTCTGGGCAGAAGGGGGCGTAGCTAGAAAACCTGTGCCAGCCTTTCCCGGGTGTGTGTTTATAAATGAAATCTCAAAGTGTGAGAGTGTGTGTGTGTGTGTGTGTGTGTGTGTGTGTGTGTGTGTGTGTGTGTGTGCGTGTGTGTGTGTGTGTGTGTGTGTGTGTGTGTGTGTGTGTGTGTGTGTGTGTGTGTGTGTGTGTGTGTAAGTGTCAGCTACTTGGGCAGGGACACAAAGCACTGGTTGGACAGAGAGAGTATTGGGAGGACGTGGCTTGGAACCCTGACTATGGACTCAACTCTATAGCTGTGCCAGTGAGAGTCTTACTGTGGATTTTGAGAAAGAGGGGGAAACCAGCCACAGACTGAGATCTCTGTGTGCTCTTGAGGGAAATTGCACTTTACTGTGTGTGTACTTGTCATCCTAACTGTTGCCACTGGTGAGGTTTGAGGCTGCTTGATTACTGGGCCAGTGGAGGGGCGTCACACACTGAAATAAATCAAAAATGTTTTCAAAAGCTATTTTTCTTTAGCAGAATAAGAAAGGACAACACCTCTTGGCTAATTCAAATGCTGTTAAGAATCTTGCTTTTCCTATGTTCTCTGTCAGTTTTTCAGTTCTGGGCATAGGACCATTATCAAACTTTGAAATGCTATTCAGTTTCCAAAAGTCATTATAGAATCTTATGTTTACATAAAGTTTAGCACTAGCACTATTGGATTTTTCCTTTCACTCTATAACTTTTCTATTGCTCCTAATCTGAGAATCTTTCAAAGTTCTATGGATGTGGGACTCTGTAAGGCTGCCAATTAATCTTCATGCCAGATGCACCTCTATGTGATGTTCTTTCATTTATGTCCTGTCACTTTACTTCTCCCAGGTATTGAGCGCTCCTTTGTTTCTTAACAGCAATTATCTTATTTCATATTTTATATTTTTGACAACTATTATTCTAGCTGTACTTCAGGTAGAGATTAATTTATTCCTTGCATTTTTTAATGTTAGCAAAGTCATCTCTTGAAATACACATTTTTCTGTATTACATCTATATTACTGTTGTTCAGCCCAGTCAATACCTGAATGCTAATTATCATATTCCTTTGCATACGTTTTGAATGAGTCAGAGTTACATCTATAAATAAACAGTAGCTACACTGTCTGTGTATTTTTGATGCTGCATAGTTAATTAGGGTCTATATTATAAGCGCAAACACTTAGGTTGTCGAATACAGCATGCTCGACATCTATTAAGCGAACGCACAATTCACTGAAACCTCAAAACGTGGAAATACAGATTACCGAATTGTTTTATTTGGCCAACACCGTTCCACACAGTGATGAAAATAAAACATACTTCCCACTACACCGTACGCTACATACTACCCACCCAAACAAAATAAATAATCCACACACATACACTTAACAAAACCCTACATCTAACCCTTACATACATTACTATCTATGCACTTATCTTAACCCGCACCCTAACCCTAAGGTCCGTAACTATCGCACACTTACCTTACGAAGCTATACCGCAGAAGGGTCAACTATGTCGAATCGGGATTTTGAATTTCGCAGTTTCCAGCATTTGGTGTACTCGCAGTTTGCTTAATAGGTGTCCATCATGCCGTATTCAACAACCTAAGCGTTTGTGCTTACAATATAGACCAGTTAATTAGGCTAAAAAGTGTATATTCGATTATTTGTGATGTTTGTCTTATGTTTATTTGCAGTGAAGTATGCTTGCGGAAGAGCAGTGTCTGTTGAAAGTGTGTCATCACCAACAAACTCACGAAGCATATCTAATTCCCCGGAAATAGGCAACCAAACTGAAAACTCCACACAGGCACTTGTGAATGAGGACAATGTCTATGAAAATTCCACACGTGACATAATAAATGCAGAGAACCTGAATATGACATTTACAGATGGAACTCCTTCAAATTCTACAGAAAATGAATCAATCGACAAAGAAAAGAACCGCATTGTTGGAGGAACTAATGTTAAAAAAGGTGCCGTTCCCTGGCAGGTACTTATGCTGATCTTTCTTTTTCACTTTGTAATTACATTCCGAGGTATGATGGTGCAAGTCTGTAAACAAGCTAAACAATTTTTAGTGGGCCACTGCAAAAGACATAAACAAAAGAGCACAGGAATGAAACTCTTCACTATTGTAATGGATGGAATAAAAACAGCATAGGGATTTGCAATATGTGATGTATCTAGGAAAGTGGTTATATTGTGGGGGTGTAACGAAAGATTAGTAGAGTGATTATGAGGAATATAGAAATTATTGTGAAATCAGGATGTCTGCTAATGTACATAAAGTCTGGCAAATAGGGCATAGGACTAAAGCTCTGACTTCCTAATTAGAGGCTTCCTGTGCCATGACTACAGGGTTTGAATCCTTCCTCCTTTATTTGCCTGCAGTGTTATATTGAGGAAATAACTTACTCTGATAGTGCTTTGTTGCAGTTGGGAACTTGGGCTAGATTATTTAATAGTCTCCTGGACACCATGCCTACTAAGTAGCTATGAAACTATGGACAATGATGAGGTATGGAGGCAACAGAAGGTATTACGTATTACTATCTGATAAACATTTAATATCATTAACAATTTCAGACTCCATAAAACAAAGACAAAAAATCACTTTTGGAGTAGCTGTTTATAAACACCTTTGAAAACAAGGCTAGAATTAAAAATGGAATCACTAACAAATGACATTATATGAAATGGGGTTTTCCAACATGTTTATGGTATAAATGGTAATGTGGGGGAGATATGAAAAATACTAAATGTAAGATGTATGACATATACTGCATATAAATGTGGTGTGAACCAAGTACTACTGCTTTTTTCTTGTATTTTATATTATAGGTATCAGAATTATACATTTTTTGAGAGAATACGACTTCTCATTGCTGTCTGATGACTCTTCTGCATAGCTGCACTGCACTTTAATGCTATGAAATTGTATTTTCTATTAACGGGGCAAAACTTCCACATGTATGTAGTGCTTCTGGTGACAAAGCTGGTGTCTTGATAGTGCTTGTTGTATCGTCTATCACTATCTTAGCTTCACAGACAGGGGGTCCTAATGGAGAGATGAAAAGTCAGCAAGCAAAGGAGAGTAGTAGAGCTGAAACTGAATTCATCCTCAAGTCTTGGTGAATACCTTTGCAAGGTGGACCCTGTTTTCTACAAAATCTCACCAAGGTGACACTGATATGTAGGCTATATTTCTGTAGCATATATCATGGACAGAAGTAGGTAAAAACAAAAAAAGATAGCTGGGTGCACAAGACCCAGGATAAAAAGTGCCCAATCCTGGTAGGTACACTGGTGCCAGGACTGGAAAAAATGACAGTGTCGAATCCTCAAAATATGGAAACATTCTTACAATGGGGCCAGGCCAGGCCCAGGGGAAGATGGTCCCCCTGTTATAGAAGGAAGTAGTCGTCCACAAAAATCACAAAAATTGATTGGCCAAAGAAGAGCCATAAAGATGATAGAGTGGACTATTGAGGATAAGAAAGAAATTATGCATTGTTACTATTATGTAAAAAGCCCAGAATTTCCAGACATAAGATATAAAAAACGATTAAGAGAGAAATTAGAGGAAAGAAAAATACTTCCGCAAGAAAAACTGTCACAAGCTTCAAATAAAAATTTGCATTCATTAATACAACAGATTTTTGAGAAACAGTATATAGATCAATAAACTTTGATCTGTTTGGAAAAAGAAGCATCTGAGGAAGTGCAAAAATATAAACAACAAAACCTAGAGATATTTGAAAAATAGAAAAAAGAAATATGGACACGGGAAAGAAAGAGGTTTGATATGGTGCAATATTTATGCAAAGGAGAAAGTCAAGTTAACTAATATAGAGAAGGCAGTCTCAAAAGTATTTGAAGAGAAATACAGGTAAAAGCATCCAGTTATGGAAAATTTCACATAAAAAAATTAATAGCACAAAGATGTAATGTGGAAAAGAAGATTAGTAAAGCAGAAGTTAAAGAAATAGAAGTTGAAGTTGTGGAGTGCTTGCGAAGTGAAGAATTTACTGTAGAAGGTCTAACACAGACTACATCACAGCATAATGGAGTGAGTCCACAGATTAAGGAAATGCAAGAAGATCAGGAGACGTGAAGAAGAAATATGGACATGGGAAAGAAAAAGAGATTTTATATGGTGTAATATTTATGCAAAGGAGAAAGCAAAACTAACCAATACAAAAAGAGCCGCACCAAAGATATTTGAAGAGAAATACAGGCAAAGGAATCCAGGCATGGAAAATGTTACAATACAAAAAATAAGGAGATTAAGAGGAAAAGAAGAAAAAGAAATAGAAACTGAGGTAATGGAACAGCTGCAAAGAAAAGGATTTAGTGTACAAAATCGAATGCAGAAAGCACCACAACAGGATAGAGCAATGGCTATCCAAATTAAGGGGAAACCAGTGGAACAGGAAGTAACTGGTCAGGTGCCATATCAAGATATTTTGAAGCCTTCCACAGGAAACCAGTATAAAATGTTCACATGAAGCTAGACAGCAAAGAAGGAACAGGAAACTGTGGAAACTCTGATGCAGTCAATGTTGTGGAGTGATAGGCCAGTGAGTTCCCATATGACAGAGCAACAGATGGCACAGGATGAAGTTGACGAGAATGTGATATGCTATAGAATCTTCTATAGAATGCCCACAGGAAACAGAGAATAAGGGATGTGCCCTCAGTTTGGAAGAAAATGAGTTAAGACAAGAGTTGCTTAATTTAATAGACATAGACAGATATAGCAAGATCAATGAAATAAATAGACTGCAGAAGGTTAATAAAACCCCAAAAGTCAGAAGCTTAATAAAATAAATGAACACCATAATTAGGATTGCCCATAGAGATCCATGCAATATAACAATATATTACTGTGCTGCTAAATTAATAACTGATAAAGTTCTACCACAGGAACACAGGGTAGCGAGTGAAAGGAAGGGGTGAAAGCTAATACCATCATGGAAATATCGCATGGAGAAAACTATAAAGCAGCTAAGACAAGAAGTGTCACTGTTAGAAGATTACAGAAGAGGGAACAGATCAACAAAAATACTAAGAAAGAGAGATGTGATAAAAGCAATGTGCAATATTAGAACAGACCAGGATCTATCATGTACTATCGCAAATAAACTAAAAATTTCAGCACATGTGGAAATACTTAGAAGATAGAAAGATAAATATAAAGGAAAAGTACAAAATAAGCAATTTATTAATGATCAAAATAAAGTTTTTAGAGAGGGAAATAAGGTAAAAGGAATTGGAAGACTGCCAAAATAAGAAGAAATAGATACATTTTGGAAACATATCTATGAAGATCCTGCGGAGCATAACAAAGATGCAAAATGGATAGAAGAAGTAAAAGAAAGAATAAGAAGTTTAAAGGTACAGGATATGAAATGGGATAAAGTAACAGCCAGAGAGATTGAAACAAAGTTAAGAAAAGCCTCGAGTTGGAAAACCCCAGGCTCAGATGTAGTACCTAACTTTTGGCTGAAAGTATTAACATCTTTGCACAAGGATTTAGCCATGAGTAAGAACTATTTATATGCTCACCCCGAACAGATACCACACTGGTTAACAACAGGAAAAACAATGCTCTTACTTAAGAGTGAACCTGTAAGCTATAATAAAAATTATATACCAATTACTTGTCTTCCAACGACTTATAAATTATACATGGGAATTGACGCTAAGTTTAAAGTCATTTAGAAGAAAACTCAATTATGGCAGTAGAACAAAAGGGCAATAAAAGAAAGTCATATGGAACTAAAGATCATTTGTTGTTAAATAAAGTTATAGTGGAGAACTGTAAAGGGGGGAATAATCTAAGTATGGCATGGATTGACTACAAAAAAGCATTTGATAGTATCCCACATTCATGGATAAAAGAGTGCTTAAAAATGTATAAGATACATCCTACACTGATTGACTAAATTACAGTAACCATGAAACAATACCAGACCACTTTGCAATTAAGCCACGATAAAGGAGAGATTATTATCCCAGGGATAAAAATTCAAAAGGGGATAGTCCAGGGTGACTCTCTGTCACTGAAGCTATTCTGCCTTACCATTAAGTCATTAAGCTGTTTACTTAACAGCTTAGGCCATGGCTACAGTTTGGCTCCAAGAAAACAACAAAGTCTTATGACTTCTCATCTTCTCTTTGTCGGTGATTTAAAACTGTATAGCTCATCAGATGAGGAATTGAAAGCACAGCTACAGGTTGTCAAAACTTTTTCAGATGATATTGGAATGTCATTTGGTCTTGATAAATTTGCAAAAGCAACCCTTAAAAAAAAGAAAGCTGCAGCACCAGGAAAACATCAGTTTGGACAAGAATGTGATATAAAATAATTTGAGCAAGTGGGAGGAACTGATAAAGAATCAGCAATAAAATATGAATAAATGTGAATAAAACTCAGTAAGGAATACTTTAGCAGACATAAATTAATCCTGAGAACAGCATTGACATCTAGGAACAAGATGGAAGCTATAAATCAATTTGCTCTTCTTGTCCTAACTTGCAGTTTTGGAGTGATTGACTGGCCCCAAAAAGTGTTGGATAGATTGGATATTAAAACAAGAAGGATGTTTCGTGTTCACCAAATGATTTATAAAAATCAATGTATACCAAGATTATGTATTCCCCATTCCAAAGGAGGGATGGGTCTCCTTGAAATTGATTACATGTATAGCTCTACAATCATGGGACTCCACACATATCTACTGACCTCACAAGGTCCAAATTTAGTGAAAGTTTTGAAACATGAGGAGAATAAATCTAAGATGACTTCTCTGCATAATCTAGCAAATGCATATCAATGTCAGCAGGAATGGAAATCAAACCAGAAGTGGATAAAAACCAGGCAGCAACTAATGTGCTAAAAAAATGAAAGAAAGAATATAAGGCAAAGAACCAGAGAAGGCAAGAAATGTGGAAAAACATAAATATAGTTGCAAGTAAAGAAAACTTCTGGAAGAACCTCACGTTGATCAAGAATGAACATAGGAATGGTTAAGGAGAGGTGAATTCAAACCAAGAAATGAAAGGCTAATATTGGCAGCTCAAGATAGTGGGCTACGTACATGCTTGTTTACAAAGTTCATTGAACATGTGGGAGAAACAGACAATGTGGAGAGACTGTTGCACTGGGGATTGTGTAAACATTATGGTATCAAAGTGGCTGAAAAACACTGGAAACATGAGCCACAAAGCATCATAGAAAATGATGGTTTAT
This sequence comes from Protopterus annectens, assembly GCF_019279795.1. NCBI lineage: Eukaryota > Metazoa > Chordata > Ceratodontiformes > Protopteridae > Protopterus > Protopterus annectens. The sequence continues at coordinate 677,326,602 of NC_056749.1, read as the reverse complement.
ATCACATGGGATCACCCATTATCAACAGTTCAAAAGAAAGATGCTAGAAAACCGGATATAGTGGTGCAAGAAAAGAAGATATAAATAGCATTGATCATTGACATCACCACATCCAGTAACCACAGTGTCTTGCATACATAGAGACACAAAGTCATAAAATACCAGGATCTGCAGGCAGAAATGAGAGCCATGTGGAAGAAAGATACCCAGACAGTTCCAATAGTAGTAGGAGCAACGGGTTTTACAAAAATGAATTTACAATCGTATTTGGATATGTTACCAATCCATGTAACCCTTTATGAATTGCAGAAGGAGTCATTACTGGGCACATTGGGGGTGCTGCAAAGAGCACTACTGCCTGACATCAAAGATTGAAACAATACTAATTTCATGAACTTTAATCGTACTTTGACTTAAGAATGGGGTCCATTCCCATCATGGTATTAGAAACCCAAAAGACTAAGAGAAATTAAAAAAGGCAGGTAAAGGCTTTGCAAATCTGAATCTTACTTGAGTTGCATGCTTCCTTGTAGATGAACCTTTACCTCTGACTACTATAAAGCACATATACGTAGTTACTCTGGGAATCCATTTAGTTGTAGACATGAGCTTAATATCCAAGAGTAAAGCTAGAAAATTTGATCTTTGATCAAAATTCTTTCTTTTTTACATTTTTGTTCTCAGTTTTATTACAAGCAAGTTTAATTGGGATCTCTCTCTCTCTTCATGACATTTCTGCAAGACATAAATCAGTCTTGACTCCTTTCAACTCCTTCACTCCTCCTTCAGTGTCCCTTGCAGTATTGTCTTCCAGGACATTAGTAAAAGAAAAATGGATTAGAAATTATAAAATGAATGCCTTCTGTTTCATCAGCTTTGAAAATCCCTTATTGCAAACTGTGAGTTCTATAGCTTAGAATCTTGTTATAGATTTGTCTTACTTTTAATGGTCTCTTGAGAAACAGAATTCATACCATACACATCCATCCCCTACATATCATTTGATAAATTTTTGCTTTTATCAATACATACTTTTGTGTTATTCAATGTTCTGGGAGGCAACAGCATATCCATCTTGGAAAACAATGGTCAGAAGGCAGAAGCCATTCTAGATAAGATGCCAGTCCATTTCAGAATACATGTATACACTCCTATTTAGTTTGTATGCATATTCTATATGCATAGCTATGGTATACATACAGGATTTCTGATTCATTAATGGCACATCTTTGGGTTCTGGGAAGAAATGGAAGCACAGTGAAAACACATGTAAACATACAGTGGAGGAAAAAAATGAGTTAACCTGAGAAATAGGGATTAATAGGCTCCATGGGGTTCTGGATGCACTGTGGTGTACTTTTTCCCCACACATTTGATCCATGCATGTGTTGTACTCATCACTGGACTTCAAATAACTATTCCTATGTTATAGTTATATTTGGCTAAAGCAAAGTACTAGCATTGTTACTCTTATTTGGTAATATGATTTGAAACATACAGCAAAGCAATCAGGGATGTCTCAGATCACAAAATACCTTGCTACCGATGTGACAGCAACTGACAAGACCACAGTAATTTCACTGACACTTTTATTTTCATTCATTCTTTTGCTAACCTTGCAGGTGGGCTGGTCCAAAGATCCGTTTAGATCCAATTAAAGCTATATAAATAGAGGCATTTTAAATTCTGCATCATCTGTGAGCTGTAATATAAATATGGTAGTGTCTCTGAAAAATGAATGTCTTAAAGGATCATAAAGCTAGCGTTTGATTTTTACTTTTTATATCAGTATTGTGTACCTCCTGCTTGTGCTTGTTTTCAATCCAAATATAAAGATAGTTTATAGATTGTACTGTTTTTGATGTTGTCTCTGTCCTGTGCCAAGGTATTTCATTAAGTTCTGAGTGGAGGAGGCTCATTTTCTGCATTTTTACCCTCTCTCTCTCTCTGTTTCTGTCTCTCTCCTATTAATATGAAGCTACATCTATACATTGATTGTGGTTTTACAGTTTCCACTGTTACTTTTCTGAGCTTATAAGTGATTAATATGCATCGTTCATCAAATTACTGTGCTTTCATTACTTTTCAAACTTAAAACAATCAGCCAGCTTGGGACTGTGTGAGTTATTTCTAGATTATGTGATACTTCAAAAAACATTTGGGCTCCATATTCCATCCAGAGCAGTACATTTAAACTACTGCACTTATTTTACCATTTAATTTAGTTTTGTTGTTTCCCTAGCTACCCACCTTTCTTTAAATTTTGAGCTTCCCATCTCTACTGTATATCTGGCCTTGGAAACTCCTCCCATTCTCATCTCCTGTATACCCAGCCCTGGAAGCTCCTCCCAGTCGTATCTCTTCTTCTCATCTTACTGGTTCCAGACTGGTTAGGCCTTCCCCTTAGACTGTTACTGTGCTTTTAAATTGTTTTAAAGTATATGGCTTGTCTGCCTTTGAACTGCCTTGTAATTACTTGTAGCTTATTGTTAGATTTGTTTCTGGTGCATTTTCACTTGTGGTTAACTAAGGTGAGTTTTTATGTTAAGAAGACTGGGACTGTATAACTGGTAAGGTAATTAAGAAAATTTAGCTTTATGTGCAGGTGATATTATTTTGTATCTGATAAAAGCAGGAACGGGCATCTCACTGTTGTGGAACATTCTGAGAAAGTTTCATGTATTTTTGTAATATAATGAAGATAAAACAAAGGCGGTGCAGTGGTGCAGCGGTTAATATTGTCACCTCATAGCAAGAGGTTCTCTAGTTCAATTCTCAGCTGGAATGCCTTCTGTGCGGAGTTTGCATGTTCTCTATGTGTTCGCGTGGGTTTCCTCTGGGTACTACGGTTTCCTCTAACATTCTAAAGACATGCGTTTGGAGCGTTTCTCCCCAGGCCTCCACTGAAAATAGGGTCTGTGGAGCCTAGTCGGACTTTCCCATTCAACAAATGTTAAATAAATAAAAATAAAAAAGGCTATAGCTGTAAACTATGTACCCAAACAAGAATTGGTTCGGCAATACCCATATTTATGGGGACAGAATAAAATGAAGTATTTAGGATTATGGATTAAAAGGGATTTTGTTATAGCAGTTAAGGATATGTGGGAAGAGACTAAAAAGATAATACAAAAACTGAGAAACTAGAAACTCTTGTTTATGGATATGGCTTTTCAGATACAAGCAGTGAAAATGTTTTTAGTCCCTTTAGTTATATACACAGGTCAGGCATATTATTATCAAGCAGAGTAGAAGCTGTAATTAATAAAAAGTTGAAGGATTTTATCTGGGAGGGGAAGAGTGCAAGTTCAAGTAGGATAAGATGATCCTTCCAATGGAACAAGGTGGTTTAGTATCGCCTGATTTGGAGGGATACTTTAGAGCTGCCAGTTAAGGCACATATACATAACAATAGCATCAAGATATAGTTCATAGTGGAAAGGGATGATGATGAAGTAGGGGGGGGATTCACGAAATAAGGAGAGTGTGGAATTTTGGGTGCAGATCCTTAAGAAGAATAACAACAGCCATACAAAATATTATATTCACAAAGTAGCAGAAAGTATTCTAAGAACTAAGCCAAAACAGGAATGGAGAAAACAGATTCTACCAATAGGGATGATTGCAATTAGGGATACAGAGAATAGGAATGAGGAGGCTGGAATTTACTAGAGAAAACTGGCAAAGGAACCAAGGTATTGGGAGCAAATAACTAGTGAGAGAGAGAGAGAGAAAGGTAATACAAAAGCAGACATTTGGACTGCAAGCTAGAGATTGTCTTCTCTATCAAGGACTGACATCAGAGTATAGGCAAAGAGAAAAGGATAGGGGAATCCTAAGTGAATGACCTGTTCTGGTAGAGTTTCCAGTTTAATCTAGAACAGAAGCTGCTGTTAAAAAGGGATGATTAATAGGGCATATAAAATATTGTACAATAACTATAGCAATCAATCGGAGAAGGTTAGAAAAGACTGGGAAGAGAGATTGGATAAGTAATTCACAAGGACACAATGAGAGGACGTATGTATGGCTCCCAAATATGCAACATTTATTCATAACTTCTCTGTGCCTGGTGTACATTTAACATGGTTTCTGAACTTATTTCCAAGGATTCCTGATACTGCAGGAGTTCTGCCTTTTGATGTAAAGAATTTGCTACTGCACTTGAGCTCAAAACCAATTCATTTTACATTAAGAGGGTTTTATTCTGCAATCTGATGGGAGCAGATGACTGATTCAACCCATCTCAGTTGGGACCTGCTGTTGGAAGGCTTATTATGTGTTTATCTGATAGGTCTGTGGGTGTAACTGTAAAACTCTTTCATCCTGCTGGTATAAAATTAAATGAGGTTACCAGTGCTTTGTATTAAGCAAACCTTTCCAGGTTAAAACCTTCTATAGGAAATACTCTCCATAGTGTCCCACTGTTCACAGCTGCTTGAAGAGCTGCCAATTTGCGCAGAGGGAAGCACCACTGCAGGTCATCTTTTAGTATACAATTAAACACTCTCACTTAGACCTTTAAGTGACTCTTCCCTATTCCTACCCATCTACTAAGGATCTTCCCTGTCATCTCTGTTTCTGGCCTGGTGGATATGGGCACCCTGTGGTAGTGTAGCAACTGCCTCATGTTCGCAGATAACCACATAATTTTAGAACAGACAAAACCAGTGTGTGCAATATGTAGATATACAATGTAATTGAAGGCAAAGCTCTTTCTCTTGCATACACACAATAAAAATGCAAACTATGTTGTCAGCACTACACCCAAACCACTCACTACCAACACTAATGGACAAACACATAAACCCACATATGCAGAGGTACTCAAAGGTAATCTACCTAAACCTCCAAGAACCCTTTAAAGCATCTCTCAGTGGCACCATGCACACTCAAAGAAGACAGCACCCTACACAACATATAACTCTAAAAGGCATAATAGCTCTGATTCCAAGCCCAAAAGGCAGCACACCAAACAGCCAAACATTCTAGTTATTGGAGATTCCATCATAACACATAGTGGCTAAATAAAGAGAAAATCACAGTGAGCTGTCTGTCTGGAGCCAGGATCTGCCAGATCATGCATGCGCTTAGGTCTTTAAACTACAATTACCAGTATGAGACAGTCATAGTCCATGTGGGCATAAATGACCTAAGACATATCTCACTGGACTATATGAACAGAGACATGATTGAGCTCTTTGAATATGTATTCCAGGCAGGTATGACTCTAGCCTTGAGAAGCATCCTACCTTCACCAATGAATTTGCTACACTACCAGCAAAAATGATTGACTTCAACAATTGCCTTAGTTTCTTGTGTCACAATAAGAGGATCCAATATCTGTTAGCCTGGGGAGACATGACTGACAAACCACGATGCTTTGCAGAGATAGTTTGCACTTGTCTCCATTTGGCTTCTGGATACTGACAAAAACGTTATCTATCCCCATAGTGCCTTTTTTAGGCCATGCCAACTTGTTAAACCCTCCAACATAACAAAGTCACTCACAACTAGCTAAAGGTACTGCTGCTCAATGTTAGGAGTTTAAATAAAAAACTACACTCTCTGGAAACATTCCTCACCTTAGAGAATGTAGATATATGTGCAGTCATTGAAACATGGTTCAGAACCATGCAAAGCACCCTGGCTATCAAAGATTACAGTACCTTTCATACATTTTGATCTCCTCAGTTCAGGATAAAACAAAGGGAGGAGGTGTGGTTGTGTTCATAAAGAACAAGTACACTGCTAGACTGGTCCAACAACATGGCTTCTGTGAGCGGCTCCATGGCCAACCATAGCTGCAACCCATTATCATATCATTGGTAGCGTCAGATCCCCTAACATGAGTCTGGAAAACCATACCTCCTAGCTAAACCTACTGGAATTTCTTAACATTCAGCCTAACACCATACTTATGGGTGACTTAAACTACTCCTCTATAAATAGGGAAACCTATATAACCCATAATTCACTTGCTCAGAGGTTTTTGGACTTCATCAATGCAAACATACTGGAGCAGTTAGTTAGCTCCCCAACTAGAGGTATAAATATCCTATATCTGGTACTCATAAACATGGATGAATACTTCTCCCTCCCTCGCATTAACTCCTCCCTGGTAAGATCTGACCACAAAATTATCTCCTTTAGTATTAAGACTAACCTAGAACCCTCTTCAAACTCCGGACCTGTTAAGAATTTTGCTAAGGACAATTACCTCAAACTAAATGACAGCTTACTAAACTTTCAAGCCCTTCTGAATCTGGATGACACTGAGGCATACTTTGAGCTGTACCCATCAACTGATGTAACTAGAGACCCATAAACTTGACCAGTCTTATCTGCATTTGTAGCTGCATAGGGGGGGAAATATCTGTTTGAGTCAAAGCTATGATTACTGGCAAAAATAAACCACTCTGTTGGATGCCTAGCATAAATAGGCTATTCAACAAAAGGAAATAAATCCTCTCCACAGCCAAAAAGGAACAGGCAAAACAGTCTAAAAAAATTCTGCCAGTCTAGACAAATAAATTAGAGAGCTGGCCAAATCTGTCAATGCAAATTACGAGGTAAAGATAGCCTCCCAGGTGAAAGATAACCATAAGGCTTTTTTTAATTATGTTTGCAACCTCAGGGGAAATGCACAGCAATGTGCTGAGTTAATTTTGAACAGCAACAGTTACACCCAGACTGAAACTATAGCACCAATTGGCCAACAAGTTCAGTTCAAACTCCCCCCATCATCTCCTACCACACCCAAAGAAATACCCATAACCATCCCCCTACTGGTCATTACAAGGGAACAGGTCCTTACTGCACTCACTAAAACCAAAAACACAGCCTGCATGGGTCCCAACAACATTCCAGGATGCCTCTTAAATAGCTTAAAACTGAATATATCAGGGCCACTAGAAATCTTGTTTAACCACAGTCTCTGGACTGGCTTTGTCCCAGAGGAATGGACGGCAGCAGTCATCCCTTTGCACAAGGGGGACCCATCAACTGACCTAACTAGAGACCTATAAGCTTGACAAGTCTTAACTGCAAGGCCATAGTGAGAATTATCATGGACCTGATCAACAATGGAATAGGAAATCTCCAAACACTGGACCAGACCCAATTTGGCTTTGTCAGAGGGAGGTCTTGCCTGCTTAATCTGGTGTCCTTCTTTGAGAAAGTCACCAGGACAATGGATGAGGGTAAAGTGGTACACACCACTAATATAGACCTGGCCAAATATTTTGACACAATCTCCCTCTTGGGGATCATAGATAAACTTATTGAGTTAGGCATTAGCCCCTACATCATCATCAGATGGACAACAAACTGGCTCAGTGATGGGACACATGTTGTCCCGATAGGTGAATCCACTTTTAACAAGAAACCTATTACTAATGGTGTCCCACAGGGCTCGGTGTTGGGACTCCTCTCTGAAGTGAAGGCCAATGTTGGGGGCCTCTGGCTCACCAAGTTTTCCAATGACTGTAATCTGTGAATAGTCATTGAATCCCCAAATTATGTTGACACTCTACAAACAGGCCTAAAAATGACAAACGACTGGTACCAAAACCATGGTCTGAGATTAAATGCCAAAAAATATATAATCATACCTTTTAGTAAATCAGATATCCCTGCAAATTATTATATTAATAGCACATCCCTAAAGGTAGACCAAGTGTTGAGAGACCTAGAAACACAGATTGATAGTAACCTAAACTTAGACCACCAGCTAGCTGCGGTAGTGGTGAAATCCTTCTGTGGCTCAACTTATAAGTAAAGTCATGGCATCATCATAACCACCATATATAAGCACCATAATCGGAACAAAATAAATAATTAGTTTATAATTTATAATTTTACTAAAAAAAATAATAAATAAACTTCATGTAAGAGCTAGAACTAATAATTAATTAAGCAAAATTCTGTTCAAATTACCTACAAATACACATTGATAAAATAACTAACATAACATACGTGGGAATAACAACTACAATGCCCTTAGTTATACCTATTAGAAAATTAAATAGTAAATCTTTTTTCTTAATAAGTGACCATACAACTAACCTCCATAAAGGCAATATACATTATATTTATATATGTTATATCTTATGGTGCTATGAACACAGTATTATGATAGGTTATGGTATATATTTGTTGTTTTTAATGTTTATTTTTATTTTCATTTTTATTTCTGATTTCTCTTCTGAAATTAGATTATATATTATGTATATTTGTGTGATATTTTAAAATTTTATAATGCTTAGGACGATGATACTATCTTATAGTTACATACAGACATTATGGTTTTGTAACTGTGGGTATTCCAGATATGTTATTTTTGGGTTTACACGAACTGGTCTATTGCTAGTATCTCTTTAATGAAATTAAAAGAGGTAATAGTATAATTAAATAATTGTATAGAAATCTAGTATAAATCACTTGTTAATTTGTCGGTTTATTGTCTGTAGAAGGGGAGGCACTGACCTCGCCGAAGGCGCTAATAAAATTGAAGTTTTTTAATATTGTTTGAATTCAAATGTTGTAGATGTGACGGGGAAGAAAGAGGTAGCTGGGTATGTGTTCTGGGAGTGTAATGAGTTGGCAGACTTTAATAATTGCCTAGATAGTACTCTGTCATAAACACTGGGTGGGCAAATAGATGTAACTAAGGAAATTAAGTATGCATGTATTTATTTAGTTAGTTACTTCAGCTGGATTACAGGATCTGTGTAGCCTATACATAGTAAGGCCTTGTTAATTTTAATTCTGGTGGTTGCTAAAAAACATTTAGTAGAAAATAGAAATCAAAGTTTAAACCAGCCATATTTGAAGTAGAGAATAGCGGAGATAAAAACAACTGGAACTGGGATCTGTAGAAAAGTGTAAGAGCAAATTACACAGAAAAGATGGAAATTGTAGGAACAATGCATGCAGAATAATCTTTTGAAGGAGGAGTGAAATTTAAGGAAAGGCAGTAATGCTGGATTGATGATAATTGTACAGAAGACTGTATGTGATGCGTAATGATTCTAAATGTGAATATGTTAATATGGTTTGTTTTCTTTTTTTATAAAGGTATGTTTACCTATGTCATAAATGATAATTCAATAAAGGTGTTAAAATGAAAAAAGAAGGCCAGGCTGTAGAAAAATAGCCTAGTCTATCCTTGTTGGGAAATATAAAGGGAAGCTTAAAGTGAGAATTACTTGTTGTAGCTACTTGTTTCATTTGTTTCTGGCACCTTTTCACTTTTTTGCTAACAAAAGTATGATTTTGCATTCTAGTGCCAGTAGAAACGTAGCCTGGTCTGTAAAAATTGGGGAACAGTCAGAGAAGCCTAAAGTAAGATTGTTTCATTGTCCATAGGGATTTTTAGTTGGTTTAGTCACTTTTTGAGTCCATAAATTTGATGCATTTGCACAGCTCTTGGCTCAGTTCCAGAGAACTCAAACACTTGCCCTGGGATTCAGCAAGAAGCTGCAGGGACCATTCCTGCTCAGCATGGCAACGTGCAACGAATATTTATGAAGGCGCACTGCCATGCTCTAAAACAGACATGGTTCCATGTATGAGCGCAGGGGTTGTGTCTGAGAGGAGAGCTCTCACAATACACATGCCCCCTTCTCTCCAGAATTGCCTTTTGGCAATTAAAAATGAGCGAGAACACTCATAACACCCCCAACCCATCAGGATAACAACTCTGTGGTCAAAGGCATAAGGCACAATCGTCCCTACCAAGCATACCTCTCAACTGTACAGATTTTCGCAGAATTACCAGATTTTTGCCTCATATTTTTGGTATGCTCCTCCTAAAATCTGTACCTTTCTGGCAAATAGCTGAAGACTGAAGTCACTAAATAATGACAAAACATTTGAGTTTAAGACTCCACATCTTCCAGAAAATCCATGCTAATGTAAAACTATTATTCTAACAACTTTTTATGTTTGTAAGATCAATATTTAAAATCTGTCTGAATTTGTCCCCCAATCATTTTAGGATTTGTACAGATATTTTGCTCTAAGAGGTTGAGAGGTATGCTTCCAAGCCAAAAGTTGTTAGAATAACACAGGTAGCATAAACACATAGCGCACACCTCCCAACCCATCAGAGTAAGGAATGTGGACAAAGTCAAAAGGGATAACTGTCCCACAAAGCAGAAAGTTGTTAAAATAACAGGTTCAGCATTAGCAAAGATATTCTGAAGGGTATAGATAAAATAACACAACAAAACTGTTTTTTTTTTCTATAAATGCGATAAAGTTTAAGCATAGCTGCGTAGGTGTGCCCGTTGCTTAGCTACACTTAGTCCAGCTTAAACAGCAAAAGAAGTTAAATGGCAAAAGACATCCAACATCAGCAATATTGGAATAGTGTAGTGAGTAGAGTGTACACTTTGCAAACAGCCATTCCTGGTTTGATCCCCACTGTAACCAATTTGCATTTTACCTGTGAAAGCAGTACATAAACATTTTTTTATTATTAGCTACTAAATAACATATATTTGTTAACCGGAGTACTGCATTAGGTCCAGATGTGAGGTGTCAGTTTAATAAAGTTGTGAAATCCCCATATAAACACAAGTGCCCCATACAGTATAGTCACACATGAATAAATGTAATGAAAGCACATTGGGGGATGTCAGGGACAGCAAACAAATTTATAATATGTAATGGATGATGAATCAATGCAATACAGCATATAGTCTATAAAATGAAAAATAAGCAATGCTAAGCATTCCACAGCTCTGATTGCCAGGTGTAAGCATTGTGTAAATATGACTGCTAAGCAATGAGTAGCCCAGCTAAGTGGATTTGCCCATCAGTAAGCAGTGCTGAACCTGTCCCTTTAAGTACTGCCGACCTTAGCTAAGCAGGTTTGCCCATAGCTTAGCTTAGCTCAGCATATTCAAAACCGTCCAATCATGGCAAAGGGAGGGAAATCAGCCGTATTTAAACCCCCACAGGTGGGAATACAGCTCATAACTGGTTGCAGCTTCCCACTGTAGGCAGTATGGCAAGAGTCGGTGAGGGCATGTGCTTCCGTGTGCAGCGCTGGGGCATACAGGAGTCTAAGGTCATGGTAGGATTCCTGTTACAAAACCATGAAGAAAGACTGCTGCAGGCCCAGTACCAAGGCTCCCAATATAAAGCGGAAGCCTGGGACCACCTCACCCGTGATCTCACCAGTGCCACTGGTATCCCTCGGACTGGTGAGGAGGTCCGGCACCACTATGCTGACTGTAAGCAGAGAAAGAAGGAGCTCTTGGACAAGTGGGTCCAAGAAGCAAGGCAGAGGGGTGATGTCCCAGCAGTGTGTAAGTACTCATACTAATAACTGTTTACTAATGTCCAGCCTGTGTATATGATGGATAGGTATGTCTAAATATTTTTCTATTTCCCTTAAAGCTGCAGCTGAGTGGACTGTGAATCAGGACGCCCATGCTAGTAGGCTGCAAAGGCAGCATCATGAGATTGGTGAGTAACAATCCTGCTTGTAGTAGTCATACCAAATAAATATAAAGTAATAGAAAGTCACCTGGCAGTATAAAAACTTGTGTATGGGTTGTACTGAATAAACCAGACAATATGACAGTAATAGTCCCATATAGGTCATATTTAAATAAAACTGTAACTGCCTGGCAATAAAGCTCTAAATCCTGGATTGGTTGTGTTTACTCTAGTATTGTATGGCATTCATTGTTACATTCTCTGAATAGTAATGTTGTGTTAACCACTGTTACCCACACTGTGCTACATAAAAAAATGTCTAGGAATGTTTGTATAAGACTGTTGTAAGTACATGATGAGACTGTACAACCAAGAGAGACGTAGACTGAAGCGATAAACAGGAATATCCAATAACACACTCTACTGCAACTTAAATTGTTGTCTTTTTAGCAGACACAGCCACGGTTCGAATCCTGAGAGTGGTAGTAAGCTGTATGCATGATCATATCTCTCAACTGTACAGATTTTACAGAATGTTCAGATAATTGGTCCATATTTTCTGCTTGTTCCTCTGTCCCCCTGGCAAATCAGTAGGATGATCTCAGGATTGTAGTCACAAAATAATGACATACATTTGATTTTCAGATCTCAAAACCTTCATAGGTTCATACTAGGCTATCTGCCGTAGGGCATTTATAAGCCTAGCCAGAGTGTGTTTGGCTTTTGCCACCCATTTTAAATGAATTTTGCTATTCCCTTTTTCGAGGTTAGTATACTGTGCCTCTGTCTAACAGTGACACAGAAGTGATACACGGGATAAACCTACTATCTCTCATCCACTCATCAAGATTCCTCTTGAAGAGAGTCAGTGAGGGACGCTGCCTAACCTGGACTGGGATTTTATTCCAGAGTGAAGGGAGCCTCTGGGTTATGAATCTGTCCCTCCAGCATGTCCTATTTATTTCAGTGCTGAGGTTCAACTCTCTCGAGTGCGTAGCTGGATGGGATTTGGATTTTCTGAGGTGCAGCATGTCCATTAATTCCGGGTTGGACATGGCTTTATACGTCAGGCACAGATCGCCTCTGAGCAGGTGGTATGCCACTGAGTAGAGCTGGAGTTTCTTTAACCGGGCAGCATATGGAATCTGTTCGAGCCCTTTGATCCTCTTGGTGAGGTACTTTTGGGGTCTTTCCAGTTGCTGCAGGTGTCTGGTAAGGTACTTCCCAAAAGGGGCATTGTACTCAATTATGGGCCTGATGAGGGATGATGACCTCCCCTGATCTAGATGTGAATCCCTTCATGATTAGGTGGGCTATATAAAATGTTTTTCTAACCACTTTGGCCACGTGGTTGCCAAATGAGAGATTGCTATCAACTTGGGTCTCCAGGTCCCTAATTACTTCTTCCGTACTTAATGGATTACCACCTATGTGGCAATTTGTGGGCACTTTGTTTTTGCCAAAGGGGATGACTATACACTTTTTGGCGTTTAGCTTGAGGCCATGGCTCTGACACCAGTTATCTGTTTCTATGAGGCCCTTTTGTAGGATGCTTGTGTCGGCTGGAGAGTCTATTATGGCGCCCAGTTTGCAGTCACCTGTGAACTTGGTCAGCCACAGTCCTTCCGTGCTAGCCTGTACCACCGAGAAATATATACCGAACAAGAGAGGTCCCAGGACTGAGCCTTGCGGGATGCCACTTGTAACTGGTTTGGAGTCTGACATGGCTCCAGCAATTCTAACCATGTGGGTTCTGTCCTTGAGCCAGTTTGCAACCCATCTAGTGACATAGGGGTTTATATTTAAGCTGGTGAGCTTATCTATAATGCCCGAGTGGGGTATTGTATCGAAGGCTTTTGCAAGGTCCAAGTAGGCTGTGTGGACCACCTTCCCCTCGTCAATGGCCTTGGTGACTGTTTCAAAGAAATTGACCAGGTTTAAGAGGCAGGATCTGCCCTTAACAAGGCCAAACTGGGTAGGATCCAGTGTCTGTAGGTCCCCAATATCTTTATTTATGAGGTCCAAAATGATCCTTTCCATAGCTTTGCATACCAAGCTAGTCAAGCTTATGGGGTGATAGTTTCCAGGATCCATTGAGGCACCACCTTTGTGGAGAGGGACCACTGTTGCTGTATGCCACTCTTTGGGTACATATCCTGTAGTAAGGCTGATATTGAACAGTAGTTTTATGTTTGGGTTTAGTTCTTCTTGGAGTTCATGTAGGACGCAGCCTGGGACACCGTCTGGTCCCATTGATGCTGTGTTTTTTGCTTTGGAGAGGGCGGCTCTTACCTGAGCATCTGAGATGTCGGGGGGGCAGCACTCTGCTGGGATAGATATTTGCCCTTTTGGTGGAGAAGGGGGGGAGAAGTTTGCGCTGAACCTGTCAGCTAGGATGTTGGCAATGTCTGTGGGTTCGGTGTATTTTTTTGTCATTTTGGACTAATTCTGAGCATATCTGGGAATTCCCACCCAGGTTCCTAACATAACTAAAGAAATCCTTGTGATTATCCTTAGTGTCCTGTGCAATTTTTCTCTCGAAGCTGGCCTTAGATGATTTTATGAGTGCCCGTAGTTTTTTGCTAATACTGATCAGCGATGCCTTCCCTTTTTGGGATTTTGATCTATCATGCAGTAACTTCCTCCTTCTATTGTATAGTTTGTTTATGGCTGGGGTCCACCAGACAGGACGCCTAACTTTGGAGGATTGGGTCTTGGTTTTATTTGGGATTGCATGATCCATACATTCCTGAAGGTGTTCATAGAATGCGTTTATAAAGGATTCTGCAGTCTGGGCCGTATTTTCCACAGACTCGGGGGCTTTGAAGGATTCCACCTCGGTTTTGAGGAGTGTGAAATTTGCATTAGAGATGTTTTTCACTGTGGTTTTCTGGGCAGGGGCTGTGGTCGGGATGTGAATATCTAGTGAGATTAGTTTATGGTCTGATCTTACCAGTGAGGGATACACTTCTGGTCTGGAGCATAGAGTCCCCATGTTGGTGACAATCAGGTCCAGTATGTTTTCCCCTCTTGTGGAAGTGGCAACAAGTTGTTCCATAGTATTTGAGTTTATAAATTCTAGGAACCTTTGGGCTAGGGTGTTGGAGCTAGAGTAATGCTCCCAGTCTATGATAGGGTAGTTAAAGTCACCCAATATAATGGTGTTTGGAAAGACCTTCATATTTTCCAGTGTTCTCAGGAAGGCCGAGTGGGGTTCCTGGGTTTGGGAGGGTGGTCTGTAGCAGGCTATAAACTGGAAGGCAGTTTTACCCACTGTTAGTTGCACATGGATAGTCTCTGATGCTTCGTGCTGTGCCACCAACCTGGAGGTGTGTGTATCTTTGACGAATATTGATACTCCCCCTCCTGTTGTGGTTCGGTCCAAGTCTTGGGACCAAAAAACATGGTATGAGGTATAACCTGGTAGTGCTGGGGTGCTCTCGGGATCCTTGAACCAGGTTTCTGTTACTGCACAGATATCAGTGTTCTCCATGCTAAGGAGAGTTTCGAGTGTGTGCATCTTGAGGTTTAGACTTCTGGCGTTGAGTAGCATTACTCTTAGTTTATCATCCCTTGTGATACCTATGGAAGTGGGTTTGTCTTTTGAGCCTTGCCTAAAAAAGGCACTATGGGGGTGGCAAGAGCCTTTGCCAATATCCGAAAGCCCAGAGGTGACAGGTGCAAGCCATCCCTAGCGAAGCATCGTGGCTTGTCGAGCATGTCATCCCAGGCAGACAGGCATTGGATCCCCTTTCAGAAAATGTATATTAAAATAAATCATGTCACTCATGCAACTCTCCAAGTTTATGACAGCAATATTCAAAACATGTCCCTATTTGTACCCCCATGTTGAAAAGCTTTGTCCAGAGTGTGTGCATTAAGAGACGGAGAGGTATGTGCATAATATTAACTTTGAATCTGGGAATATTTGTAGAAACAGTCAGGTAGTGTTAACAAACATTCCCTCCACAGGTCTACCAGGTAAGAAATTTAGAATTTAGCTATAAGACAGTTGAAGTATACACTGTGTACAGACATACCGCTGCCCAAACCAAGGCCATAGGGTATTGTAATAATACCTGTACCTTAATGATCGGAGCAATGATCATTAAAGTTGTGAGTATTACAAGGATATATAAGTTAATTGACATCTCTCTCTCCCCCCACCATATCTGCAACAATAATCTAAATACACAAATCAATGGGTATGTTTACACCAAACCTACTATTGAGACATATGTCCTATTGTTCAATAAATATTGAAATGTATAGGAAGGCTGGTCCCAACAGACCCACTTCTCCCACCTCATCTGGCCATGGTACTGGGCCCCAGCATGCCTGGGACCCACCCCAGGACCTCCTCGTCTGCAAGTCCTGCACCACCTTCAGGTGGAACTGCCTCAGGGGATGGGGTTTATCCCATGCCTAAGAGTGGGCACAGACAGGATCCTGTCACCTGAAGTCAGGTTCAGGGATTGGTGTGTAGTGTTCTCCAAAGGGAGTTTTGAGATCTGCTATGCCACCTTGAGGGCTGTGTGGCTCATTTAGAGGGTCAGCCTTCCCTTCCTGCTCAGCCCCCAGAATAGCCACCTTTAGGGCTGTGAAGGTGCAGTGGTGACTGCCCATGGGTGGGGACCTCAGTTCCACTGTTTTCATTTGGGGTATCATGAGCTTCCTATTCCCAAACACCCCTCCCCATCCAAGGTGTTTACCCCCACATGTGTCATATACTGTCCCTGTATGCTGTCTTGTCTGTCCTCTTTCCCAACCTACCTCCCCAAATATACCTACTATCCTTCCTCAGCATCCCACTTTCACCTTAAAAAAGGGGGCAATCTGTTTCCCAAAAAAAAATTTCACCCATGCATAGCTGTCCATTTTGCACCCATGTCCACTGGACACATTGTAGTCTGGTCTAAATGGCTTCATAACACATTATTGTTGTCCTTATCCCTCTCTCAGGTGATTGAGTGTCCAAATCCACCTCCCAATTCAGTACATACAGCTGTTGTTGCAAAAGAAATGGACAGCTATGTACCTTCCCTACACCCGTCCTGCGCATCCCTAGCTACTTTCCCTATTGTTTTTCCATCTGCGTGCCCCCTTTTTCACCACTTTCCTATCACCCCTTTTTTCTTTTCTTTTAAAACAATACCCCATCCCCATAAAATGTCTTACAAAGGCAAGCCTGTTTGTGTGGCAGCAAGCAATGGCTATGCAGATTAAACACTGTCAGGCTAACTGTCTGTAAGCCTATTTAACCAGAAGTTAGCATTGCTTACCACTGAGCAAACCTGCTTGCAACTGCTTAAAAGTGCCTTAATCACTTTGGATCCAACAGTGCTTGTTCTGCTCAGCAACAAAATAATCAGCCCTTGCAAGTCTCAAACCCAGAACCCTGTACACCATAGACACAGTGATTTACCATTAAGCCATTTGAGATATACATAAATGTGATGGTTTCTCAAACATATCATTTAGCACAGTCATACAACAGTAGGGAAAATGTATTTATATATGTAGATGTATGTATGTATGTATGTACGTGCGTGTGTGTGTGTGTGTAGATATATATATATATATATATATATATATATATATATATATATATATATATATATATATGTGTATATATGTATATATGTAGACATACATGTCTATATATATATATATATATATATATATATATATATATATATGTCTGTGTGTATATATATATATATATATATATATATTGCATTCGCACATTGGATCCACACTCTGAACCTCTCACTGCAAAACATCTGATAAAGGCACTGTTAATGGGGGTGAAGGGGCCCAAAATAGGGATCTCTTGTAATTATTGCCATTATCCCTTCCTCCACAGCTGAACTGATCTGCCTGGCAACACAATAACCAGCACTTGCAAGTTTTGAACCCAGGACCCTGCACAACATAGCCACAATAAGTTAACAGTAAGCCATCTCAGCTGTAAGATATCAGGATGATTTCTCTAACATATCATGCAGAACAGTCAGTCTACCATACGGAATATACAATGTAGAAGCAGTAAACATTCCAATGATACATATGCTTACCCACACACACACACATATATACATATACATATATGCATATATAGACATGTATAAAAAGAGTATATATAGAGGGTGAACATCATATAAAACAGCCATTATTCCTACAATTGCCACCTTTTCAAATGACCAGGGTTTGAGTCTTTCCTACAAATGAGAATTATTGCATGAAACATATACCCACCCACAATGCAAAGGACATGACACCACACACAGGTTTGCATACATAGAAATGTTTATTTGTGTACTATTTCAGTTGTTTATGTAATTTCTTATAGCAGTTAGGTGTTTGAAATACATAACTGATTAATGCAACTCTCAAACAAAACATATGATACAGTAATCTACAAAACATAATATACTTTGCTGTCTAGGCTAAAGCCTTCAAGTATCACAACAGTAAAAAACACACTTGCCTTGAAGATAAGAATCCATCAACATTTAATTACAGATGTAGTTCAGAAGCCTCTAATTACACGCTGTATTCAACCCCTAGGGGGAAAAGTATTAGTTGTCACAATGTAAATGTGTCTGTTACATAACAGTGCTTAAATTAAAATGTCACTATCACACTGACAAACAGAACTGTCTTTAAGACAGTAAGCTCTAGCCCACCACTTTTCCCATGATGAAATATATGAAAATGTACAGCCATATACCTTAATTTTTCTTACTACTGATATCCCTCACATGTTGTAACAGCCTAGGTTAAAAACATTTAATACCCCTCCCCCATAAAATGTCTTACAAGGGCATATAACAGTGTTCTCCATACACTGACCTCCTGACTGTACAAGGTCACACATGTTTTGTTCAGCTGTAGCCCTCATATATATGGATCCTACCCCACAAATTGTGTGGGAGTCCATAATATCACTGGAATGATAGCAGGAATGCCAGCACTAAATAATGATAGGCCATTGCCTAACAACCTCTTACTGCATGACATCTGTACAAAGCCTGGTATATAGGTGGAGGACAGAGGCTGAAACACAGGGCCATATTTGAAATTTTGTTGCTACACACTGTGAAAGTTACTGGCGTTACAAACGTGGTTGCAACATACCCTTACACAGGAATATGAAGTCAGAAACACAAATGGATGTTGCCATGTACTGATAGCAATCAACAGAGGGAATGGCACTGATATGTCAGAGACAAGACCTGTGTGGTGAACAGACAAAACATAACATCCAATCCTCTGTCCATCATGTGGATAGGCCCACAGCTGACAGCTATGCAGACAGACTGCATTCCATGCAAAACTAGCATGTACACACAAACCCTGTAAAACTAGAAGTATTCAATGCATATAACAGCAATACTCACACACTGTCCCTAGGTCTGGAACCTTATACAAACATGTAGTTGGCCTGTACCCACATGTCCTGTTGTAAGAGGTATTGCTACCTGCTGTCTGTAACACTGCTGCCCGTAGGATGTCTTTCCATGCAAAACTAGCATGTACACACAAACCCTGTAAAACTAGCAGTATTCAATGCATATTAGAGCAATACTCGCACACTGTTCCTAGGTCTGGAACCTTATACAAACATGTAGTTGGCCTCTGTCCACAAGTCCTGCTGTAAGAGGTATTGCTACCTGCTGTCTGTAACACTGCTGCCCGCACACAGGAAGGATGTCTTCCATACAGGAAAGGTAAACGTACAACACCAACATGATATAGTCATTTATAGTAGTGGGTTGCTATGACATTGGCTATTGGAAGTACTACACAGCTGACTGCATGCAATTAGTAAGTGGGGAACATCAGTTGGTGCAGAGGCCATCACCTGATCATGAGCATCACCTACAAAAGCCATGCTGCAACCTATTCAAACCAGCTCAATCCCTGTAGTGGAGAGAGAGAGAGAGAGAGAGAGATAAAGAGAAAGTGAAATAAAAAAAATTAATACTAAAAAACAAAAAAATCTACAAAAAAAGTTAAAACAAACAAGGAAGACATTCAAATGGTACACAGAAGAGAGCACAATAATAAAACAGGTATGTTAAACATGTCAGCATGTCATTGAATGTAGTACTTGGTCTGTAATAATGGGATAGATGATGTCGAAAGATTTATATGTGCCATCAAGACTTGCTGTAATCATGTCCTGCTGAACAATTGCTATGGACATAGCATCTGGCCTTGTGGGCAGTAGGCCATACCTGTCAACTGTACAGATCTGCACAAAATGTCAAGATTTAAGCCATCATAGTGTTTGTTTTGTTCCTCCGAACATGTATATTAGTCTGGCAAATAGCTGAAGGTGGAAGTAATGAAGTCATGATAGAAACATGAGTTTCAGACCCTGCCACCTTCAGAACAGTCATGGTAATGTGAAATGTATCATGCACAAACTTCATAGGTTTGCAATAGGCATATCTATGATCTGTCCCTATATATCCCCCCTTAATGTTAGACTGTGTCCACATTTGATGCTCTGTTTTGTAGCAAGGCAGAACAGTGCAGCTGTGGAAAAGGGAGGTTCAGAGTGTGGATCCGATGTCTGAATGCACTATATATGTATATATATATATATATATATATATATATATATGTATAGACATGTTGTTGTGTCTTTCGGCTTTTCCCGGTTAGGAGTTGCCACAGTGGAACGCCAGTCTGCTAATGATTGGCAGTTGATTTTTACATGCCGGGTTGCCAGCCCTGACGCACAACCTTCAATGAAGGTACGCCCATTCACGCATGTCTCCACACAGAAGTAGACATGTATGTCTACATATATACAGACACACACACACACACACACACACACACACACAAATATATATATATATATATATATATATATATATATATATATATATAAAATACATTTTCCTTACTGTTGAATGACTGTGCTGCATAATATGTTTGAGAAAACATCACACATATCTGCAACTCAAATGGCTTAGTGTTAGACACTTGCAAGGGCTGATAATTTATTTGCTGGCTAGAACAGGAGCTGTTGAATACAGAGTGATTAAGGGACCTGTAAGCAGTTGTAAGCGGGTGTGAAATGGACAGTTATGTATGGTGTGAAATTCTTATTGGGAACAGATTGCTCTTTTTTGTTAAGGTGAGAGTGGGATGTTGGGAAAGGATAGTAGGTATATTTGGGTAGGTAGGATGGATCAGAAGACAGACAAGACAAACAAGACAGCATACAGGGGCAGTATATGACACATATGGGGGATAAACACCTTTTATGAGGAGAGGTATTTGAAAATTGGAAGCCCATGAACCCCCAAATGGAAATAGTGGGACTGAGGTCCCCACCCATGGGCAGTTACCACTGCTCCTTCATGGCCCTGAAGGTGGCTATGCTGGGAGCTAAGCATTAGGGGCAGTCTGCCCCTCTAATTGCACCATGAGGACCTCAAACTGGTGTAGAAGGTCCCCCAATTCTCTGCGGAGCTCTCTATCCACCAGACCCTGGACCTGACTTCAGGTGACAGATCCTATCTCTTCCCGCTGCCAGGGGGGAGATGAGCACCATCCCCTGAGGTGGTTCCACCTGAAGGTAGTGCAGAACCATTGGATGAGGAGGTCTCGAGATGGGTCCCAGATGTACTGTGGCCTGGTGCCATGGCCAGATGAGGTGGGAGAGGTGGTTCTGCTGGAACAGCCTTCCCAAACATGCTATTGTGTTGCAGTTTTAGAACATATGTGGGTTAGTAATAGTCAACACAATCCAGGATTAGTTATAACAGCATGCATAGATATTCCCATTAACCCAAAAGACCAGATTTGGAACAGTTGCATAGCAAACAGAACACAAGCATATATGGAACCACAGAGAACATTACAATGGCATGCAGGTTATAGTGATAGCAACAGGCCACCAATGATAGTGTTTCAACATGAAACATGAATAGAAACACATTTCAATATTTATTGCACAATAGGATATATGTCGCAACAGTGGGTTTGGTGTAAACATACCCATTCACTTGTGTGTTCAGATTATTGTTGCAGATATGGTGGGAGGGAGAGAGAGATGTCAGTTAACAATTATTATATCATTGCAGTATGAGGTCCTCATACCTTTTTTTTCTGTTTATGTCTTCCAGATACCACGTACCGGGAGCATCTCCTTGCTTATACTCCACAGGAGAATGATATAATAATAAACTTCCTTGTGCAACACCACAAAACCCTCTCTGGACAGATGGCCCATGATCTCCAGGAGAGGACTGCCATGTGGAATGAGCTTATCCACGGGGTAAACAATGTCGGCCTGCATAACCACAGTTATTAGCAGGTGTGACATCGTTGCACTGATCTCATCCACCATGCCCATCAGTGTGCTGCTGCTGCAGTTAGGAGGGACCAGCTAGCCACAGGGGGGGTCATGCCATCCAGCCCCCACTGACACATGCTGAGGAGCTCCTCACCAGCCTTGGGCACCCGCCCAGCAGCCAAGCCAGGAACCTGATGATAGCATTGTGCAGGTGGGTGCTACCCACACAATGGATGAGAAGTGTTCAGGTAAGGCCCCAGGGCACATTAGTAGACCACTGTTGCTTTTCCATCTTCATCTGTAAAGTATCTTCATGAATATGTCAGATAACATAGTCTGTTGCTGCAGTGTAGTAATGAACAGATGTGCATAATCTGTAGTATTGTAGGTTTGTACTGTCGATGTACTGAAATCCTGTTCCCACCCTGTAACAATGCCCCAGGTGTGGCTACATCTCTCACTTAACTATGTAGGTCCTACTGGCATACAGCTGGGGCAGCAGCCTGTAGCTGGTGAGTATGGAGCTGTTTTGTTCAGGTTTGCCAATACACCAGCCATGTGATGGCCATTGTATTTGCCATGCACACATTTAACACACCTACCCATAATGCATGCTGTACATGTTCACTTATTGTTGCTGTTAACTGCACTGCATCACAGTGGTCACCATGGTGGCATATCTGAAGGGAATCTAAGAGTCCTGCAGTATACCTAACAACCTGTAAGCGCAAGATGTGTGGACAGAGATGAACATAATGTTGGGACAAATGGCCTACAGTAGGGACATGTCTGAAACATTACCCTTATACAGTGGCTATAACAGTGTATACACCACTATTACAATGGCAACTGTTACATATCTACACAACGGCATATCACAATACCAAATTGCACACCTTTTCCAACCTGTAACATGATCCTAACATGAGCAATGAATGTGTAATATGGAATCCTATGTTAGGACAACAAATATGGGGAATAACATACCTTAACAAACAGTGGAAGCATATGTGTGCACACACTCCATATAACATATTGTGGATGCAGCTTTTGAGGTACTGATAGCATTCACTCTTCTTGAGTACGCACTTTTCATCAAGTACAGGGCCTCAATGTCAAACCAAGTAATGGTCTGCTATACAAGAAGTATGTGCATGACATTTGCCCACTCACCTGCAACAGAGGCAGCCATGGCTTCCACACATCTTACAAACCATGGAATGGATCCCATACCCAAAAGGTAGCACTCAGGAGTGGGAAGCATAGCCTTACCTCACCATTACATATACCATGGCAAACAGTGCAGACAGTCATGTATGTGATTATGAAGTAGGGACAACATTAATGTAGAAAATAAACAGATGCCCAAAACAAATGACAGCACACGTTGCAAACTGGTCATGGAGGCTGCCCAGAAACATGCACCAACACTGAGGGACTTGCAGGAATGTCTAGCAAGTACAGCCTGTGCAGTACCTGTGTCAACAATTACCTGGACTCGGCATAAGTGTGGCCTATGGGTTAGGGTAATCAGATGGAAGAGTTGTTCTACAGGAAACATCATCCAGGGCTCTCTACAGGTAGCATATGCATAACATCAAGTCTCCCAAAGGCAAGTGTTGCAATGTGTAATGGTGTACCGAGACCAAGGCTGAAACCTACAGACACTATTAATAAAGATACATGTGGTGCACAAGCAACACCACCCTCCACCTCAGGCCCACCATCCCCATCTGTACCTTGCTGGTGCCAGTGTACACCTTTAGGTTTGCTGTTCAATACCAGGAACTAGGCCGGTAGACATGGTGCTTTGAATTTGGAACACTGCAAAATGACACTCGTGTGGCCCATAGGTGTCAGGCAGCTGCAATAAGACTGAGGATGGGGAGGGGTGTCATCCTGAAACATAACAGTGAACTGAAGCATACATCCAAAACTCGCTAAGAATGGCTGTATCTGAACACAGTCAATGTCATGAAAGCACTGTGTGACCTCTAAGGGCTCCATGAGCTGACCTTGCAATCTGACAGAGTTGGGGGATATTTGTAGGGCGAAGTGACCAAATAATGGCAAGTGAAGATGGGCCATGCTAGTATACCCCTTTCAGAAATAGTGACTGCTGTAGTTCACTTAGGTGCTGCAACAAACCATCATGTTAAGGGTGTGCACACTTATTTAACCCACATATTGTATGCATCTCAGCATCTGAACAACAAACACATTTGTTTGATACTGCATTTGATAGCACAGGTCATACGTCACATATCAGGTGTGTGTTATGTTAACATATGCAGTATTGTGGCCCGATTGCATATCAGGGAAGAGGCTGGCATGTCAATTAGGGTGTGTACACTCCTCATAGCCACAGTAAGCTTTGAAGTTGTCAGTGTAATTGGATTTTATGGCTCATATATGCACTGCTGATGAGGCCTGCAAATCAGACGTCAGGCATTCACTACTGACATCTGTTCTGATATCATCCCAGGTATGTGTCAGACAAACACATAAGGGCTGTGAGCAACAGAGAAAACATAACTGCCACACATATACACATTCAGCAATGGTGTGTACACTCATGAGGTATGGTGCACAGTACATGCCAGGGTACTGAACAGGTGCACAGTAATACTGTGCACATGGTTGCAGTGTGTTCCAGGGGAAGGGGCATCACCTACTAACACAACTCATGCATCACAGAGATGCATAATGTTGGTAACAAGGATTGAGTACAGCTGCCCTGCATGCTGTTGAGGGCCATATGTCATGCATGTTGACTGTTGGGTAATGAGAGGTCTTTGTAATATCTTTGTGCCACCTCACCTGTAAGTGTGTGTGTGTGTGTGTGTGTGTGTGTGTGTGTGTGTGTGTGTGTGTGTGTGAGTGTGTGTAGTGGTAAGCAATGACATACAGGTCTTAAATTACATTTTTTGTTTTCCCCACAAAGGTATTGATGTGGGTCAGAATCCCTCCTGCAGTAAAACTGATGTTAGTGTCCATGCAGACTCTGACAATGATGACAGGTATGGTGAGGCACAGCCAGGGTTTTCAGAGGCTGAAGCTGTGCCATTGGTTGATATCCCACTTATATCCACCCCATCCCCGCACACAGTCACAATGCCTATACATACCCATCACCAGTGGCCACAAATGAGGGACAGTTGGCGGGTAATGGCATGGGACAGGACAGTGCGGTGACTATGGCAAGTGTGTCTGTATTCAGCAGCCATAGCCGGATGGCCGGCAAGGTACTACCCATGCAGATGTACAGGGGTGCTCACAGGAAGGTTGCTGGCCATCATGCCCCTGGCAGAAGTACCACAGCAGGTCTCAACAGATGTATATTTCGGGCCATCATGGAGACACAAGCACGTATGTAACATTATACCAGACAGAGTCTGAGGCTCCAGAGGGCTACTCATTCTGCTGTACTTGACAATATCTGTGATCTTGCTGGTGCCCACCATTATTTTGCAGTGGTCCTAGATAGACGGTTGGGTGAGATGGTGGGAATCCTTGATCGTACAATGTCTGTGTTAGAACATATGGTGGGGTAGAGTGACAGCCACGTGGACATAGGTCAGCAACACCAGCAGGTGGAGGTCTACGTGGATGTGCAACAAGTCACAGCCACTGCCATAGTGGCAGTACCAGCACCAAGGTGACATAAACATAGTCCTGGCCAGTCCCAACAGGGACCCAGATCTAGCAGACATTTGTCATCATCAGGGGAGAGTACTATATCTGGGCTTGTACCTGGTAGTACTCGTGGAACCCCTGGCAGGCACAGTTCTCGTGTCTGTGGCTAGACACGGTGAACTGCCACCCTGCCATGTAAGATCTGCAGCTGTCCAACAAACGCCTTGTATAGGGCAGCCAGATGACAGAACTGTGTGCATACATACAAACACACACATCACCCACACAGCTAGGGCACCTCCATACCTACACACACCACTTCTGCGCAGCCCAATTGATAAAGAAACCCCCAAACACATACACATGATGTCAACCAAATGGCTCAGCCTAGGTCTCTGGCAAACCTGCAACACACCCTGTGCATATGATGATACCTGTGCCACATCCCTGTCATCCATACCATCAATGCAGGGACATGCTAATATGGTTCTGATGCACAGGGTGAATGTACTGAGGTTTAGCAATATAATGCTGTGTAACATGTTTTCAGCTGGAATGTTTAATGCTTACATGTCAGGATGTGCAGTTGTCCAGCCATGCTGCATTATAGCTGTTATTAACACTGAGTGATTGTGGTCTCCATAATGTATTCTGTTTGTGTTCTAGGTGTCTATGTGTCAGCAGGATGTTGGTCTGCTGTTGTTTCCTACAAGGGGTATGGCACTGCGGTGATACATTGACTGTGTCATATCCTTGGTACAGCTGAACACAAGTAACAGGTCTGTATAACAATTAATGCATGTGCCACATGGCTGATAGGTCTGAGGGGTGTATACAGGTGAGTGCATGGTGGCTGATGTCAGCAGCCCTTCTACAGTGGACAGTGGTAAGTGTACTGGGTGGCACATACCAAATGTTTGTGAATAACACACACACACACACACACACACACACACACACACACACACACACACACACACACACACACACACAGAGGCTTTGGTGTTTATGCAATACACAGAGAATACTGTACACATAGATGTACTTAATTTTGCAGTGAACTCATTTTAGCCTATGTAATTCCACCAAGACAAAATAGGCAAAATGTCCCATCAGTAAATAATCAGTCTGCCAGTTTAATGTCGTTGACAATGGTAGTGGCAGGGTATATGTCCTCTTCCCCAATGTAGTACAATCCTGGAGTTGGTAAACATAGGTGCACTGGTGTGGGTGGCACAACCCTCCACTTTGGAGGGTGTGGGGTGGTGTAGAACCACACATAGTGTGATTGACAACTACTTAACCTGTTAACATAAACTGTACAGTATTACAGCAGACTAAGAGGGGGGATACACACATCAATAACCCCAATGAAGGTGGCTGTGCCCTTATCATCCACACCCAACTATATATACCAACTCCAGTATCTCTGTACAGCTGTACAGTGGGGAAGAGGGCATTTACACATCTGCTACTAGTTTTGATGGAATGAATTTCCACAAGATGATTCCTTTGAAATGTTAGCGTTTTCCAGTCAGTTCTCAGAAAGATGACCTCCTGGGATATGTAATTTCGGCAAACTGAAGTAGATCCCTTCACACAGACACACACACACACACACACACACATACACACACACACACACACACACACACACACACACACACACACACACACTTACTTGTCAAGACTGAGAGTAGAACACCTACCTAGGTACTTATTGCTACTAATGTGTTTGGCCTGAATTGCACACACTACACAGCTTTTAGGATGAGGTGTGTCCAGAGTTTCTTGTTAAGTGAAGAACATCAACAGGCCTTGTACAGTATGGTAATGGGAGATGTATTGGTTGTTAATGAACAATTTATAAGATGACATGCTGTCATATACACATTGACAAATACATAACAGTCATACACACATCTGAGAGACCTGGGTTTACCAGTGCTAACTACCTTGTCAGTGAGTCCGTTCTGTTACAGATAATTTGCACACATTACATGCATCATTGGGCTGGATAGTATAATCAGTTACCTGTATGGTTGATGGTGACAGTGGTCCTCATACATTGGACCTTGGGACATGTACTGGGAGTACCATGGTGTAAAGACAGTATACCCAGCTCCCACATCCCACACTAGATATTTTGCTCACTAAAACTCATGATACTGCTCTGACATACCCACAATTACACATTGACCAGGACTGCAATACAACCCCTTGTCTATCTAATCGGTGCTACTACAGGGATATGCATTTATTGCACATGCCACATGGATAATAGGGTGAGGGTTTGTCATGGCTCTCCTAATGTCAGCAACATCACTATTCCTTATAATGTATGGTAAGGTGCATTGTATATGTAGAATGTGGCCTCAAAATGCTGTATACTACATATATATACACTTGCACACATACACACACTTGCCAGGACTCAGTGGGTAACCCATGGCTTTTTACCCATTTGTATAAAAGTGTTATGCTGGTACTGCAAGCTCCAGGTAGCCCAAAGGGTGAAGAGTGTAACAAGGTACATTTAATGTCCATTACAGCAACAGCCATATCTAACTATGGCAATGGGGGATGTAGTGCTTGAGAAGGCCCTCAGGGTATTATCAATTACAAGTTACAAACACATAGGCGCTGTTATTCTCAGTAATGCACACTGACACATTTGTCAGTACTGGGGTCCATAGGTGCAGGTGTTCCTATGTGTTTATTTATTTATTTATTTAAACATATGCCCATAACATGTAGTGGAGTCATACCTCAGCACCAATAGTCACAACCTCAAGGGGATGTAATGTAAGTATTGCAGGTATAAATGTAGACTGTTGCTACAGTAAAAAGGGTTGTGATAACAGACACGTGTGGGAATTCACTTCTGAAACTGACACGTACACCATCAGTTACTGACAGACATCATAAGATCATCATAGTGAAGTTCCACACACATCACAGTAATGATCCTGTGGAATACATCAGAGATATGACCAATAAACATGAACAGTCTGACAAAATCTGGTCATCCAGAGGTATACACAGAACTCCTTAGTGCAAGACATGTGGATCAAGCCTGACAAAGTGAATGTTTACAGCCTTGTAAATGGAGATATCACAAAAATACTGGAAAAGATAAGCTCACACAGCTGATGCATTCACACACTTCTGTCTGTCCTTACACATATTAATGGGAAGAGCAGAGGTCCCAGGCCCACATACTTCCCACTAGTTAGTGACATACATCTTCACAGCATCCCACTGCTTTTTCAGAAATAAGTACATCTGACAAATATCTGGACAAAACATCACATTAGGTAAATACACTGAGCTGCTAGGCATGTCACAAAACATTGTATAAACTACAGGCAGACTAACACAACACTAACTCAAGTTTCCTATGGGGGAATACACATGTACTTGCAAATATAGCAGGCACTACAGGCATGTAACAGCATGGAGTAACAGACACCAGTGTGAAAGTGCATACCCATAACCAATCTGAACACAGTCACACTATGGTAAGCCTAATTAATAGTACAGTATATAGACTGTGTGAGCAAAACCATCCTCATATGTGCCACTCACACACTAACCCTACATATACTGGGCCAATACACAGTGTAGTCTGATGCCTGTGGTATGGGACATTTATCAGTCTGGCCCTACAAACATGTACACTGATAGGGTACCGTAAACTGGAGCAGCATGCAACGTCAAATAGAACAGGACCAAAGAACAATGACATCTACCACAGTCTGTACACAGGCCAAGTAACATATTCACAATACACACTCTGTCAGCAATTGCCATATGTACACAGACCTCACTACTGTACAGACTTCTACAGAATGTCTATGTTTTGTCCTCAAATATAAGGCCTACTATACATAACATGTCTAGCAGTGGCTTGTTATCAGGTATGATGTCAGTAAATAATGATGTACCGTACATATGCACTTCTTACTGCATGACATATGAACAAAGGGTGACAGACTTGGGGGATGGAGGCACAAACACAGGTCCAATATTGACATATTGCTGTTCATAGGTTCATACTGGGCTATCTGCCCTAGGGCATTTATAAGCCTAGCCAGAGTGTGTTTGGCTTTTGCCACCCATTTTAAATGAATTTTGCTATGCCCTTTTTCGAGGTTAGTATACTGTGCCTCTGTCTAACAGTGACACAGAAGTGATACCCGGAGTAAACCTACTATCTCCCACCCACTCATCAAGATTCCTCTTGAAGAGAGTCAATGAGGGACTCTGCCTAACCTGGACTGGGATTTTATTCCAGAGTGAAGGGAGCCTCTGGGTTATGAATCTGTCCCTCCAGCATGTCCTATTTATTTCAGTGCTGAGGTTCAAGTCTCGAAAGCGTAGCTCGATGGGATTTGGATTTTCTGAGGTGCAGCATGTCCATTAATTCCGAGTTGGACATGGCTTTATATGTCAGGCACAGATCGCCTCTGAGCAGGCGGTATGCCACTGAGTAGAGCTGGAGTTTCTTTAACCGGGCAGCATATGGCATCTGTTTGAGCCCTTTGATCCTCTTGGTGAGGTACTTTTGGGGTCTTTCCAGTTGCTGCAGGTGTCTGGTAAGGTACATCCCAAAAGGGGCATTGTACTCAATTATGGGCCTGATGAGTGATGAGTAAAGAGGCACGGTGACCTCCCCTGATCTAGATGTGAATCCCTTCATGATTAGGTGGGCTATATAAAATGTTTTTCTAACCACTTTGGCCACGTGGTTGTCAAATGAGAGATTGCTATCAACCTGGGTCCCCAGGTCCCTAATTACTTCTTCCGTACTTAATGGATTACCACATATGGGGTAATTTGTGGGCACTTTGTTTTTGCCGAAGGAGATGACTATACACTTTTTGGTGTTTAGCTTTATCTTGTCACAATGAAAGTTTTTGTGTATGTCATATTGTGTAGTTGGTTGATTTTTAACTTGGTAGTGTTTCATTTTGTTTAAGTACTAGGTTATTGAATTTTATTTATGTGATGGTATAATTTTAAATATGGGTGTTCCTATTTGTTTCTTCAAAAAACCCAATTGATTGGTTAATAGTGAGTTGTCACTTGTATTTAAGATGACTGTTGTAATTTGTATATTGTCTGATGAAGTTTGTGTAATCCATAAACGAAAAGCGCTTAACGTACACTTGTTTGTGCCTCCTTGCTTTCGCTGCTTTGAGTTGTGTTTTTAACAGTTTGTTTTGCCTGCGTGTTTCTACATATGGGTTTATATTTACACTGGTGAGCTTATCTATAATGCCCGAGTGGGGTATTGTATCGAAGGCTTTTGCAAGGTCCAGGTAGGCTGTGTGGACCACCTTCTCCTCGTCAATGGCCTTGGTGACTGTTCCAAAGAAATCAACCAGGTTTAAGAGGCAGGATCTGCCCTTAACAAAGCCAAACTGGGTAGGATCCAGTATCTGTAGGTCCCCAATATCTTTATTTATGAGGTCCATGATGATCCTTTCCATAGCTTTGCAGACCAAGCTAGTCAGGCTTATGGGGTGGTAGTTTCCAGGATCCGTTGAGGCACCACCTTTGTGGAGAGGGACCACTGTTGCTGTACACCACTCTTTGGGTACATATCCTGTAGTAAGGCTGAGATTGAACAGTAGTTTTATGTTTGGGTTTAGTTCTTCTTGGAGTTCATGTAGGATACAGCCCGGGATACCGTCTGGTCCCATTGATGCTGTGTTTTTTGCTTTGGAGAGGGCGGCTCTTACCTGAGCATCTGAGATGTCAGGGGGGCAGCACTCTGCTGGGATAGATATTTTCCCTTTTGGTGGGGAAGGGGGGGAGAAGTTTGCTCTGAACCTGTCAGCTAGGATGTTGGCAATGTCTGTGGGTTCGGTGTATTTTTTGTCATTTTGGACTAATTCTGAGCATATCTGGGAATTCCCACCCAGGTTCCTAACATAACTAAAGAAAGCCTTATGATTATCCTTAGTGTCCTGTGCAATTTTTCTCTCGAAGTTGGCCTTAGACGATTTTATGAGTGCCCGTAGTTTTTTGCTAATACTGATCAGAGATGCCTTCCCTTTTTGGTATTTTGCTCTATCATGTAGTAGCTTCCTCCTTCTATTGTATAGTTTGTTTATGGCTGTGATAAACTGAGAAATATTCTGGTGTAACAGAGTTTGTTATGACATATCTCTTCTGAGGGAAATGAAGTCAGTAACTCACACGGATGTCACCATGTACTGACTGTAGTCATCAGAGTATGCTACTGGATTTCTAAAGATAGGAAATGTGTGAGTAACACACCACATGTAAGACTCCAAACTCCGGCCAGTCTGCAGATAGCCCTACAGGTGAGAGTTTCCTCAACCAAATAACACTGTCATGCCAGACTTTAAATCATGTAGAACAGCCATACCCACACAAACCCTGTTAAGCCAACATTACTTCAAATGTAGAACAGCAATACTTACATTCTGTCCCCATGTCTGGAACACCCTCCTCCTGCTTGTTGGCCTGTCTCCACAGTGTATGTTGTAAGAAGTATTTCCAACTACCCTCTGTGATGCTGTTTGTCAAACACACACATGAAGTCCTGCTCACAGTGAAGGAAAAGGGCCAACACCCACATGAAGTGCTTAGTTATAGGATTGTGTTTCCATGCAATTGGCTACAGGAATGACACCACAGGTGTTCCACATGCAATTAGTAAGTGGAGGGCTGCAATTTATGCAGAGGCCATCAACTGATCATGGGCATTACTTACAAAACTCAAGCTGCTGCCTATGCAAAACAGATGTAGTTTTCCATATCCACCAGATAGGGGGAGAGAGAGAGAGAAAGAGAGACAGTGACAAAGTAAGAAAGGAAGGGAGTAAGACAGTAAGAGCCAAGCTTGTTTGTGTATGATCCGAGGGTGGAGAGTGGTATCTGGGTATTATAAAGGTTGACTATATTGTTTACTAATCCATACTGTCACATAGTAATTGCACATGGCTGTACACATTTATGGGTAAGGATTGTCTACAACAACCTCTACAGTGTTTGAAAACTGTTGGCCTTGAAATATGGGCAATGGGACATATAGGTCCTCAATATAATGATGTAGCAAAACCCACTCTGCAATGGATCCTGTCATTACACAATCACCCCAACAGTATACTGATGACACATACACAAACATATACTTACCAGTATTGGGTTTCAACCCCCTACCTGGCTATGTATTGCTATTATGGTGTTACGCAGTTATTGCACACGCCACGGAACTTACATGTTGGAGAGCTGTCCAAAGGTATCTTTGAAGGTGATTGACATCAGCAACAGTGCTAAAGGACGGTAAGGGAAGTGTAGTAAGTGTGAATGTCCACAAAATCAGGTATCAGTGAAGACACACACACAATCTGTCAGAGAAACACTCACATTATCACAGCTGGCAGGATCAGGATTAGAACTCCCACCTAACTAGTTTGCTACACTACAGTATTACGCAGTCATCACAAGTGCCACAGAGCTTACATGGCTGAAATGTGGCCAAAGGGTTATTTCAAGGTGAATGACATCAGCAGGCATGCTAAATTAGGGCAATGGGAGGTGCAGTGAGTGTGAATGGCTTCAAAATCATTAATCTACACACACACACACACACACACACACACACACACACACACACACACACACACACACTTGCCAGTACTGAGATGCATAAGTTCATTGCTTCACAGGTGTGTAGTAGGTGAATAGGCCTGAAGGCTGTACAAGGCTAGGCAAAGAGAATACCTTGGCATCAGGCCCCATGGCAATAGTCCCCAGAGTGGCTCAGGGGTGTAGTCCCTGGACTGGTCCCCATGGGTGGGTATTGTATTCACCACCCACTATCTGGGTTACTATTGTGGGTGGCCAGTGATGTACACACATTTATATTCTATAACATGGACAGTGTCTGGGTTGTGCACATGTCCCACATGCATGTTCTTTGACATGTGGAAGTGTACTTGAGGTCTCTGGGGCATGTTGGGTGGACAGACTGTTATCTTTTGATGTAGCATTCCTGACCTTATTTGGTGAGACCTGGCTATGGAACTGAGGTTGTGCTTGCACTTACATTGACAGCATGATACAGGTATTCAGTGGAGTTATTATGAGTTAATGGCGTCTGTCCATACAGGGCATGTGTATAAGGCATGGTATTCCCTTTGTAGGTTACATTTGCAGACTCTACAGATGTTGCAGGCATCCAGTGGGGAACATAGCAAAAGGGCCACTATAAGCATTTATTTGCCTACTGCATGGATGGAACAGGGTGCCATGTGATTTTACTTGCTGGATAACACACAGTCAGGAGATGCAACACATCACAGTACTTTCTGATGTCAGTGGCACTGTTGTGGTCAACAGGCATGTAGTTCACTACAATCACACAATGGTTACTATCTGTGAGGCAATATGTAGGGAACTCCCAATATAGTGGTTGTTGCCTAGCCAAGTGTGTTTGTGTATGAGACATGGGTGGAGAGTGTGCTCTGAGTAATAGAAGGGTTGCCTATATTGTTCACCAATCCATAATGTCACATGTAGGGCTATGGATTGTCTACATCAGCCTCTCTGGTGTTTGACATCAGTTGTGCTTGTAAGGTGGACATTGTGACATATACTAGGTCCTCAACATAATAATTTAGCAAAACCCACCCCACAATGCATCCAGTTATTACACAATCACAGCAACCTCCACACAGGATACTGATGACAGACACACACGCACACTTGCCAGTACTGAGATTCAAACCCCTACCTAGCTGTGTATTGCTACTATAGGGTACCGCATTTATCGCACGTGCCACGAACATATAGAATGGATGTTGTCCCAAGGTACTTCTAAGGTGAGGAACATCACCACCCCTTATAAATACTGCCATTGGGTAATGTAGTGGGTGAGAGATTCCAAAAATAATTTTATCCTAAACACACATTTGCCAGGGGTGAGGTTCAAACCTCTATGTAACAATCTTTACAGACCATTACGGTTACACATTTAACACATGCACCACTGACCTGACATGGCTTAGGGTTGGCAACAGATACTTCTAAGGTGGATAAAATCTGCAGGACTGCTAAAGTCAGGCTCTGAGATGTGTACTGGGTGTAAATTGAGACAAAATCTTTGAGGTACACACATACATATGGACACACACTTGCCACAGATGAGATTTAAAACCATACCTGTGTAGTTACTGCTACTACATTGTTCTGCATTTATGGCATGCGCCATGGAGCTTACAAGCTTACAAGTATCTTTGAAGGTGACTAACAGCAGCAGCAGTGCTAAAGAAGGGGTAAGGGGAGAGAAGTAAGTGTGAATATCCATAATATCAGGTATTATCAAGGACACACACACTCTCTTACACACAGTTTAATAGTTGCCATGCCTGGGATTAGAACTCCTATCTAACTAGTATGTTACACTATAGCATTATGCAGTTATCGCATGCAACACAGAGCTTATAGGGCTGGCCCTTGTCCAAAGGGGTATTTCAAGGTGACTGACATCAGGCTTGCTAAAGTAGGGCAATGGGAGGTGTAGTGACAGTGAATGGCCTCAAAATCATTAATCTCTGCATACACACACACACACACACACACACACACACACACACACACACACACACACACACACAGAGTTTCACAGTTGCCATGTCTGGGATTAGAACTCCTACCTAACTAGTATGTTACACTACAGCATAATGCAGTTATCGCACATGCCACTGAGCTTAGAGGGCTGGCCCTTCTCCAAAGGGGTATTTCAAGGTGACTGACATCAGCAGGCTTGCTAAAGTAGGGCAATGGGAGGTGTAATGACTGTGAATAGCCTTAAAATCATTAATATCCACACACACACACACACACACACACACACACACACACACACACACACACACACACACAGTTTCACAGTTGCTATGTCAGGGATTAGAACTCCTACCTAACTATTATGTTACACTATAGCATTATGCAGTTATCACAGCCCCATGGAGCTTATGGGGCTGAGACTTGGCCAGAGGGTTATTTCAAGTTGACTGACATCAGCATGAGTGCTAACATGGGCAATCGGAAGTGCAGTGTGTGTGAATGGGCCATAAACCATTCCTCTGGAAACACACACACAACACTCAGTCGCACACAACTTTACATTTGACAGGACTGGGTATACAAATGCTAGATGAATACTGATTTGTACTATCATGTTACACAGTTATCACAAGCATCACAGACACTATAGGGCTGACGGCTACCAAAAGCAAATGTTTACAGTGATTGACATTGGCACATCATGTGATATTGGCCAATTGGATGTGTGGTGGGTGGGACAGGCCTTGT
Source organism: Protopterus annectens (assembly GCF_019279795.1). Taxonomy (NCBI): domain Eukaryota; kingdom Metazoa; phylum Chordata; order Ceratodontiformes; family Protopteridae; genus Protopterus; species Protopterus annectens. The sequence continues at coordinate 677,290,838 of NC_056749.1, read as the reverse complement.
GATGGAAATCTCTTTGTCACTGACTGTCTCTCTCTTCCCCACATCCCTATGTGTGCATGTTTGACATATTAAAGTGAGTTGGCCTGGGATATGTGTGAGTATCCCTATCCAATGTGTGTGCAAAGTATGAATGGTGTGCAATGTGGTGTGTGTGTGCAGACATCTGTGACTGACAGATATCTATAGTCCACTGTTGTCAGACATGGGCTTCATTTCTCTAAGTGTAGGAGCATGCCTAGTATGACCTTCTGTATTGAGTGTGTGAATCCATTCCAGGTAAATTGTACTCCAGTGCAGGATTTTGTGTTCTACACCTACAGCTAGCAATTTATTTCTGCAGGATATCTGTAGACAGGTTGACAATATGGAGTCACAATAGGCAAAAGATAGTGGGATACTGTAACCATTGTGTCTGTGTTGCTTGTGTTACATGGTTGGTGTTAGCAGATATATTTAGACATATGTACTGTTTTACACTGTGATTTATTATGTCATCAACTACTGATAGATATACTTATTTGCTCACAGTTATTAACTGGGAAATAAAAGACAAATGAAGCTGTGTCCAGTATTGTGGCCTGCAGCCTACATATTCTTGCACACTCATGCCATTCTAGTGGGGTAGCTGCAGGCAGGCACTTGCTGATGGGTCTGTGTAAATGGTCCAGCACCTTGGTACTGTGGTGGCCGAGGATCTCCTGCTCGTACATCTATCGACCTCACAGAATGGCCATATCCTGCTGTGGCCATACCTCTCAGCTGTACAGATTCACTCAGGTTACCTAGAGGCAGGGCTCATATATCTGGTCAGTTCCCCTTCACATTGTGGTTTACATACATGTGTATGCTCTGAGTTAGTGCAAAATGACAAAAAATACACTGAACCTACAGACATTGCCAACATCATGGCAGACAGGTTCAGTGCAACCCCCCCCCCCCCCAATGAGCAAATGACTATCCCAACAGAGTGTAGCCTCCCTTACATCACAGATGCACAGGTGAGAGCTGCCCTCTCCAAAGCAAAAAACACAACATCAATGGGACTGGATGGTGTCCTGGGCTGCGTTTTACATGAGCTCCAAGAAGGACTGAACCCTCACTTAAAATCACTGTTCAGTCTCAGCCTTACAACAGGATATGTACCCAAAGAATGGCATACTGCAACAGTCGTCCCACTCCATAAAGGTGGTGCCACAACGGACCCCGGAAACTATTGCCCTATAAACCTAACTAGCCTGGTCTGCAAAGCTATGGAGCGTATCATCATGGAACTCATAAACAAAGACATTGGGAACCTCCAAACACTGGATCCTACCCAATTCGGCTTTGTTAAGGGCAGATCTTGTCTCTTGAACCTGGTCAATTTCTTTGAAACAGTCACCAAGGCCATAGACGAAGGGAAGGTAGTCCACACAGCCTACCTTGACCTTGCAAAAGCCTTCGACACAATACCCCACTCGGTCATCATAAATAAGCTCACCAGCTTAAATATCAACCCCTATGTCACAAGATGGGTTGCAAACTGGCTTAGAGATAGAACCCACATGGTCAGAATTGCAGGTGCCATGTCAGACTCTAAACCAGTTACAAGTGGCATCCCACAAGGCTCAGTCCTGGGACCTCTTGTTCGGGTATTTATTTCTCTGAGGTACAGGCTAACACAGGAGGACTATGGCTGACAAAGTTTGCAGATGACTGCAAACTGGGGGCCATAATCGACTCACCGGCTGACACAAGCATCCTCCAAAAAGGTCTCACAGAGACGGATAACTGGTGCCAGAGCCATGGCCTAAAGCTAAATGCCAAAAAGTGCATAGTCATCCCCTTTGGGAAAAACAAAGTGCCCACAAATTACCACATAGGTGGTAATCCATTAAGTATGGAAGAAGTAATTAGGGATTTGGGGACCCAAGTAGGTTGCAATCTCTCCTTTGACAATCACATTGCCAAAGTGGTTAGAAAGACATTCTATATAGCCCACCTTATCACGAAGGGGTTCACATCTAGATCAAGAGAGGTCATTGTGCCCCTCTACTCATCACTCATCAGGCCCATAATTGAATACAATGCCCCATTTGGGATGTACCCTACCCGACACCTTCTACAACTAGAAAGACCCCAAAAGTACCTCACCAAGAGGATCAAGGGACTCAAACAGATGCCCTACGCAGTTAGCCTAAAGAAACTCCAGCTCTACTCAGTTGCTTACCGCCTACTCAGAGGCGATCTGTGCCTGACGTATAAAGCCATGTCCAACCCAGAATTAATGGACATGCTCCACCTCAAGAAATCCAAATCCATGAGAACTACACACTCTGGTGACTTAAACCTCAGCATAGAAATACATAGAACATGCTGGAGGGACAGATTCATATCCCAGAGGCTCCCCTCACTCTGGAACAAAATCCCAATCCATGTCAGACAGAGCCCCTCAATGACCCTCTTCAAGAAGAATCTTGGTGTTTGGATGGGAGATTGTAAATTTACCCCTGGGATGTCTTCTGTGTCACTGCTAGACAGAGGCATGGTAAACTAACCTTAAATGGGCTATCTTCTGTGACCTACTATACAGAGGCACAGTCAACTAATCTAAGAAGGGTGGCGAAAGCCAAACACACTCTGGCTAGGCTTGTAAATGCCCTAGGGCAGATAGCCTAGTATCAACCTATGAACAAGCCGGTTTGTAGCCACCCATTACTGGGTTTGCAGGCAGGGGTAGCATGGGCACACATCAGAGTTTCAGACTTCACACACTCCATGGCATCCGTGCTTCTAAACCCTCCCACTCTGTTATTCTATCCTCTTCATAACATTATGCCAGAAATATCTGAGAAGTATTCCTATAGTTGTCCCTTCATCCCAGCGGTATTTAGGGGTTGGTCCACAGTTCATGCAGTAGGACATGGTGGGCATGCTACTGGGATTTGTCGACATGGCCTTGCATTTGTGTTCTGTGGACTGCGTTATGTTGTTAGTTGGGACCCCATGTGATAACATACATTGGCAGTATGGGTGAGGTACAGGTATTTGACAGAGGACTGTAGGGCATTTGGTAGTGATGCAGGCCATCTGTAGCAGGCCAATGCATTCTGTCACTCCTACAGTCCTAGGCTGTGAGCCACTGGATTCCCCTGGCGTGACAAGGTAGGTGTGCGAGGTGTTAATGGCAATAGTTCCTGTCCATATTAATCCATTTTTCTGGATGCTGGCAGGGTGTTGCTTACAGCTAGGGACACACCTGCATGGGACACCTCTTCAGCATGCTGCATTCTGTGGGTATTCCCATACAGAAGTGGGGGTCATACTGTACTCATTCCCAACAGCAGGGATATGACCTGTGATAAACCTGTGGCTGATGGTGGGGTGAGCTGAGTGTATGTGTGATATGGAAGCTTCTTGCAGCTAACTCACAGATATACATGGGACATTACCCTTATGCTGCCTTGTGTGGGGACATAGGCAGTCTCTCATTACTTCATAACTGTGCTTTTGTGGTCTGCCAGTGACTGGCCAGACTACATCAGTATTCTATACTACACAGACAACTAATGTGCTGCTAACCTGTATGTACAATTCCAAAGGTGTGTGCAGTTGACAGTTAAATTTTATGTACTCTGTCTAGGGTACTTCCACCTGTGTACTGTGTGTATGTCTGGGCCCACATCCGTGGCATGTCCATCTTTCAGATGGTGACAGATCTTGACATCTGAACAGTGACTATGGATGACTGCTGAATTGGGTCTTGCTGGGATGCATTGTGGTTGGCACTGCAGTTGTCAGAACATGGCCCTGTTATCGACAGTACTGGCCATAGACCACCGAGACACACCTCTCTGTGCCTACATGCTGACCACTTCCACACAATATACAACACACAACAACCTAACACACAGACCTCTGCATATTGTGCACATGCACCAATCTATCCTGTGAATTGGGCCAGCTCAGGTAATCTGTGCTCCACTGTTATTAAATCCACATGTACATGTTATTGCATTTCTACATAGGATTGTGGGGGGTGCACACCTGACAACTGTAACCATTTGTTATGACTGTACTGGTATTTCAGGTACTCTGTTGACTTCTATTTCGTTTTGTATTCTGACCTATCATGCAGACTAGAGCCATATCAGTAGAGTACAGATCTTAGGTTTTATTGACCTACATTTCAGTTTCAGACTTCTTACCCTTCAGAACTAAAATACAACTGCCAGACCTGTTGTAGTCTGTCTGTGTAGGTCTAGAGAGGGGCTGCTCTCCATTCCCATCAATTGAAGGCCTTAGCACATCCTTTCTTTACGGTCATCTACACCTGTCCTTCTGGCTGAGGCTGTTGTTGGGTATGTGAGCCTCACTGACATGGATGTGTGTGTCCTATGGACACACATTTGGGCCACCACATGTACTGCAGTGGGATTTGTCACCTTGTCTAGTACTGCCTAGTATGCTGACACCAGTATTTGTTATGGATTTCATGCTGCCCATATGGGTATCCACTATCTGCTGCCAAACCAGTCAGCCACCCGATTCCCTTGCATGCTCACATCCATACCATAGATACAACTAGCAGAGCATACTACTCATTCAGCAATTGATAGGAAGAGTGACTTACCTTGTGGCTGTGCCAGTACTGAGGATGGTGCTGGAGGGCTGACTATGTCAGATGCACATAGTACTCTACCTATACATGGTAAAGCACAGGTAGTGTCATGTTTGGCATCACTTTTACTCTATGCGCGAGTCAGAGAGAGGTGTCATTCCCTGGGTTCCTACCATGTCAGTGTATGCGCTATGCATTGCCTTTTTGCCAAAGCCTAGGCATACTGGGCATGCCTCCTTCTGCCTACATGGGCAGGCTCAGGTTGTTCCTCCTCCGAGTCACTCTATGCCTGTGCTGGCCTTGGCAATGGTGGGGGGGGTGCGTGGCCCTGCCCCGTGCTGTTCCTGCTTCAACTGTTTCCATAGGAACATATTGTGTAGCATGGCACATACAATGAAAATTTGTGTACATGTAGCTGGAGAGTACTGCAAGGCTCCACCGGATATGTTCAAGCACGGGAACCTTGACTTGTGCATCCCAAACATATGCTCTATTATGATTCTGGTTTATGCGTGCACCTCATTATGGAGTTCTAGTTTGGGTGTGTGTGCGCATTTCTGATGTGTGTGTCCGAGCCACGGCTCCAGTGCATAACCAGCATCCCCCACTAGGTGGCCATATGGGATGTCCCCACTGGCAAATCTCTGGTACAACTGTGTCATATGCCAGATGTGGGAGTCGTGATAGCTTCCAGGGCTACCAGTACTAACATTCATGATAATGCCTTGGGGATCACACACAACCTGGGAGTTGATGGAGGGGAAGCCCTTGCAATTTATGTAGACCCTACCCCGCTCACCAGGTGGTGCTTTGATGTGTATGTGTGTGCAGTCTATAACACCCACTACCTCAGGGTATTCTGCTATTTGGTGGAAATGACACATATTGCTGGTCAATACCTCATGGGTGTTGAGGAAATATATGTGCTTACTGGCATGTGCTGACATGGTATGCAGGAACTGGTGGATAACCCTGGAAGCTGATGCCAGTGAGATCCCTATAATATCCTCAGTTGGCCTTTGGAAGGTACCTGTGGCTAGTATTCTTAAGCCTACACATACCTTGGTATCCACTAGGATGGGTTCCCCTTTGTTGGTTCTGTGTGTGAGGCATGGCCAGCACAGCTCACAATTTGGTGTAGGATGTCCCTGTCCATCCTATAGCGCTCTACTATCTCTGACTCATGTAGGTGGCCCATGGTAGTTTACCCTGGGTCTGTACACTCTTCTCCTTCTCATCACTGTGGGTTGGTCATCAGCATTCTCATCATCACTACCCTCAGCCTCTTTCACATATTGATGTATGTGAGTGACAGCAGTCCCTTAATGTATGAGAGTGACAGTAGACCCTATCATTTTGTTAGTTTTGTCAGGTGACATTTCCCTATCTGTGTACACTGGTAGTATAGAGTTTGTGGGAAAAAACAGAGTGAAAGGTGTTTGCATAGTTTATAGTAGTGTGCTGGGCAAGGCTAGGCTACTGCCTGTGTAACTGGCTGATTTTGATACATTTCACCTGCCAACTATGCTAGTTCTCCATGATTGCCTTCCTACTGTTGTTTTCCCTTCCAATTGCCTTCCTGTTTAAGCCCCGAGGGGCACCGCGCATACCAAGTGCTCAGATGTGAACAGAGCTGCCATTTCCTGTGGGGTTTTTTTTTTGTTTGTTTTGTTTAAAACCCGGTGCACACCCTTTTAGGCAATTTAAACACTGCTAGGCAGCCTCAGACACGCACCCCTTCCTAAGCTGTGCTCAGCTAAGGGCAAACATGGGCCACAGACCTCCAATAAGCTTCCAGCATGCATGACACTCTACCTTATGAAGTCATCTACCTCTTATGCTTATACCATGGTGTTGCTCCACCTACATGGTTGGGTGCAAGCTAACAATGAAGGGAAATCTGTGATTCAGTATCAATCCCCTCATTTGCATAAAACTAACTGCTAATGCATGGTTACAAAACTGACACTCAGCCTTCCCCCTTAGCAACCAATATTCCATGGTATTGTTGTCTTATGCATGCCATTGACTATTATGGCAGAATGCTGATTTTGGTTTAAAAGCTTATTTCTAACTTTTTTCATTATTTTCGAGCCAATCACATTTGGGCACTGTTGCCCTATACTTAAATGGCCGAAATCGGCCAAAAAAAAATAAAAGTGATTTTTTATAATTTTGCAACTATTTCCCATGCCAATGGCCATATATTTGGCCATTGGCATGCCTACTACACTGAGTATATGCTTTCTTTGGAGGTGTCATGCCTCCATTTTGTAATTTACAGAAATGTATTTGGTTAGCATGTCCCAGCAGCTTGTTCCTGGATCGCACATCAGCCATATTGCATGCAGCAGCTCTTGCACTATTCCTGCACGCTGTGCAGAGTTTGCTGAATTGCAGGGTTGGTGTTCTCACTTGTGTTCTCAGAGTGTTTGGCTTGCATCTAGTGCCATCCAAGATAAGATAAGTACTATAAAATGAAAGGAATCGGCCAAAAAAAAATAAAAGTGATTTTTTATAATTTTGCAACTATTTTCCATGCCAATGGCCATATATTTGGCCATTGGCATACCTACTACATTGAGTACATACTTTCTTTGGAGGTGTCATGCCGCCATTTTGTAATTTACAGAAATGTGTTTGGTTAGCGCGTCCCAGGAGCTTGTTCCTGGATCGCACATCAGCCATATTGCATGCAGCAGCTCTTGCACTATTCCTACATGCTGTGCAGAGTTTGCTGAATTCCAGGGTTGGTGTTTTCACTTGTGTTCTCACAATGTTTGGCTTTCATCTAGTGCCATCCAAGATAAGATAAGTACTATAAAATGAAATATAAATTTTTTTTCTAAGCTATTTCTGAAGACCGCTGCTGTATTTTCAAATTATTTCATTGTATATTTCTGCATTTCATCTCTGTAAAATACATTTGTTAATATTACTTAGGTTAAACACTTTGTATTGTTGCCCATTTCCCCACATTTAAAATAAAATATGTCTGTACTTGATATCTTATATTTACCATCAGAATTTGATACGTTTACCGCAGGCTTAGCTGGCTCAGTTTTAAATAATTTATTTTTTATTTTTTATTTATTTATTTTACATTTGTTGACCGGGCTAGTCTAGCTGGATATATGTCCATTTTCAGTAGAGGTCCGGGGAGAAAAGCTCCACACATTTCAAATAAAGTTCACATCTACAGAAGTACATATTTAGAATGCAAATACATTCACCATAAAGAAAACAGAAATTTTAAGTGGTCCCATATTTATAAAGTATATATTAAAAAAAACTACAACATATTTGACTAGACTTAGTACAATTACTAATAAAGTTACAATTAAATGTTGAGAAAGAATAATAGCTAAAAAAAGTATAGTATAAATGTAGATAAGAAAGGAAGATGAAATGAAAGTGAAATAGAGAAGCAGTTGAGCAATACATCTAGTAGAAATATGTGTCACTTTTTTGAGAATACAGTAATAAGTAAGACTATGATGGAGAGGAAGAATAGTAGTTGTTAAAATGAAATTATTTCAGAGATGAGAAGGTAAGGTTGAATCAAGTAATAAGAGTAAGTTGGTCAGTCAGGTTTAACACAGGGGCACATCCAATGTGTTTTCAGGAAGAGCTTAAGTTTGTTTTTAAACAGAGTAATAGAGGGAAGTGTGGAAAGTTCAGAGGGAAGTAGGTTCCAGGTTTTTCCAACAGTATTAGAGAAGAGAGAGTCTCCAGCTTTATTGTTTGATTTATTGATATAAACTAGAAGTTTTTGTGAAGATCTTAGGGACTTCAGGTTATAATAGGGGTGAATAAGGTTAGATAGGATGGGTGTTTTGGCAGGTTGATAAAGTATTTTATGGGCGATGGCCAGTTGATTAAATTTCAGCTGCTGCTGTAATTCAAGCCACCCTAGATGCTTTAGATTAATACAGTGGTGTGTTCTGAATGGGTTACCTGTGGCAAACCTGGCTATGCTATTGTAGGAGTTTTCTAGTTTGTTAAGGTTATTTTTTGAAAGATTAGTAAACATGGGTGAGGCATAAAGAAGGGTAGAGATTAGATGGGTGAGGGCAATAGTTATTCTGGTTGCAGGAGTGAGGAAGGGTTTGATCCTATAAAGAGAGCCTATTTTTTTATTAGTAGTTTTCAAAATTTTGTTGATACGGCCGTCAAAGTTAAGGTTGTTGTCTATGGTGATACCTAGCAGTTTGGTAGTAAGATCATGGGATATGAGTGTACCATTATTGGATGTTACAGTGAGGTCTGTTGGGGGAGATTTACTGGTAGGTGTAAAAAGGAGAAGTTTAGTTTTTTTTAGGGTTTAATAGGAGACAGCGTTTTGTAAAACATAGTTCTACAGAGTTAAATACGTCTTGAGAAAGGGAGTGAAGTTCTGATACAGATGTGACTATATGAGTGTGGAGTCATCAGAGTATTGTATACATGTAGCTTGGGGAACTACTTGGTGAAGGTCATTGATGAATATAGAAAACAGGAGAGGGCCCAGTATGGACCCATGAGGGACACCAATATTAACAGGTAGATGGGTAGAAAGAACGGTGTTCCAGAGCACAACTTAATGTCTGTTTTTTAAGTAGGAATGGAACCATTTTATAGCTAGTGGGTCAAGATACAGAGATTTGAGAATGTTTATGAGTGCAGTGTGATTTACCATGTCGAAAGCCTTGGACAGGTCAATGAAAAGTGCAGAGGAAAGCATGTTAAGGTTACAATTTTTGTTGATGGTATCAATAAAGGAAAGGAGGGCAGTAGTTGTGCTATGAGAAGGTCTGAACCCATGTTGGGAGTTGGAAAGCAGGTTATTATGGAGAAGGTGGTCTAGCGATTGCCTGTGGATACATCTTTCCATTATCTTAGATAAAGGAGAAATAATAATGTTATTATAATAATAATAATAATAATAATAATGTTTCATTACTTAATAGTTCTTCTACTAGTACATGTTTAGCATCATTTAGGTCACTTTGAAACATCTGCTTTCATGAAGTAGTAGGCAAAGCTCATTATCAATAGCTAGCATTTCTTAAAAAAATAGCTAGCATTTCTGCCATTTTACTTTTGGAAGAACAACCCTGAGGATATAAACACAAATCACTAGTGTGTTTCAACTCACATAACTGAGACAGTAACATTTTATCAGAAGAAAAGTACAGTATAGCTTGGTTTCAAAAATAATGCCAGCTTTCTTAGTAATTTTTTTTGTTTTATTTTGTCATAGTCTTTATAGTCAACCTTATTCATATACTTGAAATCATAGTAGTAAGCAGTGAAGAAAGAATCACTCCCCATTCACGTCTGCCCTTTTCCTCCTGGAGGGCACGGAACTCAAATGTTACTAGGGGTATATCAAGGTCATTCTCCTTAGGTTCCACAGCAGGGCAACCATTTTGGCATTGCCATTGCTTCGATAATGGAAACCATGATTTCATCTGCAGTAGCTATCATTCATATGACAACTCTTGTACTCTAGACATTTTGGGCTCTGTATTCCTTAGTCAGTTATCGCCACCCAACAAAGATGAAATCACAAAACTGGCCAATTATCATTGTCAGTTACTGCAGGAATGTTTTCTCTCTAGGTAGGGTAAATTGGCTCAAATGTTGTGATTCATACAAGTAAAAAAGGAAAAAGAAATAACTATTGATATAAGTCATGTCAAAAATGTCGGATGCATCCACCAGTGTTGTTTTTTAAATATACTGCAGTCCAGAGTTTCACAAAATGCATAAAGTTTTATTTTAGAATGCAATGTAAAAACAATAGTGCTGAATATTTCCAACAGGGTTAACTGAAATTTTGAAAATAGCCTTTGCACCAAACTTTTGAAATAAAACCAAAAAAAAACATACAGACTTCTTGTTTGTTTCACAGTACCATTTATGTCAAAGTACTGCTATTAAAAAACACAAAAAGAAAAATTTAGGAAAGCTATACTTTCCACATTGTGATACCATAAACCTCTTGTGTCAGAGGCAACATGGGATATATGCAAATTAGCCTTTAAGGATATCAGGTGTTTCAGCTAAATGGTATAGGTTCATAGGTTCATAGGTTCATACTAGGCTATCTGCCCTGGGGCAGTTATAAGCCTAGCCCGATTCTGTATGGCTTATGCCACCCCTTGATTTGAGTATACTGTGCCCTTTTTAAGGTTTAGTTTACTGTGCCTCTGTCTAATAGTGACACGGGAGTAATCCCTGGGACAAACCTACGATCCCCCATCCACTTATCGAGATTCTTCTTGAAGAGATTCAGTGAGGTGCTCTGCCTCACATGAACTGGAATTCTATTCCAGAGCGAAGGGAGCCTCTGGGTTATGAACCTGTCCCTCCAGCAAGTTCTATTTATTTCTGTGCTGAGGTTCAAGTCCCTCGAGCATGTGGCTCTAAGGGATTTAGATTTACTGAGGTGGAGCATGTCCATTAATTCTGGATTTGACATAGCTTTGTATGTCAGGCATAGATCGCCTCGAAGTAGGCAGTATGCAACTGAGTAGAGCTGGAGTTTTTTTAACCAATCAGCATATGGCATCTGTTTGAGACCCTTGATCCTCTTGGTGAGATACTTTTGGGGTTTTTCTAATTGCTGCAGGTGTCGGGTAAGGTACATCCCAAAAGGGGCATTGTACTCTATGATGGGCCTGATGAGGGATGAATAAAGGGGCACGATTACCTCTCTTGATCTAGATGTGAAACCCTTCGTGATGAGGTGGGCTATGTAGAAGGTCTTTCTAACCACTTTGGCAATGTGGTTTTCAAAGGAGAGATTGCTATCAACTTATCCCCAGGTCCCTAATAACTTTCTCTGTACTTAATGGGTTTCCGCCTATGTGGTAATTTGTGGGCACATTGTTTTTGCCAAAGGGTATGACTATACATTTTTTGGCATTTAGCTTTAAACTATGGCGCTGGCACCAGTTATCTGTCTCTGTGAGACCTTTTTGAAGGATGTTTGTGTCAGCTGGAGAGTTGATTATGGCGCCCAGTTTGCAGTCGTCTGCGAACTTGGTGAGCCATAGTCCTCCCACGTTGGCCTGTACCTCGGAAAATTATATACCGAACAAGAGTGGTCCCAGGACAGAACCCTGTGGGACGCCACTTGTGACCGGTTTTGAGTCTGACATGGCTCCAGCAACTCTCACTCTGTGGGTTCTGTCTTTGAGCCAGTTTGCGACCCATCTTGTGACATAGGGGTTTATATTTAAGCTGGATAGCTTATCTATGATGCCCGAGTGGGGTATTGTGTCAAATGCCTTTGCAAGGTCCAGATAGGCTGTGTGGACTACCTTCCCTTCATCTATGGCTTTGGTGACTGTTTCAAAGAAGTCAACCAGGTTCAAAAGGCAGGATCTGCCCTTGACAAAGCCGAACTGGGTAGGATCTAGTGTCTGTAGGTCCCCAATGTCTTTGTTTATGAGCTCCATGATGATCCTCTCCATAGCCTTGCAGACTAAGCTAGTCAGGCTTATGGGGCGATAGTTTCCAGGATCTGTAGAGGATCCACCTTTGTGGAGTGGGACCACTGTTGCTGTACGCCATTCTGTGGGCACATATCCTGTAGTGAGGCTGAGATTGTATAGCTGATTTATTTGAGGGATTAGTTCCTCTTGTAGTTCATGTACTACGCAACCTGGGATGCCATCTGGTCCCATGGAAGCAGTGTTTTTTGCTTTGGAGAGGGCAACCTTCACCTGAGCATCTGAGATGTTTGGGAGGCAGCCCTCTGCCGGGATAGATACTTGCTTTTTTGGGGGGGAGGGGGGGAGAAGTTTGCACTGAACCTGTCTGCCGGGATATTGCCGATGTCTGTAGGTTCAGTGTATTTTTTATCGTTTAGAATAATTCTGAATGTCCATGACTTTTTCTTTTACTTTTACTTTTAAGTCCATTTATGGACAATTTCAGGTCAATAAAGCCAACCCCCTCTAGCTGTGAACATGCATGTTTCTGCCTTCTTATGGCATCATCAGCACAGCATAAGTTTGTTAATTGGGATATTTTGTAGACACCCTAATGTTTATGGATTACCACCACACAGCAAGCACGTTACTCCCCATGTTGCCTCTGATACAAGAGGTTTAAGGTATCACACAGTGGAATGTCTAGGTTTGCTAGATTTTTCTTTTTGTGTTTTTTAACCAGTCGGTTTTCCTGTGTGACCTTTCTACTCATTGTTGTAGTTTGTTAGTTGGGATATTTTGTAGATATCCTAATGTTTATGGATATCAGTTGGATATGACAACCCTGTGTTTCCAAAATCAAACATTCTTCTTATGCTGTGCTGATGATGCCTCAAGAAGGCAGAAACATGCATGCCACAGCTAGAGTGTTTTGGCTTTATTGACCTGAAATTGTCCATAAATAGACTTAAAAGTAAAAGAAAAAGTCATAGACATTCAGAATTGCAATTTAGCTGAAACACCTGATATCCTTAACAGGTAATTTGCATATATCCCATGTTGCCTCTGATACAAGAGATTTAAGGTATCACACAGTGGAAAGTCCATATTGTTTTAGAAAGTACTACTCTTAAGAATTGTTTTTCCTCCCTCTATGCTGTATATACTCACAAGTGTGCCTTGTTATGAATTATATTTTCTATATGTGTTTCTTGTGGAGCTTTTCTCCCCAGGCCTGGACTGAAAATGGTCTATGCTTGGCCCAGTGGACTTCTGCAGTAAACAAATGCCAATAAATAAATAAATATATAATTAAAATAAGTACTTAACCGTCATTGGTAAAAATCAAGTAACTCCCTTCTGATTCAGCAAACAGGAGTTATAGGTACAGTATACAGGTGTTTTGAGGCAGACTCTTGTCTCTTCAGGCTCCCCTGGATTCCCAAAAATTTCAGGTCTGGTCACAAATACTCCACAAATGTTCCTTCTTTGCTACACACCCACCACCCAGAATCCTTATTCCAGGCAAAAAAAAGACCAACTTCACGGAGTCTGTTGTGGTAGACCCCTTAATTTATATATCACAAATAAATTGTCATTAGTTAATTAAACTCATTGACCAGTAAAGCCATATGTTTATGCTGATGGTTTTATTTCAAAAGTTTGGTGCAAAGGCTATTTTCAAAATTTCAGTTAACCCTGTTGGAAATATTCAGCACTATTTTAAAGAACAGTCATCATAAGTTCAGCATTTTGGCAAGATACATTAACACCGTGTTATAATACACATTTCTATATTTACAGCATCACTTCTCATTCATCATGAAATATGCCCTTATGGGTTACTGTAAAAATGGCTGGCAAAATGTTCTGTGGAGGTTAAATACATGTGGGATATCAATCATCATCACAAAGGTGGGTGCACGTATGCACTTGTTTGAGCTATACTGTAATTGAAAATTGAATAAAAAAATAAGGTTTTCACTTTTTAGGTATTATGTGTTTCTGCTGAGATGCAGCATGAAGAGGATTTTCTAATCAGTGTAATTTTCTTCTAATGTTCACATCTCCTAAGAAACAGTTCATTAACTGGGGCAGGACAAAAGAGGAAGCTGCTCCAGGTAGAAGCTGCCATATGGTACAATTGCAGTTGGTGATTGTCATAGGAAAAATAAACTTTAAAAATGATCAATACACGGTAGGTTCAGGTTAAGGCACTTTAATCTTGCAGCAAGGAGACAAAAACATGCTAATACAGAGTTTGTCTAACTAGAATCAGGAAGTGCAGTTATTTTTATATATTTTCTAATAAGACATTGCCTACCAAGCTGACGTAACAGTTCACAAGTTTTAACATCATCATCATTACATAACAGCTGTTTGTCCATGATTTTCTGCTTGCACTATCAATTTTATGAAAAACTTCCTAAGAAAAACAACGTGGCCTTGGTGACCACCGGTTAGATACAGCTTCCCACTATGTTATGTTACCATTCAAGGTACTATAGGTAATTCGAGCACAAAGTAAGTACAGATTCTTCAAGCAGTCTTTTGTTTCATGTATCTCTTCTTTTCCGCAGCTGTGCATGTTCTCATAACACGAACAGAGCTGATTGTTCATATTCAATCATATTATAGAAAACAGTATTGTTCTATTCATACACTATTCATACATTTTCCTGACCTAGCAGATAATCACCTGCTTCTCAGTACATTTCTAAAAGGCATAAACATGAATTTTGCTGTGCTAGCAAATACTAAGTCAGGGTGCATCTTGCAGTTTCAGAAAGCATACTGTGGTTTGAAAAATCATCTTATAATTTCATACAGGATTAAGCTGTACATAAAATAGAATGAAATGTGTTAACTCTTTTAGCTTCTAATAAGCATTAGACATATATAAAAATGAATATTTTTCTGACATTTCCCCACTGTTAATACTTTTTATTCTATTTTCAAAAGCATAAACAGTTTGCCTCTTCTCCTAACCTCTTCCATTCCAGATTTGCAGTTAAGAGAGTCATTTAGTTTAGACTTATGAAAGCATTTCAGTTTTCAACAACTCTTCAATTTCAGAACTTTGATACAAAGTCTCAGAAACTGATATGTCTATAAAATCTTTGATTAACTTTTTCATGCAGGGAATACCACAACAAATGCATGCTCCTAATAGGAGTAATCCCACACAAATGGCAATTAGGATGTTCATTAGGATGGAACCCCACCCCCCCAAACAAATTCTGGAAAAAGTCCATCAGAGGGTTTGGGCCTGGTTTGGTCATGGTCAACACTTGCTGGATCACCTCAAGATGATTGTTTATCTCATGCTGGTTGTCAGGAATATACGAACAGCATTCTTCTTTGATTAAAGCACACGTACCTCCTCTCGCCGCTAGGGTGAAGTCAAGAGCCATGCGGTTTTGAAGCACCACAGTTCTCATAGCATTTAGTTCATCAGTCACTAATTTGAGAGCAGAAAAAGTTGCATTGCTCATAACTTTGAGAAGTTTGGACAGTTTTCTCAGCTCCCAAATTGATTTCACTGCGCCATATGCAGGGCCTATGCCTGCCCATGATATAATAGTGTCACTCAAGTCCTTATGTGTCAGTTTATCTTTGTTTTTCACAGAGTTATGGTTTCTCCACCCTGCTTTGATTCATCCCACTGGATTCTAGGTTCTCTTGATTGGACTTCTAGGTTTACTGCTGACCTCTCTGACATTTTGAATTTTCTCCTGAGGCAAAGCTGCAGTGTGTCGTATGGCCGGAACCAGGTAACCCAAAAAATAACTGCCGGACCAATTCTCAGGTAGCCATTTGTATGCCTTTTTCCCACAAACAAAATAACAATTTTCTACTTTAGTATTGATATATGCTCTCCCTGCATGAAACATTTTCTTGTCAATAATAGAAAGTTGCTTAAAAAGAACAGGATTATGTTGTATTTCACTAACAGTCTTTTTCATTCTCTCAAGATATGAGTCATAGTTTGCATCACAGATAGTTTCTGCCTTATTGGCCTTAATATAACATTTATAAGAAACAGTCACATTGCAATTGCTCCAACCCACCTGAATAGTGTCGTTTTTATAAAAACATACAATTCCTTTTTGTGTAACAGGTAGGTACAATGCTATTTTGTCTTGTGATTTCACAGGTGTAGTATCAAAAATCAAGTTTTCCCAGGTCTCACTGACCCCTAGGGGGACAGCAGTCATTAATAATCCCCCGTATGCTGTTGGTATAACTGTGCAAATCCAGCAGTTCGAAACATTAAAAGTCTCAGCATACACATATTTAATTGCTTGGTAAGTGTTAAAGTTTGGATGCCAGTCTATGAGTAATGCATCACGTTTGTTCAGTTTAACTCGTGTGGCTGGAAAAAGGAAAGGCCACAGCAAAAAATTCATTGTTATCAGTATAGATAACAGGATGATCATGCAATTTTTCTGAGGTTGTTCTGCATCCCTGTTTACTCTATACCTGGTCATTTTGTTCTCATTGTACAACAGTAACAAGGTTTTTGTCCAGTTCAAAGTTCTTAACCAATTTACAGTGTGTCAGATGAATCCAGGACGCTTGCTCTGTGATCTTGACTGCAGAGGGTGTTGACAGTAGCACTTGGTACGGTCCTTCCTACTTTGGAGAACTCCAATTCCTTTTCTTCACGACCTTCACCCAGACCCACGTGCCTGGGACTACTGCTGCTTCCGATGGTTTGGCTTGTTCTTTATCTGAAACAGAATTTAACTGCAGAAGTTTGTTATTCAAAAATCACCTCATATACTCTGCAAGTGAACTGTCAGCCTCCTGGTCTGCAGGCATGAGAGGTTTCCACTGAGGTGTATAATATGCCCTCCCAAACAGTATTTCAAAAGGAGTTAACCCTTTTGCATTTGGAACAGTTCTCATGCTCAGTAGTGCCAGAGGCAGACAGTGCACCCAGTTCTTTTGTGTCTCACTAATCAACTTCCTAAGCTTATTTTTCAGAACTCCATTATGCCTCTCTGCTAATCCTAAAGATTGGGGATGGTATGCACAATGGTTTTTCAGAGAAATCCCGAAATAACGGCTCAATTGTTGTATAGTTTGATTTACAAAGTGTGTGCCATTGTCACTATAAATCTTTTCCGGTATGCCAAATCTAGGAATAATTTCTTTAACGAGGACTTTTGCAACAGTAGCTGCATCTGGATTTTTAGTCGGAAAAGCTTCCACCCATTTGGAAAACATACAGACAGTACTTTTTATTTTCACATTTGTTTAGCTCTATAAAATCCATACAGATAGTATGGAACGGATATAGTGGTGTAGGGAAACTCCCTTGCTTAGGCTTCAGTGCCCCCTGTGCATGATGCTTGTTACAAACATGGCATGCTGCACAAAAATTTTTTGTGTAGTTTGTAAATCCATACGTTGTAAACACTCGATTCACTAACTGTACCATCCCCCCTGTTGAGACACGGCACTGCCCATGGCTCAACAAAGCTGCATATCTAAACAAGTTATATGGTAAAATTGGTTTTCTTTCTTTGGAGATGTACAGCCCTTTCTCAAGAATTGCTCCTCGTTTTATCCATTTTTGTTTTTCTACATTTGTAGTAAGTGTCTGCATTGTTTTTAACATTTCTAAATCTAAAATCTCAGACGGTTGTAATTCCTTACTCAAAAGAAATACTTCTGAGGCTGAAGCTGCCTGCTTTGCATCTGTATCAGCTCTCGCATTACCTTTTGAAATCCTATCCTGTTGTTTGGTATGAGCTACGAATTTACAAATAGCTACTTTCTGAGGTAACTGAATAGATTCTTACAAATCTAAAATAAATTGCGCATGATTAATTGGTTTACCAGTAGATGTTATCATTCCTCTATTTTTCCACTTCTGTGCAAAAACATGTACAGTAGAAAAAGCGTACTGGCTGTCAGTAAAAATGTTCACACGTTTATCCTTTGCCAAGGTACATGCCCTTGTTAAAGCAATCAATTCTGCTGCTTGTGCAGATAAGTTGTGTGGTAAAGACTTTGCTTCTAAAATCTCAGTATCAGAAACTACTGCATACCCCACTAGATTCTGTCCTGTAGGACCCCTCCTACATGAGCCATCCACATAGTATGTCACCTCGGCATCATCCAAGGGAACATCCGTGAGATCTTTTCTAGGCAGTGTCTTTTGCTCAATCTCCTGCAGGCAGCAGTGTGGTTTGCCATCTGCAGGGGTTGGGAGCAAGGCTGACGGATTCAAAGGTGTGCATCGTTCAATTGTCATATGAGGTTGGCTCAACAGTATAGTCATACAGGAAAGATGTCTAGCAGGTGAAAGATATGCTACTTTTTCTTGCAGTAAAATAATCGCGACTGCATGAAGCACTCTCAGTGTGAGAGGGTGGAATAACACTACTGAGGCTGAAGCCTGCACTGCCATTGCAGCTGCGACTACTGCTTGTACACAGTGGGGCAAGGATCGTGCCACTGGGTCTACCTGTGATGAATAGTAAGCTATGGGGCGTTGTTTGTCCCCATGTTGCTGTGTTAACACTGATGTCATATAACCCTGCTTACAATCTACAGTTTGGAAAAATCGTTTATGATAGTTTGGTAATCCTAAAACTAATGAGGAGGCTATCAGTTGTTTCAATTTGCAGAAAGCTGATTCTGCTTCTGGTGTCCATTGCAATAAATCTTGTGCTGCCATAGGCTTCTTGAATATCAAGTTGGTCAGTGGAGCAGATTCCAAGGCATAGTTTGGAGTCCAACTCCGACAAAAATTAGTCGTACCTAGGAAGGACATCATTTCCTTCTTGGTAGTTGGTTTGGGTGCTTGTAATATTGCTATTTTTTCTGTCTTCATCTAATATTCTGCCTTCTTTGGATATTACATATCCCAGGTATTTAACCTGCTTTTTCCAAAGTTGCAGTTTGTTTTTGTTTACTTTGTTACCTTGAGTAGCTAGAAATTGTAGTTATGCTATGGTATCTTCTCTGCATTCTTGCTGGGTGGGGGCTGCCAGCAGAATGTTATCTACATAAAGTAAAATCTGGCTGCCTTTCGGTGGGATAAATCCCGCCAGGTTACTTGCCATTTCCTGTGCGAATATTGTTGGACTCTCACAATATCCCTGTGGTAGTCGCGTGTATGTATACCTTTTTCCCTGAAATGTAAATGCAAACCAATGTTGGCTGTCAGGGTGTATTGGTATTGACAAAAACACATTGCTAATATCTACCACAGAAAAATACTTCTGTTGAGGTTTCAAATCATTTAATAAAGTGTGTGGATCTGGCACCGTAGGTGCTCTAGGTATAACTGCATTATTTACAGCTTGTAAATCTTGGACCATATGCCATTCTCCATTTGCTTTCCTAACAGGAAATAAGGGTGTATTACATGGTGAATCGGGAGATTCTATCAATACTCCTTCCTTAAGTAAGGCTGCTATTATAGGTTTGATTCCTACTTCTGCATCCTTTCTTAAGGGATACTGTCTCTGTTGAGGTCTAAATGCTGACTTTGGCATGATAGTGACTGGTCCTGCTGTACGAATAAGTCCTACATCTGATTTCCCTGTTGACCAGAGAGTCTCTGGTATGTCTCGTAAGGCTTTTTCCTCTTCCTCTAGTAAGAGTGCTACTCAGCTTCCTCACTTGCCTGCAAGTGCACAGCTGGGTGTGTCTGTGTTATCCAATTCAACTTCTGCTTTTTTACTCCCTGTTCTGAAAGCTCTATTTCTGTCTGTTTTTCCCACCTTGTGACTTTTTCTCCTAGGTCTGCCCACTTTACATTCTTATCTTTAGTTAAACTAACATGTGGTAATCGATTAGATTTGTAAAGGGCTAGGAATTTCTGGGGCAATGAACAGCTAACTACATTGTTTCCTTCTGTGTCCCAGGACAGATTACGTAATACTAATCTGTTAGCATGGTTTCTAAACAGTTCTTGCTCATATTTTTTATCAGGTCCTGGTTTGCTACAGTAATATAGAGTGCAATGCAACAAATGCTGTTTATCAGTGTCAAGGGAGGGGGATTTACTGATGGCTACATTAATCAGTTCTTCGGTTACTGCCCCTGGACCAGTCGTAACCAAGTCCTGGCTGTACCAATAAAATGTTTCACCCTCCGGTCGCACCACAAAAGTATCCATTTGTCGCTGTGCTTCCATACCCTGCATAGTTGGAACTACTGCTATGCCAAATATCTGCATAAGGTCTCTGCCCAAAAGATTCACTGGACATTTTGCAGAAACAATTTTGCTTTTCTGGGTCATCCCTGAAACAGAGTCAGTTATTGTTATGTTGTGGGAGAGTGGCTCTCGATATAGCTGTCCATTAGCTGCTTTCACTAATATGTAATCAAGTGATTCTGAATTTTCTGGTAGTTTGGAAGGATGGATCAGGGTCCGTGAAGCCCCTGAGTCACACAGGAATTTAACTTCCCTCCCCTCTACCAGAAGTGTAACTTCCGGATTTGTGTCTGCTAAGTAGAGCTCTAGGCTCAATAATGCCAAGTCTAAAATTTCATTTTCTTCACCATCAGTGATTTCTTTTACTTCCTCTATTTCTTCTATCACATTCTCTACTCCTTCTATCACATTTGCATTTGTCTTTTCTTGATTATTCCCTTCTAGTGGTTCTTGACTATCATATAGTCAGTCCTCACCCTCCTTGTCTTCAGTGGTTACCTTTTTATTTTGCCTGCAATCCCTTGCTAAATGTCCCTTTTTTCCACATTTAAAACATTCACCTCTTTTCTTTCTCTTTTCAAACTCCTCTGATCGCTTATCAGATTGTTTGTTTCCCTGGGCATTTTTCTTACCCTTCTTCCTGGTCTGTACTACAAAGACTTCTGATCTGTCTTCTACTGCAAATACTTGAGTTTTCCTTTTCTTTTTGCTATTAAAATGCCTTTCGGCATGTCTTGCATATTCAAGTAATGACTGTAATCTACTCGTACGATGATCTGCCATGTGCTTTGTAATAAAGCTGCTAATGGGTGCAATACTGCCTTTCAAAAAAGCATTCTTTAATTGCTGCTCATATAGGGAATCATGTGTTTGGTCTTCAGGTACATGCATTCCACAATGGTTATTAAAACACTCTAATAATCTGGCATAATACCTATCAACAGTTTCACCTTCTTGTTGGATGCATTGATTAATGCAAGTCCAGTCAGCCCTAGGCTTCCATTTCTCAGAGATTCGGTCTGTCAGACCTTTCACTTTGTTATCCAGTTCTGCGTTACTATGTGGGAGTGGCCTATGTTCTGCATCATGGGGATTCCAGTTGCCACTTATCATGTGCCAATCTGGACCTACGATTTGTCTGACTACTTTCTCTACTTCCTCTCCATTTAAATGGTAACTTAATCTCATGCCCTGTAAGTCTTCTAAGAATTTTCTAAAATTAACTTTCGGATGGGGAATTCCCTCTGTGGCTTTCCGGATGTCTTCCGGTGTCCACGGTCTATATACTAGAAGAGTTGGGTCCTGTCCTGCCTGTCCTGCCTGTGGATTTGGTACTTCTATGAGTGGACATATCTCTTCTTCACTCATAGCTTGTGAATTTTTATTTATTTCATACAATTCAATATCCCCTCTTAAGTTGCGTGTTCAAGACCTAGTCTCGACAGGATCTCTGACAAACGGTTTTGATTTTGTAGGGACAGCTGGATATAGCGGAGGTGGATCAGCTTGTCCACTCACTTCATATTCTGGTAAGGGAAGTGGAGGGGGCAGAGGGGCCGATGCTATTACCAAGTTATTGTCTTCTTTATCTAAAAACATTGCTTTTGAATTTTTATTCTTTTGTTCCCTGCGGTTTGCTTCCTCAAGCCACCTGTGTGCCTGAGGAACTCCCAATTGACGTTGCTTTTTTACCTGACCTTTTGCGTCTGTCTTAAGTTGTTTGACAAGTTTGATAAGTGAAGGTTTATCTAATTTCCCATCAAATTTGTATTTATTAACCCATTTTGTATAGTACCTAACGTTGTCGGCACGCTGTAATTGCATATATTTCGCGTCTTCAGTTAAAGGCGGATCTCGGGAACTTTTTGTGCACTTATTTCCCATGTTGTCTTAACTTAGTTAGAAATTGTTACGTAACACTTTTTATCACGTGGTACCACAATTTTCTCTTTTTCACAGTTTATCTAGAATAACTGCCTACCTATCCTGTTTCCCTGATCTATGACAAGACAGCAATCTTTTTTGTCCCTGATTTATGTAAAATCTCCCTGACAAAAACAAATACTGTAACAAGTCCCTGATCTGAAACAAAGAAAAAGTAAATTCCTCCTTACCTGAGCCTCCGTGATTGATCGTCTCACCGGAACTGTTGACTCATCCTCCAATCGCAGATCAGAAACAGTGGCTGGCCTCTTTTGAACGACAATTCAGTCGGAGGTCTTTCAGAGCAGAAGAACCAATGTTGCCTCTTCCCCGTATGGTTTCATGCCACGGGGCCCATCTGACCTGAGCTAGAGCGAGAGTTTTCCGGTCCGAAGGACCAATCTGTCATAGGAAAAATAAACTTTAAAAATGATCAATACACGGTAGGTTCAGGTTAAAGCACTTTAATCTTGCAGCAAGGAGACAAAAACGTGCTAATACAGAGTTTGTCTAACTAGAATCAGGAAGTGCAGATATTTTTATACATTTTCTAATAAGACATTGCCTACCAAGCTGACGTAACAGATCACAAGTTTTAACATCATCATTACATAGCAGCTGTTTGTCCATGATTTTCTGCTTGCACTATCAATTTTATGAAAAACCTCCTAAGAAAAACAACGTGGCCTTGGTGACCACCGGTTAGATACAGCTTCCCACTATGTTATTTTACCATTCAAGGTACTATAGCTAATTCAAGCACAAAGCAAGTACAGATTCTTCAAGCAGTCTTTTGTTTCATGTATCTCTTCTTTTCCGCAGCTGTGCATGTTCTCATAACACGAACAAAGCTGACTGTTCATATTCAATCATATTATAGAAAACAGTATTGTTCTATTCATACACTATTCATGCATTTTCCTGACCTAGCAGATAATTACCTGTTTCTCAGTACATTTCCAAAAGGCATAAACATGAATTTTGCTGTGCTAGCAAATACTAGGTCAGGGTGCATCTTACAGTTTCAGAAAGCATACTGTGGTTTGAAAAATCATCTTATAATTTCATACAGGATTAAGCTGTACATAAAATAGAATGAAATGTGTTAACTCTTTTAGCTTCTAATAAGCATTAGACATATATAAAAATGAATATTTTTCTGACAGTGATCAAGTGCTGATGTGTTTTTTTAAGAAACCAGTGCTAATATCTCAGATCCTAGTAGTTACACTTTAGGGTCATTCCTCTCAACCTGGAAACATCAAACATCTGGACGAAACACCATGAAAAGTGGGTACAACTGGCCAAAAATCAGTTTGCTGATTAACATAAAATTTTCATACATAATTGTGTAGGCCTGCCCACTCCAATGGAATTGTGGAATACCACCATTCAAACACAAATTGATGAACAGACAAAATATTAAACACAAAATATAACCAGAACAATAGTTTCATTTATATAAACATTTGAACGTGTATCAAACTTTAAACATGTATAAATCCAAAATACAATTTTCTTTTATAAAAATAAAATTAACTGCATTGAGTCGAGAGAGATGGCGACAGCTGACAACACACAGCAGCAGACCCCATGTAGAAAACTGGATGAGGGGTGTTGATGATAATGATGATTTAACTCCAGGCAAACTCGCATTGCACTAGTTAGCTAGATTATGAATGTTCACTGGCCTTTACCTTCTCAGAAAAAATGACTGTTTTGGTCTATTTGCATGGTTTTTGGTCTCGGCTTTAAACAACTCCTCATTCTGTTCACATGTACAAGCTTTCAAACTCTTAACATATGCTAAAAAATCCTTAGTACTCAAGTTGACAAACTGACAATGTTTTATGATAGATGATCATGCCCCCCCCCCCGCAGGGAACATTTTCAACAGTTACTTTCCTGAGTTGCATTCACATATTAAAACTGACTAATTTAAAATATTCACGGTTTTGTTATCCTTCCTGCCAGTTTGGGTTTTGTTAGCTAATAATCATGATATTATAGAATATGTGCCTTGTCCTTGATCTAAACATTATGTTACAGAAGGTCCACCACACAGCAAGCATGTTGCGTCCCCTAAACAACATGTTGGGCAGGAAAGTTTCCCCAAGCAGCTGACTGTCTTCACAGTCATATATTTCTGCACCCTTTGGAAGCATATGTGATACAACTTACAGGTGCTACAGAGAGCAGTGATTATTTATACAGCCTCACAGTCCCACTGCTAAAACTAAACTGGTGCATGTTTAACTGCACTGTTCACCCAGAGGCAATCAGTTTACAATTTCACAGTACAGAATAGGTTAAAGGTACATAAGTAAGGAAAACTGGAGCTTTATCAAGTTTAAATTTCTACATCATCACATCTTGAGTTCTGCAGTTGTGAGTGACCATAATGAGACAGATTGATGGCTCCCCAGATAATATGTGGGGATTGAGATGAACCCTTCTGTTTTACATGTGATCTGTACTCACAAATATGAAACAGGAATTCAAGCACCCCCCCATACACGCACACATGCACACACACACACACACACACACACACACACACACACACACACATCACAACACTTTCTGGTTACAGTAGGCAAGGAAGTTGATGGAAAGGGAAATAATTACAGAAAATAGCATGCATATTACTAATATGTTGTGATGTATGTCTGTCTGTATCTACTTAAGTAGACTTCATAATAAGCGCATTGAATTTGACACACTTCAGCTACAAAAATCTGATAAAATACAACTACATTGTTTGATTCTTTTTTGCTTACCTGGAGGCTGAGCCGCCAGACTCGAAGTTGTAGAAAGTAAATCTTCTCATCATCCTGCCTGCAGACAAGGGTGGGCACTGGATGAACTCTGCAGATTTGCAGAACTTAAGTTGTATGCACAGCTGTGTGTCACTCACTGCTACTGCTACTGCTAGAATTCCTCCAAAATACTCCAAACCTCCGACTGAGTCCAATAAGCAGTCTGCCTTATGAAGCTGATGTCACTTGCATGTCCCTGTATGCTGGCAATGCATGGTGACATCAGACATAAATTTAAAGGTGGATATATAAAAAAATAAATAAATTGAAAAAAAATCAGGAATTAAAGGGGGCACTCAGGAATTCATGGCACCCCAATGTTTTACCTCAAAACCAGTAAATACAGAGGAATTAGGTATGGTTGAGAGATATGTTTGGGGTCCTTTTTAATTTTGGTTTTGGTCTACAGTTTCAGAATACCTTTCTTTTTCCTTGACTTCAGGTTGAGGGCTTGAGGGGGAGAGTACTCTTGGAGGGCTGCCCAAGTTTCCAAGGTACCAGATGACCTATCTACAGAACTGTCAGGATACCAGTTATACCAATGAAAATACCCCCCATTGCTTCATTCCATCTGGCTATTCCAGTTTCCCTGTCCATTGCCTATTCTTCCAACCCTTTCCTTCCATCCAGCCACAGTCTTTCTTTTAATTCTGGGCCGGGACCAACATAGAACCTAAGGGCATCCTTGGGGCTCATGCTGGCAACTGACTGTGTTGGGGGGCATTTTTTCGTTAATGATCTACTCTCTTGCTTTCCCACCTCCTTGCCTGCACTCAGTGGCATAACATGCAAGAACTACTCCCCACTTTTGACCATGCCTCCCCTCAAGGAGCATTATCAATCAATTCCATCCCACCAGGTTGAGCCCACTCATCACTCCCTGCCAGTGCCTCAGATGCCCAAGCTGCTAATCAAACCCTTAATCTCAGCCAGAGTTCGGACTTTATCCATCTATGCCATGGCACCAACTAAACCAAACAAAATATTCCATCACAAAATTTAAATGCAAACAGAAAATTAAGCAGAAAAAGTAAACAGTTTTGGCAAATGGAGGCTACAGTAAACACTGAACAACACCCCATAGCTTTAATCTACTAGGCTACATTAAACTTGAAATGAACAACTTCTCTTCTGTTCCCCAAACAGATATCCACCTTTTTTGTATCCCTGTGATGTTAGATTAAGATGAAAGGAAAAGAAAGAAAGAAAGAAAGAAAGAAAGAATTACTACAATACTGTATTTCAATTTGATGCTGTCAGATGTATGTATATACAGAGAAAGCATGCCTCCTCACTACTTTATCCTAAAGATAGCTGCTTCCTATGTACTCAATGATATTAGTTTGGGATGACCATTCAAGAATAAATGTCATTTATAATACATTTCAACTTGGTGTGGTCAAACATATATTTACAGCACACCTACTCGCCCGTTCCCCCCAAACCCACTTGTGTGTATCCCTGTAACTTAGAATGGGCAAAGTGAATGGACAAGTAGACACAATAACATATTTCAACTTGTTGTCCGCTGTATCTATCCAAGTCTAATATACAGGAGGTACACAGAAGGTGGCTATCATTAGGGGCAGGAGTGAGGAAGCATTTTGTGTATTAACAGGTCTGACAGCAAACAAGCTAAAATAAACTACTGTGGTTATTTTATAATCCAACATTAGAGTTATGCACAGAAGGTGTCTGTCTTTTGTGTGAAAGGGTAAGGAGACAAGCTGCAAAAATGTCTTCATCAAGAAGGTGAAATATAGTACTGTGGCCATTTGTTCTTTCATCCCAATCTAACATTAAGGGATAAAATGAAGACATTTTTCTTTTTTTGGGGGGGAGGGGGGTATAGGGAGGTAAGACATATCTGAAAACACTTGTTGAACATGATCACTGTTGAATCAAACTTATATGACTTATATCACCTAGAAGTAAATAACTATGAGCAAAACATTGAAATACATTATTTCTTTCACTTTCCTCACACTGTTATACAAGAAATGGACACAGAAGGTGGTTATATTTTGGTGGTAGGGTGAAGAGATATGCTATGTATATACAACTGACAGAATCAAGTTGAAATATACTGTTTCTGCATCAGATAGATCATTCGGGTCCGCAGTCTTCATACATTTTTACCAAATACTTTCGAAAGTTTTGCCTTGAATAATATGCTTCTGGAAATCCAAAATTCCATTCAGTCTTGTAAAGGCACACAAACCTCATGCCCTATACCTCTCCCTAAATCCATCAACTTAAACTGTTAATTTATAACTGATGACTATTAAATACAAACCACAGTACAAAAGCTCCACCGACTTGTTGAACCATAAGCTTATTTCTTCACCCTTATATGCAGTTCATTGACAGTCCTCCCATCCAAAATAGTAATAGAAGATAATTAATTAAACAAGCAGTGAGAGAAGGATTTTCACTCCAGCTGAGAGAGAAAGTATATCAAATGGTTTACTATCAATTTGTCAATCGCAACTTGTGCAATTTACAAAATGTTGAGAAAGCCTTATGTCGACTCAAAACATCGACACAAAAAATGTTGGAACTTACATCAGTGAATGCAATACAGCATTTGCTGCTGTTAATTCTGACATTCCAAGCCAGATCGCACTATAGTGGGGATCAGGAAATGTACTCTTACCCTCACTCTAATGCGATCTCAGAGTTTGTATATATAATTAGGGGGTGTGGGGGGTGCAGGGGGGCTTGCCCCCCTGCAAACATGTAATGTAGTGTGGCAACTTTGACAGGCAGACAGTCTGGGAATCTGCTTCTTGTTCGAAAATGTCAATACTGACATTTTCGGACATCTGGTTCGACATTTACGTTAGTCGATGTTGTGCAAACTGACATTTCGGTTTGACAACATGACTATTCAACTGTGTTTCAGTCGACAAATTAATAGTAAACCTATCAAATGATAGGTAGTTCAATGCCCAAAAAGTTGAAGATCGGCAACTACTAAAAACTAATACAAAAAGAGTAAAAGTGTTTCACTGAGATTAACTCGTCCTGTTCACCTCTCCCAGAATGTTATATAACCAGGTAAGATTTCCTAAATTATTGGAGCTCTTAATCTCTTACAACTATTACATTCTACACATTATAATTTCACTCACAGCATAACCATTTTAACTCTTCAATATCCATGTTTAATGACCCCATGTAGAAAGTGTGGCATACATAAAATATTAAATCTTTCTCAGATTGCAGTGCATTTAAAGAAATCAGCCTCAGTATAGTAGATGCGCATACATTTCAAAATGTAACTCATCTTAATTAACAATTCTGCACAAGGTCTTGCAATACTCAAAATGCCTTTTTTTAATAAGGGCATAATTGCTATTCTACTCACACTTCATTCATATTTATCCAATACTGGTCTACCAACTTAATCCACCCAAATTACTAATAAGTAGCCCTCTGAACAGATATAATCTAATAACTTAATATAATAGCAGTTATAAACTAAACATTTACTTGGAACATGGGATTATGCCTGCTGAATTTATCAGTCCTGTAACAACCTGAATTCCTTCAGTTGTATGGACCACTCACCTTACATACAAATCTACATTCAGTACACATTTCTCCCTGCACTTATTAACCCATCTCCAAGACAATGAATTCTATAACAAGTATACCAAGTCAGTTCTCCTTGGCAGACTGCTTTATCCATAGAGGCACCATGGATCTTCATACAAATAGAACAAACCTAATAATCTCAAAGCTTGGACATCAATTGCAAATCCTTTTTCATGTATTATTAATTTTAAAAAGCTCTTTTAAATGGTACTGATATTAAATTATCCAACAGTTCTCTAATGCAAAATTATAACCTATAAACCTTTGTATGACTTTTCCTTACATCTTTGTCATGTTTTATTCATACAGGAAAACCCTTACGAATAATATCACTTCAAAAATGTTAAACTAGCTAACACTTCTTCATTTCAAATTGTCTCTACGTAACCATTTATAAGAATTTCTTTGCATTTATACTTGAATGTAGCATCAAAACACCTTTGTCATACATTCATTTTTGAAGAAGCATTTTGGATAACATTTAGGCTTCAATGTTAGCTTGCTTTATACACACACACACACACACACACACACATTATATATATATATATATATATATATATATATATATATATATATATATATATATACATACATACACACACACACACACACACACACACACACACACACACACACACACACACACACACACACACACACACAGTGGAAATAAAAATTGTACACACCCCTGTTAAAATGCCAGGTTTTTGTGATATAAAAAAATGAGGCCACACTAAATCATTTCAAAACTTTTCCTACCTTTAATGTGACCTATAAGCTGTACAATGTAATTGAAAAACAAATACATCTGTTAGGGGGAGAAATATAAAAAAATTAAAAAAAAAACATACAATAAGCTGCTTGCATAAGGGTGCACACCATTAAATTAATACATTGTTGAAGTACCTTTTGATTTAATTACAGCATTCAGTCTTCTTGGGTACACACCTGCTATCAATTAAAGAGACTCTGCTTAACCCCAAATAAAGTTCAGCTGTCCTAGTAGGATTTTCGTGACATTTACTCAGTTGCCTGCTACAGCAAAAGCCATGGGTCACAGAGAGAGTTTACAAAACATCAAAGGGATCTCATTGTTGAAAGGTGTCAGTCAGGAGAAGGGTACAAAAAATTTCCACAATATTGGATATACCATGGAACACAGTGAAGACAGTCATCAAGAAGTGGAGAAAATATGTGACAACAGTGACGTTGCAAAGAACTAGCTGTCCCTCCAAAATTGATGAAAAGACAAGACAAAAACTAGTCAGGGAGGCTGCCAAGAGATCTACAGCAACACTGAAGGGACTGCAGGAATTTCTGGCAAGTACTGGTTGTGTACTACATGTGACAACAATCTCCCGTATTCTCCATATGTCTGGGCTATGGGGTAAGGTTGCAAGACAGAAGCCTTTTCTTACACAGAAAAACATTCAGGCATGGTTAAAATTTGCAAAACAATACATCAAGTCTCCCAAAAGTATGTGGAAAATATGTTATGGTCTGATTATTGTATGTTTTTTATTTTTTATATTTTTCCCCGTAACAGATTTGTTTGTTTTTCAATTGAATTCTACAGGTTGTAAGTCACATTAAAGGTGGAAAAGTTTTGAAATTATTTACTGTGGTCTCATTTTTTATATCACAAAAACCTAGCATTTTAACAGGGGTGTGTAAACCGATATATATATATATATATATATATATATATATATATATATATATGAATGATCCTCGGCTGGAGTGCCTTTTGTGTGGAGTCTGCATGTCCTCCCTGTGGTCGTGTGGGTTTCCTCCGGGTGCTCCAGTTTCCTCCCACATCCCAAAGACATGCTGCATGTGGATTGGACACTCTAAATTGGCCATAGGTGGGGTGCGTGTGTGTGTGTGCCTTCTGTGGAAGGTTGGGCGCTGGGCTGGCAACTCGACACTGTAAAACTCCACTGCCAATTATGAGCGGCGACCCCTAACCGGGAAAAGAAGAAGAAGATATATATATATATATATATATATAGAGAGAGAGAGAGAGAGAGAGATAAAATGAATTGTCACTTGCAGCAAAAACAAATCTTTCAGAATCAGGGTAGGCTTACACCAGAGTAAGTCACTTCTGAAAGGACATAATAATTAATTAATGCATTGTACAATTATTTGTCAAGGAACAAATCATGGATGAGGTTTTCCTCAGTACTTTATACAGTCATACATCAGTGTTACTTGAAGAGCTCATTCATGAAAAAAGACAAGGAGTTTGATTACTAACATTGCCATTTGCCAGATATGTGACTCCGAGCAAGTTACCTAATTGAGCAGTGCTCCCAGGTTGCCATGAAAAGTACTACATGTGTCCAGTGGGATTACTTACATAATAAACATAAAAAAGTAGCTGGCCTTTTATTCCTTACAGCGGTCATTGTTGTAACTTCAGCCATCCATTAAACACAAGAAGCAATTGCTTGCAAACTGCAAATAAAATAAATAAAATAAATTGTCTTTGCTAGTAAAGATGCTTTGAATATATAGCGTAGTCTGTGACTCTGGCCATGAAAGATGAAGAGCATATGTAATTAACTTTTGTATTAACTTATCATTGGTAACAGTTCAGACTTGAACTTATATATATGTTGGTCTTACGCTTTTTTTTTCAAACAACTCTCATGTTCACACAGGCTGTTAATTTACACTGATTCAGAGGCATAATGTATTAACCATTTAGCTGTGCTGTGCCATTTCAGACTTAATACCATTTTTAAATTTTTAACCAGCAACCCTAAAATTCACGCAGACATTTAAAAGCATTGATTTTGAAACATAACATTTTTCTAATGCAAAATGTCATCATCTGTTAATATAAAAAACATAAATGACATGCTCTGTGCAGGCCCAGATGCTATAAAAGTCTGTAGTCATAATTGCTGTAGATAAGCATAAAATACTCCTTCTGTCACTAAAGGCACGTTAAAACATCAAGATCAATGTCATTTAACCAATGTTGTCATAGCTGAAGAAGCATACAGTCTAAGTGCAGTCTATAGGTATAATGAGGTACATGCTTGCTTACTTCAGGGGCCTCTTAATTAACTCATAAAGACTGAACTTCTATATTACGATCAAATAAAAAAAAACAGAAAATGTATGAAATACTTATCATCCTCAATTCAGGTCCTTCTTTAAAATTATTAACATGTAGAGTACCAATTAAAAATTTACAGTTCAACATAGTCATTAAGCATCTTGAATTATAGACTTTGTTAAAGTGTTCCATAAAGTCGCAGGAACTGAATCTCTCATTATGATGTCAGTAAGAAAATTACCAAAAGACATGAGACATTTATCACTGTGGATACAACTCTCCTTTTTTCATAGTTTAGGGTAATTCACTGTTCATTATCTAATAAAGCCATCACATACCATGGAATGAGTACATAAAGGTCACCTCATATTCCCCTTGATCCTTCCCCTGCTCCCATTTTCCCATTTTTCTTCCAGTTTATGTATGCCCAGTCATTCCTTTTGTCCTGACGCACTTCTACGGATTTCTCGCTCACATAATCCACTCATTATGACTACTCTTGTAACCTGCTCATCACCAACTGAACTAAGGTAAATACTTCTATCTCAGCTGTAAAACATCTATTTAGGTTTACTGGAAACAACAACCTTATTTTAACTTGCACTGTTGATATTCTTTTGTTGCTAAGTGAAAACCCCAAACTGTCTGCATAGTGCAGAGATATGCTGATTCAGCATCCTTTATTTGTAGCTTGCAGTTTAGATATAGAGTCTAATAAGACTGTGCTCAGATCTTTTCCAGTCAAATCATGGTTTGTCCCTTTGCTAGAGTACTTTATCAGAAATGTTGGAGGTTTGAGGAAATGACTCTTCGTTTGGAATATATAAACCAAATTGCATAGACATAACAGGGCCTTGCTAAGTCTAATGCTATCGGCTGCCAAAGAAGTGATTACTTGTAAATGGAAATCAAAATCTAAATCAACCATAACTGAAGAACTGAATGTTAAAACCAAAGCAATGAGAGTCAAGCTTCAACACCATACAACTAAAAACTCAATAACAAGACTGGCCAAGTTCTCACATAGATAGCAAATAGCTCATAAGTCAAGAACACTGCAGTAATTGGTCCATCAAAAGTATTTTGAAGAAATGAAGAATTTATTTCATAAAAAAATTAAACACTTTCATCTTTACATGAACCAGGACTTTATCAGAACTAACAATCATTAAAAAACAATAAATGATATAACAAATTAGTCACATGTCATATATCAACTAATGAAATTATTGTGAATATATTTACACATAATCAAATCACAACATTTATCGACATATGTATTGAATGTTGTAAAGGAGAAGAATTAATTGGAAGTTGGATCATTATAAAAGGGAAGGAGCAAACTGCAAAAAATAAATGGAATTTTTGGGAACAATACACAGGGAACAATGTTCAAGAGGAGGAGGAGGAATGAATTTTCAGGGAAGACAGGACTTGAACAATTTATGCAATGATGGAATGAATGATAATTGTTAAAAAGAAAACATATTTATATAACACAATGTTTTTTTTTTCTTTTCTGTTAATGTATGTGCACCCATTTTATTACTGAAAATATGTGAATTTAATAAAGTTGTTTAAAAAAGGATCTCTTAATTGTGTTTATCCCAGATGCAGCTTTTTCTCCAATGCCCTTGAATAACACTTGGGAAATGTTTGTCTTTTATAACTTTTAGGACAGAGTTGAGAATAAGGCATCTGACATTTCTTGTTATTATGTGAACCTATTACCTGACTGTAATTCTGCAAGAAGCTCATATTTAGTCTTATTCAGGAGAACTTCTAGAAAATGAAATAGAAATGATAGGTATGAAGAGGTTATGGAATTATACTTGGAGGAATTTTTGGTGATTTGTATAAGACAGTAGCTGTTATTGGAAAATGGTCTGATAGGGAACCTGGGAAGCAAGGGATACTCAGAACATGTGAGGAATACTTGCTATTAGGTGGTCAAAAAGGGACTGTTTGTACAGGTGCAATGAGGGAGACTGTCAGTTTGATTACTCCATTATGAGACAGATAGTGAAATATGCAGTACCTTCTGGGGCCAGGTAGGGCCACACTAAGCAGAGCTGTATCTGACTCATCTAACACCAAATGCCTGTTGCCCCACCCCAATGTTGAAGAGCAAAATAAATAAATGAATAAATAAAAGGTAACCTGAACTCTCTGTGCAATCTATTCCTCCACCTATACCACTTCACTCCCTCAGTCTTCAATTGAAGAGCAAAAAAAAAAAAAGAAAGAAAGAAAAGAAAAAAGACCTCTTTTTTAACTGTAGCAATCAGCTTGCTACAGCCTGCAGCAGATTACCACTCAAGAAGTGAAGAGTTTTCTGTACCGACATTCAGAAATGCCAGTACAGAAAACAATACAGGAAATGTACTTCCTGTTTGTGCCCCTTAACTCTTTATTCAATGGATGACTGCCTCTTTGCCCCATCCTTGCTATGCTTCTGAAATTGAAGACTCCATTTATAATCATACTGCATTTAAATATATTCTTCAGAATATGTTCTATGATTTCTGATAGCAGGGTTCGGTAGGGGATGGGTTATTAATGACTATGATATTGAATATAGTTTGCTACCTATGAGAAGTTGAGTAGTAATCCAGTTGTGGAGTCCTTTATGCAAGCTAATACTATATCTTATTAATGTAGGTGTAATGCGTATTTATGATTCTTTTTGCCAGTAGTGTCACACTACCTCCTATCGTTAAGCCTGGCCTATTATTCTAAATGTGGTAACTGGTTTAAAACTGCCAACGACTAAAAATAAAATACATTCTTTAATACTGATATTAAAACTGATATGGTAAGCACATTCATTCTATGCATAGAACTTCATCAGACAACATTCCCAAAGTTAAAACCATTTAAATAAGTTCTCAGTTAATCACAATTAATATCTCAGTGTGGTAACCTTTCCTGTTCAACACCATTGTATAATTCTCCCAATCACTGATGCTTGGCAAACTGCAAGTATTTAGTCTCACTTGCCAACAGTACTCTTTTATTAAAAGGTGATAGAATTTGGTTAAAGCTAGGAATTTTGAAATTAAATTATTGAATAAATTTAGCTGTAAATCAAAATTTGTGGTGTATATGTTCTTTTGTGGTCTTTGTTCTGCCGTTCATATAGGCAGGAGAACAAGAGATTGTTACATAAGGGTATATGAACATCCACATGCTGTTGAAAAATTAGATTTAAGCAATGCTTTGGCTAAACATGTTTTGGAATCTCACATCTATACTGTTAGTAATGCATATTTTAAAATTTCAGTTATTGATCAGGTTTTAAATTATGAAGAGAAATATGATGGCAAAGATGAATTGGACTGGAAAGAGCATTGTTGGCAAGTAAGACCAAATGCATGCAGTTTTACAGGCATCAATGATAGGGAGAATTATAAAACAGTATTGAAAAGGAAAGGGTTAACAAACTGAGATCTGAATCGTGTGATTAACTGAGAACTTATTTAAATGTTTTTTTAACTTTGGGAATGTTGTCTGATGAAGTTCTATACATAGAATGAAAACGCTTACCATATCAGTTTTCATATCAGTATTTAAGATCATATTTTATTTTTAGTCATTGGTGGCTTTAAATAATTTATTTTTTATGGCTTGGTTGAGTTTGTGAAACCTTTGAGAGTTTTGTGGTAATTGATTTGTCAGAAGGTAGACTAACAAGAATTTTGCTTTATTCAGGTTTCTGAGATTCTTAGAATACCTACACTGTCAAAGAAGAGATACTAAACTATGATTTCAAGCAATAATACCAAAAAAAACCCTGCTTACTTTGAGATACTTCTTTAGTTTCAGTACTGTATTAGACAACAGGTTGCTTTTTTATGTTTGTATTCAGCAGATGAAAACAAGTGAGCTTTCTTTTAATTTTAGTCTGAAAAAGAAAACTTGGATGAGTTCTGAGATACCAATGCAGTTTCAGGGCTGTATTAAGCACTATAATAGCTTACTAACTAGCTGTTTTCTCCTCAATATAGTGCTATCTTACTGCATAGATTTGGGATTCAGAAAGAAATTCACCCCAGACAGTAAAAGCTGCAGCCAAAAGAGACTGTTTCCACAATTACAGAAAATACCAATTCAGAGACATAGTCACTGCAATGAGAAAAGAGTTCACCATTGCCTAATTTGCATGTCTCTGAATCACCAATACTTATATCAAGTGCAAATCAGTAAGCATGCATGTGTGCATGTGACACAGACACACACATACACACACACACACACACACACACACACACACACACACACACACACACACACATACATATCTCTTACCTATCCTTGAGTCGACAAAACATTCCTGTTCCTGACATGCCCTCTTATTTTTGTCCCTGCCCTTGTAAATCACAGATCTGTACAGTCAGTAAATAATGACCGCCATTAGAGTTTCAGTCTTCTAATTCTTTGGAAAGTGCATTGTGATGCTAGACCAGTTGTTGTATTAACTTTTAAACCAAGTTCAAGTAATGAATTAAACCTTCTCCCTGGTGTTGTCTAGTGTTCCTCCCAGCTATGTTCCAAAGGCTTTTCCATAATGCAAGTATGTCACACCCCCTGATGGACATGTCTCCATCCTTTGCAACTGCCCCTGATTTTACAGAATGCCTCTGATTTGCATCTCAAAAGAAAAAAGGATAGCAGAAACGCTCAGTTAATTTCTCTCCACTTTATTTTCAATGACAGCAAAGCTTTCAGGTTTCCCCTTCTACATATTATAGCTTCCACTTTATTAGACTTAGTATTAAAATTCATGATGTTAATAACATGCTTGAAAATATAGAATATGCTTGGATCACAAGGCTGCAAGCAGACATATATCCTGGCATTAATTATATGATAAGTATTAAACCAGTTCTATGCAAGAAGCAACAAAAGTTGCATTAATTACATAAATTGATGTATTTGTATTGTGTTAATTGTGTTTTAATTAATCATTGCTTTTAGTTTATTTTACATTGGATGGGCTGTATCACATGTTTTTATTGCTGCTGCCATTTATTTGAATGAATAATTGATTTGTTATGTTTGCACTTTAGCTCTATGGTTTGTATTGGATACAGTTTGCCACAGTAAAGGTATTTTTTGCTGCTCTGATTTGCATCTCCACAGGAATCCCAGAAATTTGAGTTTCATACTTCTTATAGTTTGAAAATATCCTGCAATGCAAGCCCTTCTCAGTTAGCATTCCAAGCTAAAGCTCTTGTTTGTTGGCAAACTGATCTCTGTGTTAAGGGTGCAGGGTTTGATGCTCTTACCCACTTTACTTTATCTTGCTTTATTTGTCTTATCTGTGGTGGTGCAGCGGTAGCATTGTTGCCTCACAGCAAGAGGTTCTCCCATTTGATTCTCGGCTGGAGTGCGGGCAGTGCCTTCTGTGTGGAGACTGCATGTCCTCCCCGTGGTTGGGTGGGCATTTGAAAGACATGCGTAAATGGGCGTGCCTTAGTTGAAGGTTGAATGTCGAGCTGGCACCTCGGCGTTCGTGAAAATCTACTGCCAATCATTAGCGGACTGGAGTTCTGCTGTGGCGACCCCTAACCGAGAAAAGCCAAAAGACAAACAACAACAACGATAATGTGTTATAAGCAGCCATTGCATATAATGGTAGCACAGAGAGCTAGCACTCAGCTATTGAGCAAGCAGGTTTGTGTACTGATTGTACAGGGATCACACTTTTACTTTATCTTGTTTTATTTATTTTTAATAATTTAAAGTAGTATGATGAAAGTGTCTCTACTGTCCAGCGGCAGCGAGGAAGACTAACACTCTGCTACGGAGCAGGCTTGTGCATTGATTGTACAGGGTTCAAAACTTTCTTTTACTGTACCTTGTTTTATTTATTTAGTTAGTTAGTTATTTTTAATAACTTAAAGTAAGATGAATAAATTGTCTCTGGTGTTTGGTGGCATCACAGATGACTAACACTCTGCTATTGAGCTGACAGGGATGATACTTTCTGTAGCTTACTCTCATGTATCCCTCATGTCTAGTGTTCCTCTTGCCCACAGGTCTTTTGTGGTGCCAAAGTTCTGTTCTTAAACTTTAATGCATCCGTAATGCCTTAATGCCCTCCCAGTATTGCAGAATTTGCTTGTTAGTGTAAGGAATCTTAGAGGTAGGACAGCCCTCACACACACACACACACACACACACACACACACACATATTCACCCATTCACCCATACTTAAACATACACTTGATATTACTCATCCATCTACATACACACACATGCAGCCACACACATACATACATTCACATATACATACACCACCACTACCTGTGCACTAAATTCCTTGGCATTGACCTCTAATGGGATCTTCCCTGTCTTCTTTAACATGGCCAGCTGAGATAACTTACTCAGCCAAGCTATTCTCTGAATCAGCTGATTGTGTAACTGCCTTACCTCAGCCAATTCTGGGGAAAAGTGCATAGTTATTTAGCTTTGGCTGCTCCCCAAGAATGCCACATTAGCATTTTTTGTAGGCCACAAAGGCATTCTATTTCAGTTAAAGCACTGAGGTAGGGCTGCATTGGATTCAGAAATGGTTACAGTGAGTGGTAAAATGGGCTTACCTCTCATGGTAAAATTTCTGAGCCAACGTCAGTGATTCAGTCTGTGGCAATGGTGTACATTCAAAGGCTTAGCCATTTTTTTGTGATCTACCTTAACTCACTGTGATCTAGGTCTATGAATTATAATCATGGCAAGTGACATACTAACCAGTGCACTGAATGCATTTATGCAAATGTGCACCATCTTTATGAACAACCCAGAAGAGTTTTACCAGCTCTCCTTCATCTTTGTAAAATTTTCCTTTGTTATCGGAATACATCATTAAAGCATATTTTGCATTACAATGCAATGTAAAAAGTACATTTAAATGGCTCTTAGTATTAAATATATTACAGTGGATTGACGTAGCAATGTAACACGATATCTAAGTGGTGTGCTGTAGATGTTACGGTTTTCTAATGTCAACCTTTCCATTTTGTATATGCTAAATCATATTAATGCATCAAAAATTTCTTACCTAAACGACTACAAACTGTACATTTCATAGCGTTGTTTATAAGATGCATTACTGATACGTATATTCTTTCTGCAGGTTCTGTTGGTTAACACAAATGATGTTGGATTTTGTGGAGGGACTATCATCAATGAGAAATGGGTGGTCACTGCAGCACATTGCTTCTATCCTCCTACTGACTTCAGAGTTGTTTCAGGTACACTAAGGACAAAAAATATTTATTGAAAACAAAGCTCACAATGACTTTTGAGTACAACTTCTAATTTTTGACAGTTTGTTGTTTTAAAAGCAAAGGTCATCATATTAATCCTATAACCAAAAGTGATAAAGTCAGATGATACTGCTTTGCCTTTACAACTGTTTGGAAGGTTACCTACCAACTCCTCATCATTGGCTGAATGTTTTGACAAAATCGAGTTATAAATGTAAAGTGAAATCAAGTGTTCATTCACATCAGTAGAACCATAACTGCTACTACAGAAGCTAAACAGCAGAATTATTCAGCTAAAACGTATCTTCATGGTGGTATCTGTCAATATAATTAGTCTTAAAATAAATTGCATAAGTCACAATGAACAAGACCATTTTAATTTTGTAATGTTTTGTAAATTACTTGCAAAGTATCAGTAAACATTCCATCTACTTTTTGTTCTGTAGGTTGTCAGCTTTCAAGTGAGGCTATGCAATTCTGACCATCTTGTTGTGTTCTATACTGATAGTTATAGAAAAATGCAAATTATGACCATTTGCATAATTATGTATGTGAATACCATATTTATCTTGCTCTTCTGAACAGAATCAAACATCACTGGCAGTTTTGTTGGCCTCCATCAAAGCTTTCAGCTAATATTTGTCAGTAGTGTATAAGGAGCACAATTCTGCAGTTATTAATAGAAACTTGAACATGCAAAGAATCTTAAAAACATCAATCAGTAGTTTCTTCAGAAATACCTTCAGGCGTTGCCAGGTAGTGACAAGTTTATATTCACATTTTTATAGCTAATGTTGAACTGCATATTTGAAAACATTTCTAGGAGTTGTAAGTATGAAAAAAATATTTGCATAAACATGAAAAGTGGGAGGTGTTAGTTTTCTTTATCTTTTTAAAAAAATTTGCACATCAGGATACAAAAATCTGCCAAAGCAACAAGTATAGCTTTCCTAAATAAAATGCAGGCTCATAATTTGGCAGCTGTAACCAATTTTTGTTGCAGTTATCAGGATATGTACCTGGTACCACCATTATGCAATTCCAACTTGAGTGCAAGTAATTGTTCAATGGATATAATTGTTTAACATTATAAAATAGTATGCCTAATCATAATTGGAAAATTCGCAGTACTGTGGATGACAAAATGTCTGCTTTGTAACGTGTTTGAAAAAAAAAATGTCAAAGTGAATGAGGACATTTATCATGAAATAGATATCCATCTAGTCAATAGTTTTGGATGAATTTTACAATATATTGGCTTTTGTACCCTGGCAGGCCCAATCCAATATATATTGGCAGTGACATTTATTTCCATTCCAAACATGAAGTGTATTTATTTAATTACTTATTGCTGTATGATGACCAAGTAAGTGGGCTGTCTGTTGACTCCTTTTAGTCATGACCCAGACTCATAGAACAGAAGGAAAGTATTTTAGGATGGAAAAAGTTACACATACAAATTTAGAACATGTATTGCTTGTTGATTCCTGCATAAATACAATAGTAGTAGATCAGATTAGATGAAGACAAACTCTATATTCATCTTGTTGAGTAGTATTAACCATTGTCAGGGGAAGAGTCGCAGCTGATTTCTGTAAAATGTTCTTTGATGACATTTTTAAAATCTTTGATAGTTTCTTTGTTTTTGATTTTGGATGAAATGTTGTTAGAGTTTGCAGACCCAAGCCTGGAAAAGGCTCTTTCTTCCCATGGTTGTTATGAAAAAAGGGAGGAACAGCTGTCCTCGGAACTTTTGAGATTGTTTGGGTTGTCTTGGAATTGCAGATTCACCTGGGGGGGGGGGGGCAGCAGCCTTACTTTAAAGTCTTGAAAATTAGCATGATTAGAAAGAGGACGTCTCTTGGGGAGGGGCCTTGTGGATCATGTGGTGAAATACATGATCAAAATATTTAAAGACCGATCAACCCATTACAGGAAATACCCATTAAATTACAAGGAAGTAATGGTATTCTATACAGTTTCAATATCATGCTTAATTCAGCTGCCAAATGGGTTATGACAAGGGAAGGTAGTGACTGTGTCTCATCGGGTAGCACATTTGCCTTTGGTTGTTGAAGATTAGAAAGATGCAACTTCTGTTCTCACACCATATGGACAGTATAATTTTATTTTCCAGTATTTGCGCTGTAATTTAGCAAGGGGGGATGGCAGCTCATTTGAATATAAAAGACCCTTAAAACTAAACAAAAAAGAATAGGGGCAATTTAGACTGCATTGCACTGGAATGTGATACAATGAACATGGCTTGAACTCTACTACTGCTTTTGACTTGAAAAGCTGTATCATAGCAGTGAATGTGCTGGTGCTGTAAGTCTTGTTTTGCAATGAGATCATTTTGCATCTGAAAGTAGTCTAGCTGATTCCATCTGCATTGAGAGAAAAGACTAATGCTGTTGCTTCTGCCGTGAGTTATCCCTGGTTACATAGCACTGTTAACTTCGTTTATCCTGTGTGTTATTATGGTCTGCTTTAGACTGTGTTTGCAGAAACTGACAATGCATTATGCTGGGGTTTTAATCAACAAAAGCTAAAATTTGACATAGGTTCATAGGTTCATAGATTAGTACTAAGCTATCTGCCCTTGCGAGCCATTTTAAGCTTAGCCAGTTATCCCTTGTGAGACTCAAACTATGCACCTTGTGCTTGTAAGACAAGCACCTTAACCTTTAGGCCACCCTCCCTAGCCCTTAAAGGGATGTTTCTTTCATACACACTTACCCCCCTTCACACACACTTGCCACCTGTTGGATTCAAACCCCTACCTAACTATGTTATGACACTAGAGACGGACGCATTAGCACAGCGCGCTATTCGCATTACTGAGAAATAGTCCCCAAATAACTGAGAAGTGTTGCATTTAAAGCGTCCAGCACCACCTGAGAAGTGATGCACTTAGCACAATGGTTTGTGGACTATACAACACAATAATGGGGTGCATATTACATCACTTTGGTAGCTATCATGTTCCTCCCAGTCTCTCTTTCTTGGAGTAGTACACTGTAGTGCTCACTTGATCTTCATCGTGGCTCACTATGTGTGGCTGCAGGTTAGGACACGTTCTATCCATTAGTGGTGTTGGAGTTAACATTGCTAATTGTCGTTTTTTTCTCACTTGTGGTTGACTGCTTCCTGCTGTACTACACTGAGTCCTTGTTGTGACTGACTGTTTATTGCCCTGCTATATCACAGTATTGCTGTGCTGGTAACACATGCTTTGCTGTATTACTTCTATGTTTCTGCACTGTATTTATTGCTGTGAAATCTGAACCTGCTGTTGATATCTCGAGTACTATGTTGTGGACCTGATGCCTCAAGTATTCTGATGTGGCCTCCATGCCTTGAGTACACTGTTGTGGCCCCCATACTTAGTGTACCTAATACCTGTTGTAACATTTTGCCTATTGTATTAACCAACCAGTGAAATCCTGGACACAGCTGTGCCTGCATCTTCTGGATTATTGTACTGGAGCATCCATGCCTGCTCTTTATTTATATATTAATAAAATGTTATTGCTTCGGTCACTGCATTGTGATGCCTCTGCCACAATGTAATACTCCTGCCTACTGTTCTTTTAAACATTTGTAAACTAGCTGTGCACTGATCACCACAGTGCAGTACTCCTGCCTGCTGCTCAGGTACTTTTATACTATTCCTTTATCAGACATCTTTTGGCTTATTGTGCTATAGTACATGTGGCTGCTATTCAGTATATCCTTATAATGCTCTTCTGCATTGAGCTGTACTGT
This sequence comes from Protopterus annectens, assembly GCF_019279795.1. NCBI lineage: Eukaryota > Metazoa > Chordata > Ceratodontiformes > Protopteridae > Protopterus > Protopterus annectens. The sequence continues at coordinate 677,248,179 of NC_056749.1, read as the reverse complement.
ACTAAACTGTGACATAATTATACTGTATTGACCACAGTATAATATTATACTGTATTGTGCTATATTGTGCAGAGTAGCATTACTTTGGACTGCCGTGTAATCGGTTTCAGTGACCCCCTTGTATATAAATGCCTCTTTATAAATATCCATACAGTTGCCCCCTTCCTTCTGCATAGATCCAAGGTAAACAAATTATATAATACCACAAAATATATGACACCTGGTGTTTCTGAATTAATTGTGGGTTCCCAATGTGTCTCTGCCTGTCTGTTGCCAGCATAGATGCTAGCAGTAGACATCTTGAGACTGTGTATAAACTGGCAAATGCTTATTAACATCAGTTTGCTATTAACACAGAATGGGTCCACATGTGAGAGGTCACATACTTACTACACCTGGAGTTGAACCTCTCATAAAAATTGGTTAAGAGTACTCAAGTTAACATCATACCTATTCACTACAAGACAAACATAAAACTGACTTATGCTGGAGTGCTCCAAAAATTGCTTCCAAAATCACAAACACCTCCTAGGTGTGATACTGCAGACATGTGCACCTCAGCCAAATTTCAGTAACACCCTAACACCCATACCATACCATGTATAGTTTCTGTCATGACCACCAGCGATAACCATAGTGGCTTAGCCTATCCATTCAGCCTACAGTAGTAGTCCACTCACCATAGTAATGCATTTGCTATAGGTGACTCCATTGTTAGACATATGTATGCAGCACTTGGAAGGCTGAGCAAAGGAAAGGTAACAGTAATTTGCACCTCAGGAGGTAGATTCTCTCATATCACAAGGGCACTCAAGTTCCTTCAACCCAAGTGTGAGTAGGGCATGATCATTTTTCATGTGAGTGATGTTGCACTCTCTTAATTGATGTGAAGAGAAATATAAAGGACCTGTCAGCTAGCAGGTTGGTGATATCTTCTGGTGTAGTATGAGTGATCCCATCTACAACCAGTCTCTTGACATATTCCCCTTACTCCATGGTGAAGAAACTCTCTGACTATGTCTATAAGGCTGAAAAGAAATAAGTATCCTACCAACACCAAACATGATGCCACAACATAAGCAAAAGATGATTTACTTTAATAACTGTCTTAGTTACTGCTGTCATTCTAAAGAGATCCAGTGTCTGCAAGCCTGGGCACAGATGGTAGACAGTCCTTCCACTCAGGTCAGGGATGGCCTGAACCTGACTCATCATGGCTTTCACATACTGTAAACCCACAGTGTCTTTTTAGGAATGCAGTCTTTTCTGGCTACTGACCTAATAAACTCAAAACTAATCTGGTAAATGTCAGTGTAGTGCTCCATATCATTGGTAGCCTACATAACCCTTCAACTATAAGCGTGCTAAAGGAGGATGCAGCTGCCCCCCCTCAAGAGCCCTTACAACTGCTCATGGCAGCAACTCTACATTTAAATGGCCTAGTCATGGTTGATTCCATAGTGAGGCACACAATTACCCCACTCTCTAGGCTAAGGACAGGATAACTGTGAATTGCCTCACAGGAGCTAGGATATGACAGGTTACTAAGGCACTCAAGTTCCTTCCCCCTTGGTACACGTATGAGACTGTCATTGGACGTGTTGGTTTAAATGGCTGAGGTGCACATTGTGGAAATATATGAAGACATGTCAGAGCTCTCAGAATATATGATCCAAGGCTGATGCACAGCCTGCCTTAAGCAGCAATATACCATTGCAGAGTACTATGCCTTGTTTTGAACAAATATCACTGACTAAAATAGCAGGCTGTGCCTCTTGATGTTATTCCAAAAGTATCCAAAATGTGTTAGCTTGAAGATAAAAGGCTGACAATCTGAACTGCTTTGCAAGAGATGATTTGCACCTTTCCCCTTAAGGCTTTTGCATATTGGCAAACAAATTTCAGCACTCCCACTGTGCCTTTTATAGGCAATGTCAGTTAATTACATCTACCAACCTAGCCAAACCAAACCTCAAAATTTAAATGTAATGCTGCTCAATGCTATAACTCTTTGCCTTCCCAAGAAGCCTTCCTGACCCTGGAAAATAATGAAAACAACAAAACATGGATGCAATGCCTTAATAACAAACAGGTCTTACAATGATTCAATGCTTCCTACCCTTTAAGAACCACAAGTGAGAGCCATAGATGGTGGTGTGTTCATATTCCTTTACAAATCCCTCACATCAACACTTACAATGAAGGATAATCTATTAATAATCACATACTTAGAGACCCAGTTCTCCTGAACCTCCTGATTCTTTGCAAGTCCAATTTCTCCACTAATACTAGAACCAGGGACCTAACATCTTCACCAACATATACATAAAATACAGTGGAGGGACATATTTATAACCCAGCCTCTCTCAACTACATGGACTAAACTTCTCCTGTATGCTCAGCAGTGCAACTCAGTATCTTCCTTTAAATATAAACTAGATTAGATGGGGATCTATAAATTTACTCCAGGATTGACCGGTATGGCCCTCTTAAGAATGGAAATGCTCCCTGGATGAAGGTACTGGCAAGGCAGAATGGTCATGAAACTCAGTAGTATTAGAATATCTATGAATCTGTAATGACCTGGAACTCCTCCACATCCTAATAAATATAAACAAGACTCCATATACTATAGTGGACAACTACAGATCCCTTTATGTGACACCTATTCTCTAAAAGTCCTACAGATAAAAAAGTCCCTTAATATTGAACTAAACACTGTCATTCTTTGTGATTTCAGATATTCATCTATTAATTAGATGGCATTTTCTTCTGCAAATAAATGTGCCCATCACTTCTCAGACTCCATCAATGCCAAGATCAGTTGAAGAATTATTTTTCCCTTACCAGGGCGACATATTTACTTGACTTAGTCATCAACAACATTGTATCACTGTGTTCTATCCCTTTGGCTACCCAATCACTGGTGAAGTCTGACTACTTTACCATCAAAATTAAACCTAACATGTTCTCAAACCCTAGTCTGTATTGGAACTTTTGTAATATGGACTGTTTGTAATTAGCTGATGACATGATATGGTACATGAACCACCTCTCTTGATGACCCTGTAGCCAACACCATTAAATTAGATGAAAGATTCTATGCTTACAGTAATGTTTGCCATATTGGGGAAAATCCCTTATGGGGACTCCTCTTATCAAAAACTTTAAAACAAAAGAAAAAAAAACTTCTCACATTAAGGAACAAATTGAAAAACAGTATGCTCTAGAAGTGAACTGATGAATTAAATGATGAACTTAGAAATAAAATAAAACTCACCACGACTAAGCATGCACTGAAATTAGTTACCACTAGCAAGGATTACCACTAGTCTTTCTTCAACCACATTAAGAATCTTAGAAACCATGCCCAGCAATGTGCTGTGCTGACTCAGCAATATTACCCATGCTAACTCTAAGGACAAAACAATCACAGCTGACAAGTTTAGTTCAAGCTTCTCTCCTTGTCATTACGCACCTTCTCCTCACATAACATACCTTCTATCCCCCGACTCAAGGGATTACTTCCAAATAAGTCCTAAAAGTTTTCTCAAAAGTAAAAAAGACTAGCTCAGTGGGATCTGAAAATATACTGGGGTGTTTTTTGGTCAACATGAAACAATGTCACACAGACCAATTTCAGAATCTGTTCAACCTCAACTTCTCCAAAGGATTTGGGTTTGAGACTTGCAAAACAGCTGTGACCATCACTTTTATCACTGTGTTAATTTTATGTAAGTATTTCAGTGATGCTTTGCAGCCAGTCAATATTTTCATGGATTTAGGAGGTGGTTTGGCTCATTTAAGTACTTGATTATATAAGAAGAAAATCTTGTTGAGGAAATCTATTGCCGATGAATCCAGCAGGCTGTTAAACAGAACTTTAACAGTCAAGTCAACGTTTAAAATGCACTGCTGCTGCTGCTGGGACTGATCATATGCCATAATATTAAAGTAGCAAAGTTTCTCATTAACAAAATGATAGTTTAATCACTGGGGAACAGTATCAAAATACATGCAACATGTTCACGTTTTAATTGTGGCATACTAAACAGGTAGGAAGGAATCCTTAGTAAAAAGAAGCTTTTTAGTAGAAGTTAAATAAATGTTTATATAGATCATAAATTGTGAATAAAAAATTTATTAAATGCAGATTGCAAACGGATCACTTTTCCATAAGTCTAACCATACTTTGCACACTGCAGTAACAATCCCGATCAGGTCAACATGATGGTAAAAAGCCTGAGTGTTGAATTGTACTCATGCAAGTACAGAAGGAAAGGCATATCCAAGATGAATGGACAATGGTCATTCCAGTACCAGTGTCCAAGAGCAAAGGGGACATTCACAACTGGGCAGTATAGAGGTATCTAACTCCTGTTACACTATATAAAAGTTCCTGTGAGGGTGATTGATAAATACATAGAATAGAAAGTAAAATTGGAGATAAGTAGTTTGAATTCAGATCAGAATGTAATAAACCCAATGTTTGCAGTGAGACAGATAATGAAGAAGAAGCTGGCAATGAGGAATGAGTCCAACTGGACATTTCCTGCCTTGGAGAAAACATGGGTGAGCATAAGGACACGGGTCTGATCTCACTGTTGTGCACACTTGTGATGAACTACATCAGTAAACAGATCAGAGAGGATAGATCAACAAAGCTGTGGTTTTATGCAGAAAATGTGGTCTTACAAACAGACTATGAACAAGAACTTTAGCAAATGATAGGGGACGGGAATGTAAAGATGAAAGTGGAATGAAACGGAGTACAGACAGTCATCATGGCAGCAAATAAAGGAAATCAGAAAAAGCTGAAAATTAAGATAGAAGAGAAAAATAGCAGACCAGGTTAACAGCTTTGAGTATGTGGGGGAGGTGGTTGAGGAGAAGGAAAGTCCGAATGAAGAGGTCAAAGCTACACTCAGAGGGGTTGCAGTCAGCTGACACAGAGTGTCAGGGATAGTGTGTGACAGAAGAACACCAAAGAAACTGTAAAGCAAGGAGTACAAAACAGTGGTGCAACCAGTACTACTGCATGGTATAGAAATCTGGGCAGTGAAGGCAAGACAGTTGAGGAAGATAGATGTGATGGAGATGAAGTGCCTAAGAAGGATGGTAGGATGCACACATAAGTCTGTTCCTCATTATTCTGCCAGGGCTTTCTTAGGTACTTATTATGTATAGATGTCTTTGTACATAATGCAGGTGGAGCTGTAGTGTTACAGAGTTTAGTTTACATTTCGTCCAACAGTCACAATGTTTGAAAATGCTGACACATTTGTGCTGTTGGCGGCATGGATGACCAAACAGCTGTTATCCTTTTATTACAGCCACCTCAGGCTGAAGAGCACAATCCATGGTCTGAATATGAATGGGCACATAAGATCCAATGTCTGTATTCCAGGCAGCACAATCATTAGCACCATGCAGCCAAGAAAATAAACAAAATGGTAGACCTGCTGGACACAGCAGTCCAGTGTGGGTGTCAAAATCCATCCTCAGGAATTCGCCGATGTCAGTTCCAAAGCTGAGACACGGCATATGGCAAGCTTTGCAAGAAATGTAGTGTTACACCACAGGTCTGTGATCAGCAATATTGATGAAGACAATATATCACTTGCACAGCTACACTATAAGTGTGAGTATGGTGGTAGTGAGGAGGACAATATAGCACTATAATACTAGAGTCACTTACAAAGTAGTCATACAGCAGTGACGTTGAGGAGTATATCCAGCAGTAGGGGGTGACACAAGACACTGAAATCAGCAATACTTATAATGAGAACAACATACCATTGATGGAGTAATGTCAGGATGGGCATGTGCCACCAGCAAGGCACAATCAACCAGTATATGCATTATCCACTGATAAGGATTACAACTTTCCATATGGCCACTTATGCAGAGCTTTGTTATGCATTAAATTTGCAAGAAGTAATGAAAGAATTATAACATGTCTTCTGGATGTAACCATGCATATCCAATTAATCTTTGGTTCCTCCACTATGAAAGATGGACTATGTACACCTGAAGGATTAGCCTTGATCTCCATGAGCACTGAAGGAGCAGTATGATCCCTAAACAATACTGTGAGCACTGACATTGAATCAACACCTGCATTACCCTTGAACCCCTGTACCCCATCACAAACCAATGAGCAGCATGCCAATCTGCAAAGAGTAATGCTGATGATGCAGTCACGGTTTCCCTATTGGATTGTACAAGCTGATAGTACAAGAAATAAATACAGTGCCAAGATGAGTATACCACATATAGGAAGTGTCATTAATAAGCTTTGTAATGCTGCCTGAATGAGGTTGGCTACACACATTCAGATTGTTTCCATGCCTCAGTCAAAACGCTGGCTTTTTGAGTTTCTGTGAAAAACAGATGAAAGCACTGTAGCACATTTGAGTATACATGACATGACATAGTATGCTGGTGATGGGTGGGCAAAAATGTACAGGGCTCTGAACAAGTTGTTTGGTTACATTTCTGTAGTGATACTACAATTCAACTTCCAGGTATACAGTACACATCATTATAGCAGTAACAAGTTAACAATGGGCATTATGTTTAATCACTTTGTTACTGCTATACTATGGACTCATACAGTGTCCTAAATCCATGGTAGGAGAGAGTTTAGTCAGTGTTGTACTTTGTGTAATAAGTACCTGTTGACTTATTAAAACTTCGTATCCTGAGGAATCCTGGCTTGGCTTTTGTTTATTCTACTTTTCCATAGAGTCATATGGACCAGCATTTATAACAATCATTGAACATTCATTATTTTAAGTACAACATAGTTTCAACATACTCTGTTTGCAGCTCGAATGTAGTAATGTTTACACTGCGATGCAGATCTGCTCTTTTACTTTTAAAACAATATATACAAGCTACTGATACATGTTTAATGTGGTTTAAAATTGTTTCTTCATTTCAACAGGTGAACATAATATCGATGTACGTGAGGGAACAGAAAAGTATCACCGGGTAGCTAGAAAAATTGAATATCGGCGATACAACTACAGTCAGAATAGGTATAACCATGACATTGGCCTCATTGAGCTCTTGGATCCAATCGAGTTTAATGACTATGCAATCCCAGTCTGCCTTGCTGATGGAAAGTATACAGAAGATGTCCTCATGAAAACCTCGGAAGCGGTAGTAAGTGGCTGGGGCAGATTGGTGCATATGGGGGCATCAGCAAAAGTACTTCAGTATATAACAGTTCCTTTTGTTGACACTGCAATGTGCAAGGCATCCAACATGGTACGTGTGACGAAGGCAATGTTTTGCGCTGGCTATGAATCAGGGACAAAGGACTCATGCCAAGGAGATAGCGGAGGACCTCTTGCTGCACGTTTTGGTAACACATGGTTTCTGACGGGAATAGTGAGCTGGGGCGAGGGCTGTGCATTTGTAGGGAAGTATGGCATGTATACAAAAGTTGCAAGATATTCAGACTGGATAAAATCAGAAGCGAAACTTCCATAACTGCAATAGTGCACAAAAGTGGCACAGCCATGTTGAGTACAATAGTAATTTGTTGTACTTTATTCTAAAAATGATAACGAAACCATAAATATGAGATTTCTTCACTAAACATGTTTATCATACTAACCACTTTTACATGGACATAGATAACAAATAGAAAAAAAGCAATGGTTACAATACTAATGATAAGAATTGCAGTTTATATTTATTCTTATTTTCAGTATATTTCAAGTATATGAAGTTCAAGTGAACAACTTTTGTAGCTAAAGACAAATACATTCTATGTAAAGCTTTTATTCATCTTTCAGCAGTTCAGGCTATTTTAAAACCTAATTCTAAGTGACCACCATAGAATAAGGTAGGATATTGCTTAAATCATAAGGAAAAATTCACTACCACAAAAAGTGAAAGCAGACATTTGTGAAAAAAATGGTGGACAGCAGGTTATAAATTCATACTTAAGTACTTCCTCAAAATAATCTACTTCTATCAAAATAAAACATATGTTATAGTCATGCCTGTCTGTATTGTCATTCTATCAAAATAAGATTTACAGATTCATGCGTGTATCTGTTTATGTAATATAATTAAATTACACCATTATCCTGTCTGTATTCGGTTGAAAGATCACATGACCTTCATTGCTTACATTTTCAGTGCCTGTCTGAGGTTGCTCCAACTATTGTTGAAATAACATGACTGGGGAAGGAGGTGCATAAAGGAATAAACAAGGGCATTCAAAACCCATTAATTGTAATTGAGGGTTGAAGTATTTCTAATCCACATGTGGCTAAGTCATTCATTGGTCTGTGAGTTACATCTGAGGAAAAGGTTTATCTCTTTGTTAATATGATTTGTGCAATTCGGCTCAGGTTTAGGTGATTGGGATGTATTATACAAACTCTTTTGGCTTCGTTGATGTGTCGTTCTTTTCGGATAAGTGTCTCTGGCAGGGTGAGAATTTCGTAATTTATTATGACAGGTTGTAGCCATGTTTTTGTAATATGTATAGTTAGGATATGGACTTTGTAATGGTGAATTCAACTTTAGGGTTAAGTTATTTTATTATAGGTGCTTCTCGCATTAATGAGAGCTGTTTCAAGCCTTGTTAGTTGCGTAAATGTGGTGATATGTTGTATTGTGAGTTGTAGTAGGCCAGCCGGGATTGGTTTGGATCTCTCCAGATAGCAGAAGGTGCACAAGGGCATGTGTGAAGAGCTGGAGTAATTTTGAGTAAATATGGCTGATTTTGTTTCTTTTTTATTCTGGATTAGTGAGTGGTAAAATATTGCAGTTTGGTTAAGAGCTGAAACAGAAATTTGACACTGGAAGACATAGTTGGAGAGCTGGTGTGGCCTATTTAGGGAGTAGCTAAAATGTAGAAGGGCAGTGGAGAACTTTAGTCCTTTGCCTAAGTAAGTAGTAGCACATTGAATAGAAGGGGCAACTGCATGGCTACTTTTTGTGTGCTGTTATTGGGCATTGCTATAAATTTATTATTATTGAGTTTTTTGCAGTAAAAGTGTTCAATAGTGTAGTAGTTTTGCAGCAGTAATGTACATGTTGTTTAATTCACGTTGTGGTGATTGTTGGGAGTGCAAGGGTGATAACTGGTTAAAGTATGGTTTGGGTTTATTATGACTCTATAAAGGTACTCACACCTGTGGGGTGGTCAGTGATGGGGCAGGAGAAGACTGAAGTCAGTCCAAAATCAGCAGGAACATTTTCTAATCAGTGTGGGTATACACACATATGCTACTCAACAAGAATACAGGATGTGCCTGGCCTCTGATCAGCTTCCCAACAGATAATTAGAGACTTATCTGTATTTTAAAAACTCCAATGTGAGTTAGTAAGTAGCACTACAAGGGTAGAATGGCTAGACTGAGTGCTGCAAAGGGGACCCACTAGAGACATGTCCCCAGGTATTCCTAAAAAGTTAATTGAATGAAGGGGAAAGCCAAGAATAAGGCAGTATTAAATCAATGAACAGGTAACTATATAAAGAAAAAGCATTGCAAACACTGTTGGGAGAAGTACATTCTTGCCTAGAGTCAATTGTGAGGACATCTTCTAAAATATAAGATACATTGTCAGAATTTATATTTAGCATTAAGAGTTACCTGCCAGTGCCAAGGTATCAGTGGCAGCCATTGGATATGATGCCTTGTTGTTTGCTTTTTTGCCTTCTTTACTAATGCATGCTAAACCTAACACTAGCTTTGTCCCTGTTCCTGCCCATAACCCCAAGCCTGCATATTATCTTAGAAAAAAATCTACCCATAACCCTACCATTATTTAGACAAATTATGTCTGAAGTTAGTGCTAGGGGGTTTTGACTGATGTGAAAATGAAACCGTTAAGTTTCTTTTTCAGTCAGTTCAGAATGTGTTTTCAGTAGAGTATGCATTGATTGATATCCAAATACCCAACTGAGTAACACAAACTGAGAAATCACAAAGCAGATTGGTGTTACAAGAAACAAGGATAACATTTATTCTTAAGCGCTTTCGTCACAGATTACAGTTGACTTCTTCAGAAAAAAGTTTTCTCTGAAGAAGTCAAATGTAATCTGTGACGAAAGCGCTTAAGAATAAATTTTATCCTTGTTTCTTGTAACACCAGCCTGCTTTGTGATTTCTTTGATTGATATCTCTGTATTCAACACTAGTGTATGTATATATATATATATATATATACACACACACACACACACACACACACACATATATATATATATATATATATATATATATATATATATATATATATATATATATATATATACATAGAAAGAGAGAGAGAACCTGCGGTGGTGGTGCTGCGGTAGCATTGTCGCCTCACAGTAAGATGCTGTCCGGTTCGATTCTCAGCTAGAGCGTCTTCTGCATGGAGACATGCATGAATGGGTGTACCTTCGTTGAAGGTTGTGCGTCAGGGCTGGTAACTCAGCACGTAAAAATCAACTAACAATCATTAGCGGACCGGAGTTCCGCTGTGGTGACCCCTAACTGGGAAAAGCCGAAAGACACAACAACAACAACAACATAGAAAGAGAGAGAGAGAGAAAACGCAATAGGTGGGTAAATAGCTAGACAGACAGTCAGATTGATTGAGGAATCTAAATAAAGCAGCAGAGGCACTTTGTCTATAAACATAGTTCAATGGTGCAAAAATCTTCCTTAGAACTGGAAATAATAACACATAAACTCTGCAGTCTCTCTCTCTCTCTTCCCATTTGATTTCTAGTCCCACATAAATTCAGACAGCTTCCAATATGCTGAATTCGCAGCAGAATATCTCTAGTCTATCTTAGACTCCTTCGAGCCGCCTCTTCTCTTAACAGCATGTTTACTGAGCAAAATGTAAACTGACGAAAAAATGAAATTCAATAGCTCAGCAGACACCAGTCCAAACACATGCAAGAAGGAAAGTCCAGTAGTGATTCAAACAATTTAATTGAAGCACTTTTCGTTATAGTAAATACAATAACTTCTTCAGATCACATTGAATTCAAACATCCACTTTTAAATAGCATATTTTAAAAGCATGTGACAATGGTAAACCAACCAGCAGAGTGTGCACTTGATGATACTTTGTGATTAAATCACCTACTATATAAAATAAAAGAAATACTGTGTATAAAAATTCTCTTGTCATACACTTGAAAGTAAAAAACATATAAAACAATTTATGATATACTACCGCAATTGCTAGTGCTATTTAAACTGCAATTATGTGAATAAAAATACAGTAACATATACCGATAGTTCTAAAAGGCATATGTTTGTATATTTTATCTGTTTAGACTTTTGAGATTCAACAGGCACAAGATGTTACATGCTTCATTTAGTCCTGGATTGTAAAATGCATTTAAAGTTAACTGCCAAAATAACTCCAGTTCTTCCAAAAGCAGTGCTGTAGGGCCACCTCTTGCATCCATTTGTATTTGATCAATAGCTTTAAAAATAAATGTGTGCCCTCAAGTCATTTGAGAGTGTCTTGCCAGGGCATTGTCTGTTTTATTCCTGTCAATGGCATACACATGCTCATATATTCTGTCACGCAGTCTACGTTCGGTTTTCCCTACGTAGAATGCTGTGCAGTATCTACACATAGCTATATACACTACGAACCTAGAATTACATGTCAACATGAAGTTGAGTTGATATTTCTTGTCATTAATAATAAATGTCTTTCCTGAGTCAATCAGGCCACAAAATCTCCACATACCACAAGGTAGCATACCAGCTTTCTTATTTACACCTCGAACGTGTTTATTACTTAACACGTACTTGAGGTTACATCCTCTTCTAAACACTATTTTAGGTGAAGGGCCTAACTTCCCTAACAAGAATTTGTCATTAACTATTAATTCCCAATTTTTAAATAAAATATGGGAAACTGCTGAACTATCTAAGTTAAAGGTAGTGATGAAACTAGACCTGTAATTAGATGAAGAGCTCGCTTGGGACAGTATAATATTTTGTACAGGCAGTGTGTTCATTGTATTGATAGATACATCCTGAACGTTCAAGACACCACCCTCTTTATGTAAAATGGGGGAGATCACTCTATTTTTTCTTTTGTGTTGAACTTCCTCCGCTAAATCTTTGATTAACTCAATCGGGTAACCTCGTTTCAAAAACATATTACTGAGAAATGTACATTCAGTAACGAAGTCAGGCTCAGGGGATACTATTCTCGCTGCTCTTATTAGCAGCCCCTTAACAATAGATCGCTTCTGTGAAAACGGATGAGCACTAGAGAAGTGCAAGAACGAATTACAATAGGTCTTTTTTCTAAAAATGTTAGAGACCAACCTAGAGTTGTCTACATACTTTGTTAACTTAATGTCCAAATAGTCAATTGAAACAGTACAATAACTGAAAGTGAACTCAAGGAATTGTGTTGTACTGTTCAAATAGTCAACAAAAGTACTAGCTTCTCTTAAATTCCCACAAAAAATGATGAATATATCATCCAAAAAAACAGGTGTAATATTCTATATTCGCCATGTGTGAAGGTTTTTTGAAAATAAACTCTCTCTCTCCCAGAAAGTCAAAACCAAATTAGCTAAACTGGCACCACATGGCGAACCCATAGCAACACCCATCTTTTGTAAGAACATTTCCTGGTCAAACATAAAGTAGTTATTGGTGAGAATAATGTCAAGTAATTCTTCTACTAATCATATTTTTTGCTCAGGTGCCCCCTTAGATTTCAACATTAAACTCACCCATTCAATACTCTCTTCATGTGGGACAGAAGTGTAGAGATCCTTAACATCAATTGTTAAAAAGTTGTTGTTACTACTGAATTCTAAATCATTCATATTGTCAAAGAAAGTCCAGGAATCTTTACATAATTTCGGCTCGGACTTGAGATATTTCTGTAATATAGTGTCAACAACTTTCGCACTATGGTAAGTAATTGATCCTCGACTGTCAATGAGAGGTCTCATTGGTGGATTTTGGATGTTTTTATAAACCTTAGGTATACCAAACATAACAGAAATTTTAGGGAAGGACACCATTATGTAATTGTATGTATTTATATAAATTTTAGCCTCAATAAACAAGTCATTAAGGCAACCCTTAATACGATTTTGAGCTATATTCAGCTCATTGAGGGGACACCTTGATATAAGCATCACTATCTAGCAATGACTTCATCCTGTTGTTATAATCAACCTGGTCAAAAATAGCTAAACCTCCTCCCTTATCTGGTTTAATCACTTTAACATTCAATGATCTCAAGTCATGAAAAGCTGACATTTCATCATCAGTGACATTTTTCTTAATGTACCTACCATTGAATTGTGATATATGCCTTAAATCTAATTTGCATATATTTTCAAAGATGTTCAATACAGGGTGGAGTGGAGGAATATACACACTAGGAATAATAAACTTGTTGTCTATCTCTTTTGAATTACCTAGTAATGCAGTCAAGTTACATTTCCTGACGAAACATTTAAGGTCCATAATAGCTCTAGCTACGTTGACATGCCTGCTAGGAACAAATGTATTGCCTTTAGACAAGTCCACTACTACTGGATCAACCACAATCCCTGAATAGTTAAGGATGTGAAAATCATCAGCGGAATTAGTCAAAACATTAAAAGTTACATTGGCTCCATCTGTTAATGTTGCTGCTTGTTGTTGCATTGTATGTTTCTTGATTTCTGGAACTTTTTCTGTTTCGAAACATTGCCAATTTGGTTGCCGTTGTGAAAATTTTGATTATTACTGTTATTGCTAGATATAATGTTAGCATCATTATTTAGATTGCAAATACATTCGCTTCGTCTTGGCATGTCAATGTTTTCAATAGCTTTGTTATTAGACCCGTGAGGAGCATAATCATCGTTTGAATCATTCTGGCCATCAGGCCTATGCCCATTTGATGACCATACTTGTGATGGCCATGGCTGAGGATAAGCTGTACCATGGTCATATGCTGACCTGTCCTGTTTCAGTTTTTTTATTTTATTACTTTTAAGCCTCTCAATAAGCTGGTCAGTGCTAGAAAACATTCTGGCATAATCGAATTTATATCTAGAAAACTCACAATCACTTATAATCTCATTATCCAACACTGAAATTTCAGCTGTTAAAGTCTCAATAAAAGCCAAGTAATGTTTGACCATAATGTTCATTAAGTCAAACCCTTGTTTGTCAAAAAACTTGATAAGCTCAAAATGAAAGTCAGAGTCAGGAATAAGGCCTGTAGGATAATGAAATGAACGTAGCCCTTTAGGGACTAACCATTGCTGGAAGCAGTCAGTAAAATATACTACTTCCAACTGTAACTTTTTTAATTTCAAAAGTTTATGATTGAACAATTTAAGCTTGTCTGCTAGTAGAGTAGTACTGACTTGTGCATTTGAAGTGTTATCGGCCAGCTGTCTCTGAGTTGAAGTGGACCCGGTTTGAAGCTTCATGTTGACATTAATCCACTCAGATAAAACCAGAGCACCTATAAGCCCCATAGCACTCTGTCTGTCATTTGCCTTCCCTTCGTAGGCTCACATCTAACGCTCTAGTGAAGCTGCAGTGCGGTCGTTGATCCAACAGAATGGAATTGTTAGTACTGATGTTGAGGCTACTGTTACCCACACAAACACTAGAAGCTGGTTGATTTGAAGGTTCTGATGAAGTCGCAGCAGGATTGAGCACTAACACAACATTCCCTCCTTGACTGGAACCCCCCCAAAGTTGTGGGACATCTAAAAATTTGAGCCGAGTTGTTAATGAATCCACTCTTTGTATAAGTACACTGATGAGAGCCGTCAAACTCACCAGTTCAGCTTGAGATTGACTGAACAAACATGGACTATTTGGGCTGGTAGGTCCACCTGATGCCATAACATGAAATGAACAACACAAGCAAACTGAGCAAAATGTAAACTGACTGAAAAATGAAATTCAATAGCTCAGCAGACACCAGTCCAAACACAAGCAAGAAGGAAAGTCCAGTAGTGATTCAAACAATTTAATTGAAGCACTTTTCGTTATAGTAAATACAATAACTTCTTCAGATCACATTGAATTCAAACATCCGCATTTAAATAGCATATTTTAAAACCATATGACAATGGTAAACCAACCAGCAGAGTGTGCACTTCATGATACTTTGTGATTAAATCACCTACTATGTAAAATAAAAGAAATACTGTGTATAAAAATTCTCCTGTCATACACTTCAAAGTAAAAAACATATAAAACAATTTATGATATACGACCACAATTGCTAGTGCTGTTTAAACTGCAATTATGTGAATAAAAATAAACTAACATATACCGATAGTTCTAAAAGGCATATGTTCGTATAATATTTTACCTGTTTAGACGTTTGAGTTTCAACAGGCACAAGATGTTACATGCTTCATTTAGTCCTGGATTGTAAAATGCATTTAAAGTTAACTGCCAAAATAACTCCAGTTCTTCCAAAAGCAGTGCTGTAGGGCCACCTCTTATTTTTGATCTATTCCTCATAAAATTTGTGGTTTTCTAGCAAATCACTGCAGATTGAAGTATCTAAATAATGATATACATTTAACATTTAGACTTCGTATCCTTCAGAAAATGTAAGCTAAGACACATCATGCTGCTCTTGCAACTTTCTAAGTTTTAAGGACGATATTTAAAATCTGTCAGTGTTTTTAGGCCTTCCCACATTATTTTAGGCTGTGTCCCGATTTCTTGCACTAAGATATTGAGAGGTATGGCTAAAACAGTTTGTGAACATAACATTTTCTTTAATTGTTTAAAAACATTATCTGCCTCTGGTCTATTTTACTTTAAAGGGAAACTACCCCATTGACAATTATATGAGAAGACACTTAATACATGAAAAATGGGGTACAGTATCCATCTAATCCTAATAATGACTGAACTTGCTTCTTGATGACCAGAATAGCCCAATTTCTCACTGTTTCTAATTTTCATAATGGAGACTGAGAGTTCCCCGTCCTATTATGTGTCCTAAGTGTATTATCTCTGTCATGCTAAATTTTCTCTTGAAGACATTGACTGTCAAAATAGCTTGACTTAGAGAGAAATAATACAGCCTTTGACACTAAAAGTTGATGTACTACTTCTTCCTCTCTGTCCTTATTTACTCTGCACAATAAATCATTTTTAACTCAAAGTATAGTAAGAACATTGGAATCCACAGTGGTACAGTGGTAGTGTTGTTACCTCACAGCAAGAGGTTTTCCTGTTCGATTCTCGGCTGGAGTGCCTTCTGTGTGGAGTCTGCATGTCCTTCCCGCGGTCGAGTGGCCTCCGAAAGACATGCGTGAATGGCCATGCCTTTGCTGAAGGTTGGGCATCGGGCTGGCAACTCAAGACCATAAAAATCAACTGCCAATCATTAGCGGTTTCAGAGTTCCGCTGTGGCGACCCCTAACCGGGAAAAGCCGAAAAGACAAACAATAGTAAGAAGAACATTTTGTTCTTCTTCTCCTCCTACAGCTCTAGTGACATTTTACTTGCCTTCTTCAAAGTGTGATCTTCCCACTGTGTCTTAGTAAAGTTTATCCAAGAAGAAAAAGTGAACCAAAACCAAGAATCCAAATAAAATTGCCCAGCAGGAACAGGACCCGGAACTCACTCCACGACAAAAATTGTTGATAAATCTGGTCTTTATTAAGATGGAACAGAGTAAAATAAAATAAAATAAACCAAGCACTTTCACTCAGTTAATACCGAGCTTCTTCAAGGTACAGTAATACAATACAATCAATTCACAGGTGTTAAATAGTGAAACACCCGGTCACATGACTGAATTAATTCATTCAGCTCATGTGTAAACCACTTCTTATTAGTTTAATTATCAAGTATAAAAGAGGCAGTAATCATACAGCACCACAAGTAGCAAATAGTGTTAAACCCTGTCTGTACCTAAAAGTGGTGATAAACCACTACCACACAAGTGTAAACATTGTTCTTGATCTTGTGATCATATTAATATTTAATATTCAATCTAAAAAATGTGTATATAATACATAGTGTTTCGTAACCAAACTCTTCTAGTCATAAAAAAGTGAAGAATAAAAAATTAAAAATGTTAAAAACTAATAACAATAATAGAAAATCAAAGTTCCCGTCCAACATAAAAAATGCTTGTGTTTGATTACTTATTATAATCAGGCCATTCTCAACTTTAAAACACTACTAATGTTAATATTTTCATTTAAACCAGGAAATCTACCCACGTCTAATTTTAGCTGCCAATAAAGTTCGCGGTATTCTAATCTGGCCTCCCAGTTACCTCCCCTAATGTCAGGTAATACCTGTTCTAGAACTATAAACTTCAATGCCATGTTGTTACAACTTTGTAAATGCTTATAAAAGGCATTGTTCTCCTTGCCTTTAGAAACGTCATAAAGATGTTCATAAACCGTTCTCCTAAGAGGTCTCTCAGTTTTCCCTACATAGAAACTGAAACAATACATACATATTCCTAAATATACCACTCCCTTAGATCCACAGTTAAAATATTTATTACAGTTAAATTTAAATTTCCTAGAGGGGATGTAAACTGTGTTGTTGTTAATCATAGCACTACACTGCTTACAACTCCCACATTTATGGGTGCCACATTTAGTAGTGTCTGTTACTGGCCTGCAATTTTGTTTCATCTCAAACAGGTCTTTTAAATTGGCATCCCTTTTCCTAACAAAATGGGGACGGTCCTGCACAAATTGTTTCAGCTCATCATGTAGGGTAAGAATAGGCCAATGTTTCAAAATGATGTTCTCTGAGTTAGCTGAGTAAGTGTGAATAAAGTTACTTTTCAAATCCAATTCTTTCGCACCTCCCTCATTATCAAGGGTTACAAGACCAGTTCCTAACAAAGGGGAATATTTAAGTTCTCTATTGTTTAAAACTTCTTGACTCAATTCTTCAATCAAAGAACCAGGGTACCCTTTTTCTAAAAATAAATTTTTAAGGGTATGAACTTCTTCAATAAAACTTCCCAAAGAGCTGGACATTCTAGACGCTCGAATGAGCTGCCCTTTAATAATACCCCTTTTCTGATAAAAAGGGTGTCCACTGTCGAAGTGAAGGTATGAATTAGAAAATGTGGCCTTTCTAAATAATTTTGATTGGAATTTCTGGTTAGCGTAGTCTTTAAAAAGAGTAACATCTAAATAATTTAATGCATCTTTATCAATCTTATGAGTAAAACTCAAAAATTCAGCACTAGAGTTAATGTAGTCAATAAAATCTCTAAAATGTTCTTTTGTCCCCCTCCACAACAAACAGATGTCGTCGAGGTACCTCCTGTAATGTAGGATGTATTCTACCCAGTGACTATGAAAGATGAAATTTTGCTCCCAGTGATGTAACACAATGTTAGCATATAATGAAGCACACGGAGCGCCTATCGCGACCCCTTTCCTTTGCAGATAAAATTCGCCATTAAAATAAATAAAATTATTCTCAAGCACAATTTCCATAAACTCCAACACCAAGTTAGTAGTCTTACTGTCCAATCCAGATTGTGTTGCCAGAACTTTTCCAAACCAATCCAGACAAGTTTGGTGAGGAATGCTTGGAAAATGCTCAACAATGTCTATGGTGACCATAAACAAGTCTGTGTTGAACAGTCGGTGATCGATTCCTTTCAAGAATTCCCATGAGTCTCTACAAATATGTTCAATGGAGGATAAAAATCTCTTCACACTGACATCAATAAATTTAGCAAGGGGTTCAGTGATGCTACCTGCACCTGAAACAATTGGCCTGAATTTAATTGGATCCAAACTTTTATGGGTTTTAGGAATCCCGAAGATGACAGGGATTCTTGGTCTATCAACGTGCAGAAAGTTGTATAAACATTAATTGATCGCACCTTGCAGAAGGTGATCATGCAAAAGAAAATTATTTTTAGAGTGAGCGATGTTAGTTTCATTTAGAGACACCAGATCATATTGATCTGTATCCTGTAAAATACTATGCAAGTGAGCTTCATATTCAACAGTGTACATTAACACTACACCCCCTCCCTTATCTGGTTTCATAACCCTACACCCTTCACGACTCAATAAATCAATAATTTCTGGCTCCATGGTGTTCAAATTAGTGGGGCACATCGAATACTTAACGTGTTCGAGGCCCCTAATGTCCTTTTCCACCAATTCCTCAAAAACCTTGAGGGAGGGATGAGTGGGTGGATTGAATGTACTGGACCTAGTTAGTCCATTATGAAAATTGGTTTGCCCTTTGAAAAATAGGGTGAGATTTAATTGTCTAATGAATAACTTGAGGTCTACTAACATGTTGGTTAAAATGGATGGACGTAGGGGAACAAAGTGAAAACCTCTCGAAAATAAATCAAAGAAGTCCTGAGTAGATGTTAACTCTGTGTAGTTGTAGATCATAAAATTGCCCTTTCTACAAACTATGTGCCTACTGTCAACATCTTGTAAATCTGTGTTGGAAGATGAAATACTATCAAGTTCTAATTGCGAGGGTTGCTCCAGCCCTGTTGTTGGTACTTCGACCCCCTCCCCCCTCTGCCGGGGGGATACTGAAAATCCTGAAGGGAGTGTTTCCTTCCTCTCTCTGCAATCCTCTCACTTCTTCTAAGGGACTCTATCCCAAATCTAGGGTGGTTGTCGTTATTGTTAGTTTCCTCCACCCTGTCCATGTTTGACTTATTATTTCGTCTTCCCATGTTAGAAGTTGGATAAGCTATCCCATCCCTATATTCAATAAGATCTCTCTCCAATTTTCTAATCTTCCGGTTCAAAATTTTGTTACAGTATTGGTCCACTTCATGAAAAACATTATCGTAATTCTTCCTAATACTGACAAAATTACTGTCATTAACTACCTTTTCGTTTAAAGCATTCAATTCTGATAGAAAAGTATTAGCTTTCATTTCATAGTCAACAATCATAAGTTTCAACATTTCTAAACCAGCTCTATCAAAAAGATCACATAATTTATCATAAAAAATAGTCACAGGTTGAGCGTTGTTTGGGAACTTATAACATCGAAGACCTTTAGGGACACGCTGAACCTGTATGCATTTTTTGAGATAATCCATCTCAAGCTGGTTGCTTTTGAATGCGTAAAGTTTGTCCCTTAAACCATTAAAAGTGGACTCAATGTTATCATTTGAACTTGACTGTACAGTACCTTGTCTAAAATGAAACTGCTGGCCAGCCCAAACACCAAAATTAAAATCTCCGTAGTTGCTGTCTGTATTGTTTCTTGGTGCAGCCCCTGTCCTTGATAACGAGACATTAAATACTCAGTTACTCATGGGTGCATTACCAGGGAGTTCATCACGAACATTGTTAGTCGCGTTGGGCACAGAAGAAATGATGCGTTTCCTACGTGGATCCGCAAACTGTAGTTGGTTACCTGGCAACATTGATCCACCATCAGAATTCCGCTCAGTAAGATTATTAGTTAATTGAGTCAGTAGAGCCATAACTTGCTTAAATTCAGCCCATGTCACGGGAGCAGTGTCAGAGTCATCTTTAAATAAAAGAGGTGTCTCAGAAAAACTCGGTTGTTCCTCTCCTTCTGCCATGGACAAAAAAACGAAACCAAGAAGAAAAAGTGAACCAAAACCAAGAACCCAAATAAAATTGCCCAGCAGGAACAGGACCCGGAACTCACTCCACAACAAAAATTGTTGATAAATCTGGTCTTTATTAAGATGGACAGAGTAAAATAAAATAAAATAAACCAAGCGCTTTCACTCAGTTAATACCGAGCTCCTTCAAGGTACAGTAATACAATACAATCAATTCACAGGTGTTAAATAGTGAAACACCCGGTCACATAACCAAATTAATTCATTCATCTTGTGTGTAAACCACTTCTTATTAGTTTAACTATCAAGTATAAAACAGGCAGTAATCGCACACCACCACAAGTAGCAAATAGTGTTAAACCCTGTCTGTGCCTAAAAATGGTGATAAACCACTATCACACGAGTGTAAACATTGTTCTTGATCTTGTGATCATATTAATATTTAATATTCAATCTAAAAAATGTGTATATAATACATAGTGTTTCATAACCAAACTCTTCTAGTCAAGAAAAAGTGAAGAATAAAAAATTAAAAATGTTAAAAACTAATAACAATAATAGAAAATCAAAGTTCCCGTCCAACATAAAAAATGCTTGTGTTTGATTACTTATCATAATCGGGCCATTCTCAACTTTAAAACACTACTAATGTTAATATTTTCATTTAAACCAGGAAATCTACCCACGTCTAATTTTTCGTTGCCAATAAAGTTTGCGGTATTCTAACCTGGCCTCCCAGTTACCTCCCCTAATGTCAGGTAATACCTGTTCTAGAACTATAAACTTCAATGCCATGTTGTTACAACTTTGTAAATGCTTATAAAAGGCGTTGTTCTCCTTGCCTTTAGAAACATCATAAAGATGTTCATAAACACTTCTCCTAAGAGTTCTCTCAGTTTTCCCTACATAGAAACTGAAACAATACATACATATTCCTAAATATACCACTCCCTTAGATCCACAGTTAAAATATTTATTGGAGTTAAATTAAAATTTTCTAGAGGGGATGTAAACTGTGTTGTTGTTAATCATAGCACTACACTGCTTACAACTCCCACATTTATGGGTGCCACATTTAGTAGTGTCTGTTACTGGCCTGCAATTTTGTTTCATCTCAAACAGGTCTTTTAAATTGGCATCCCTTTTCCTAACAAAATGGGGACAGTCCTGCACAAATTGTTTCAGCTCATCATGTAGGGTAAGAATAGGCCAGTGTTTCAAAATGATGTTCTCTACCTCATGGGAGTTAGCTGAGTAAGTGTGAATAAAGTTACTTTTCAAATCCAATTATTTCGCACCTCCCTCATTATCAAGGGTTACAAGTCCAGTTCCTAACAAAGGGGAATATTTAAGTTCTCTATTGTTTAAAACTTTTTGACTCAATTCTTCAATCAAAGAACCAGGGTACCCTTTTTCTAAAAATAAATTTTTAAG
The DNA here is from genome assembly GCF_019279795.1 of Protopterus annectens. Taxonomy (NCBI): domain Eukaryota; kingdom Metazoa; phylum Chordata; order Ceratodontiformes; family Protopteridae; genus Protopterus; species Protopterus annectens. Next base: position 677,226,180 of record NC_056749.1, on the reverse strand, counting down.
GGTATGAACTTCTTCAATAAAACTTCCCAAAGAGCTGGACATTCTAGACGCTCGAATGAGCTGCCCTTTAATAATACCCCTTTTCTGATAAAAAGGGTGTCCACTGTCGAAGTGAAGGTATGAATTAGAAAATGTGGCCTTTCTAAATAATTTTGATTGGAATTTCTGGTTAGCATAGTCTTTAAAAAGAGTAACATCTAAATAATTTAATGCATCTTTATCAATCTTATGAGTAAAACTCAAAAATTCAGCACTAGAGTTAATGTAGTCAATAAAATCTCTAAAATGTTCTTCTGTCCCCCTCCACAACAAACAGATGTCATTGAGGTACCTCCTGTAATGTACGATGTATTCTACCCAATGACTATGAAAGATGAAATTTTGCTCCCAGTGATGTAACACAATGTTAGCATATAATGAAGCACACGGAGAGCCCATCGCGACCCCTTTCCTTTGCCGATAAAATTTGCCATTAAAATAAATAAAGTTATTCTCAAGCACAATTTCCATAAACTCCAACACCAAGTTAGTAGTCTTACTGTCCAATCCAGATTGTGTTGCCAGAACTTCTCCAAACCAATCTAGACCAGTTTGGTGAGGAATGCTTGGAAAAAGCTCAACAATGTCTATGGTGACCATAAACAAGTCTGTGTTGAATAGTCGGTGATCGATTCCTTTCAAGAATTCCCATGAGTCTCTACAAATATGTTCAATGGAGGATAAAAATCTCTTCACACTGACATCAATAAATTTGGCAAGGGGTTCAGTGATGCTACCTGCACCTGAAACAATTGGCCTGAATTTAATTGGGTCCAAACTTTTATGGGTTTTAGGAACCCCGAAGATGACAGGGATTCTTGGTCTGTCAACGTGCAGAAAGTTGTATAAATGTTCATTGATCGCACCTTGCAGAAGGTGATCATGCAAAAGAAAATTAATTTTAGAGTGAGCGATGTTAATTTCATTTAGAGATACCAGATCATATTGATCTGTATCCTGCAACATACTATGCAAGTGAGCTTCATATTCAACAGTGTACATTAACACTACACCCCCTCTCTTATCTGGTTTCATAACCCTACACCCTTCATGTCTCAATAAATCAATAATTTCTGTCTCCATGGTGTTCAAATTAGTGGGGCACATCGAATACTTGACGCGTTCGAGGCCCCTAATGTCCTTTTCCACCAGTTCCTCAAAAATCTTGAGGGAGGGATGAGTGGGTGGATTGAACGTACTGGACCTAGTTATTCTATTATGAAAATTGGTTTGCCCTTTGAAAAATAGGGTGAGATTTAATTGTCTAATGAATAACTTGAGGTCTACTAACATGTTGGTTAAAATGGATGGACGTAGGGGAACAAAGTGAAAACCTCTCGAAAATAAATCAAAGAAGTCCTGAGTAGGTGTTAACTCTGTGTAGTTGTAGATCATAAAATTGCCCTTTCTACAAACTATGTGCCTACTGTCAACATCTTGTAAATCTATGTTGGAAGAGGAAATACTATCAAGTTCTAATTCCGAGGGTTGCTCCAGCCCTGTTGTTGGTACTTCGACCCCTCCCCCCTCTGCCGGGGGGATGCTGAAAATCCTGAAGGGAGTGTTTCCTTCCTCTCTCTGCAATCCTCTCACTTCTTCTAAGGGACTCTGTCCCAAATCTAGGGTGGTTGTCGTTATTGTTAGTTTCCTCCACCCTGTCCATGTTTGACTTATTATTTCGTCTTCCCATGTTAGAAGTTGGATAAGCTATCCCATCCCTTTATTCAATAAGATCTCTCTCCAATTTTCTAATCTTCCGGTTCAAAATTTTGTTACAGTATTGGTCCACTTCATGAAAAACATTATCGTAATTCTTCCTAATACTGACAAAATTACTGTCATTAACTACCTTTTCGTTTAAAGCATTCAATTCTGTTAGCAAAGTATTAGCTTTCATTTCATATTCAACAATCATAAGTTTCAACATTTCTAAACCAGCCCTATCAAAAATATCACATAATTTATCATAAAAAATAGTCCCAGGTTGAGCGTTGTTTGGGAACTTATAACATCGAAGACATTTAGGGACACGCTGAACCTGTACGCATTCTTTGAGATAGTCTATCTCAAGTTGGTTGCTTTTGAATGCGTAAAGTTTGTCCCTTAAACCATTAAAAGTGGACTCAAATATTAACATTAGTAGTGTTTTAAAGTTGAGAATGGCCCGATTATAATAAGTAATCAAACACAAGCATTTTTTATGTTGGACGGGAACTTTGATTTTCTATTATTGTTATTAGTTTTTAACATTTTTAATTTTTTATTCTTCACTTTTTCTTGACTAGAAGAGTTTGGTTATGAAACACTATGTATTATATACACATTTTTTAGATTGAATATTAAATATTAATATGATCACAAGATCAAGAACAATGTTTACACTCGTGTGATAGTGGTTTATCACCATTTTTAGGCACAGACAGGGTTTAACACTATTTGCTACTTTTGGTGCTGTGCGATTACTGCCTCTTTTATACTTGATAGTTAAACTAATAAGAAGTGGTTTACACACGAGCTGAATGAATTAATTCGGTCATGTGACTGGGTGTTTCATTATTTAGCACCTGTGAATTGATTGTATTGTATTACTGTGCCTTGAAAAAGCTTGGTATTAACCGAGTGAAAGCGCTTGGTTTATTTTATTTTATTTTACTCTGTTCCATCTTAATAAAGACCGGATTTATCAACAATTTTTGTTGTGGAGTGAGTTCCGGGTCCTGTTCCTGCTGGGCAATTTTATTTGTAAAGTTTATCCAGCTTTCCTGGAGATCATTCAACTCTGACAATTCCAGCAGTGTCAGCCTCTCATACGGTAGAAGGGACTGCTGCCTCTCCTACCAACATAAACACTATGAACTCACTGTCTAACGCTTTCTCTAAAAAAGTCAACTAATATCATATACTTTAGTGTCATTTGTTCTCTCTATCATGTTCTTTTCCTTTCCTTCACAAACCTGATGCATAAAGCCCTCTTTCTTCTGTTTACTGTCTATGCATTTTGACTCAACAAGAATATTATTGGGCTCTATTCAGGTTTATATTGTTTGTCAGTATACATTATTCTTCCTTTTCTGTTCCTATCTCAGGCTGATTGAACACCTTTCAGTTTCCTTCTCTTCCTAAAAAGCTCTCATTCTGCACAAGATTTATGTTATAATGTTTTCATTAACTACATATATCTATTGCTTAGCAATTTCCCTTATTTAAGGTTTCTGTATTACACTGAGAGAAATGGATTAAAAACTCTGGCCATGTAAATTTTTCATGTTTTACTGCCCTAGTGGAGCCATTCTTCTTGATAAGTTGTTCTTCTTTAACATTCAACAGCTTGTTAAAATTCTCCATTTCTGGGGATTTCTGTTTTAACTTGACTGCAAGTTTAGAACTCTGCTTACCACATGTATTTTCTATAGTTTCATGTTTCACTCCCTTGGACTAGACCCTCTCAGTTAGTGATTCTTTCTCTTTAATTCTGTTATTCATTTCTACTTCCTGCTCTGCAACATTTTCAGTCTGTAATAACACTTCTACACCTTGAGTCGTAATACTTTCAAGTTGTAATAATGTTGAGCCATGCTGCTCCCTTTCTTCTAATGGTCCATGCCTGAAGGTTGCTCTGCCACAGATGTATGCTAACACATCTCTTTATATAATATAGGTTTTTCCTGTCTCTGTATCATCAGCCAAATTACATTCTCCTAATGATAACACTATGCTTTGAGCTTTGTTGAATTCCTGTACTCTTATAAATATGTCCACCCCCACCTATTTCCTAATTAGAGAGACATATATCTGGAGGGTTAATTACTTTCTAAAGGTTCCCTTCATCATATTGATAACATGGTCTGTCAAATGGATTTCCTTCTTCCCACTGTCCTCATAAACAATGTTTTAATTTGGGAAAAGTATTTCAGTATTATTCTACAATCTGTTAAATTGGGAACTACAGCAACAGGATTAATAGCCCTTCCAAACACAGTTTCTTTTTCTTCTTTAGCAAGGGCACTGTTTTGTATTTCTATAAATACAGACTGCAACTGTTTTTAGTGTTCTATTTTTCACATACATACGGCAACTTTATAACCATAGCATATTTTCTGAGTCTAGTAGTCCTCTTAGTTTCATACCATCATTCATGAAATTGCATTTAAGTTTACAACAGAACAATAGGAGAATACTGACTCAACTATTCTGGCAGACAATATATTGAATTTCCTAAGCTCAACATCATCATTAGCATGGATTTCACTGGTTAAAGTTTTCACAAGTATAGCAATATTGCTGTTACTACTGCATAGCATGTGTAACCTCTTTTTGTATCTTTACAACATAGTATGTGTGCAGTTGGTACTTTCTGTTTGTTGCCTGAATTTGATGCAGTCTTAACCATAAGTTCAGGCTGTTCAGATTTAAAAGATAGTTTAATTGTATTACAATCTCTGTAGCAGTGCAATATTTTCTGCATCCTGATGGTAGTTTGAGACACCCACTCTCTTGAAGTAGCAGGTAAATCCATTCTAAATACATCTATAGCTGACATTTCTATTATTTTGTTTTTAGATGGTTGACCCCTAGATCTAGCCATAATTTAAGTACATGCTTTAAATCACATGAATAAGATCTTATTTTGTTAGAAGGAATCTAGAGAAGAAAGGTAAATAATGGCAGCTCAGGTTAGCGGGCTATGTGCACATTGGTTTACAAGGTCTAGAAAAAAATGGGAGAAACAGACAAATGCTGGTTCTGTAAAATAGAACTGAAAGTTGCACATCTCATTGCTGGTTGCAATATACTCATAGTTGTGGGTCTGTATACTGAAAGGCACAATAGTATAGCAATACTGTTGCAGTGGGGGTCATGTAACTGTGCAACACAGAAGTAGCTAAGCATAATTGGAAACATGAACCACAGAATACTGCAGAAAATAATAATAGTCCAAACACATAGGTTCAACTAAAACCAATTGAATGTAGAAGCAAAAAGAAAACTTTCCCAGGGATTATAGTGTCTTATGTAATGACAGACACAGAGTCATAAAATACCAGGATTTGCAAGTGAAAACTAGATCACTATGGAATAAAGATACAAAGACATCTCCAATAGCAATATGCTGCCAATACATACAAACCTATATGAACTACAGAAGTAAACAATACTAGGTGCACTGTGAGTGCTGAGAACAGCATTTTTGGCAGTCATCGAAGACTAAAGCAATACTAATTTTTGAACACCAATTATGCCCTGACTCAGGAATGAGGTCTTATACCCTGACTCAGGAATGAGGTCTATTCATGTCACTGTATTAGAAACTTCTGAAAAAAATTAAAGGGCAGTACACTTTGATTTGTCTATGAGACATACATTAGTGAGGGATAGTAGTTATAGTAAAATGGCTTGCATCCCACTCCCATTGCAGCATTTGTAAATATAGCATGTATAGATACTGTAACTCAGACAATGTATCCTCATCTGTTCTTTTGTCAACTACAAAATTAATTTGAAAAGCCTGCCCTAAGTATCTGGCTGTCCTACTGCCTTGTCATTTGTTTGCATTGTAAATCATGGCTGGCATCAAAAAAACAATTAAAATACCATGATGAATGGCAGTGCATGGAATGGGGCTGATTTGGGGAAGTAAGTAGCACAATTCAGCTACGTTGGAAAATAATGGAGTCAGCATCATGTAAGTTCCTAAGTTTTAATAACCAGTGTTGAGGTTCATAGGCTATTAAAAACTCTAACACTACAAAATTAGGGTTAGAAACATTACCCCCAGAACCTGATATCCATGTTACTACCGAACGAGTTTTCAATGCAATGCATAGTGTAAGGCAGTCTAGGAATTTTTAAGAATTAACTGAGTTGAATATTTACATCTTGGATTTTTTTTAATGTTAATAATGACATTTGCATTTTTGTATCTATGAGTAAAGGTATTATTTTATATTCCTAGGTTTGGCATACCTTGAAAAATTCATCCTTGAAAGCTTTAAACACCAGTATTGCTTTACACCAAAAATATCTATAAAGAATTGTAAATAATTTCATGTGTTTGCATCTTTAGTAGTAGTAACTTAAATCTTTACCCATTTTTATATGTTTCATAAACTTTCTTTGCACAGATTCAAATAAATTTAATTGACAATTAGTGTCAATACAAAATGAACTGTATTCCATGATTGGTCTAGTGTGTGTTTTGTAAATCAAAGTCAGGTTGAAATCATCTTCTATAGAAACTGATTTTATCATCAGTCCAGACTCTATCATTGACTTACTGTTTATAATACTAATATGTTTATCAAATAAAACATTTGACGAGATCATAATATCAAGACCTTTATACTCTTGTCCTTGTTCTAATTTTGATCCATTAAGTAAAATAGGATATCTAATGATGGGTTTTCTGAAATACACCACTTGAGATTTTTGGTACTGAACAGAAGAACTAATGATTTAGCCCAAAAAGCAATCTTTTTCAAATAGCTGTTCATGATTTTTATGTCACCATAAAATAAAAAGAAGCTAACATTATAATAATCTCTATGCTTGCTGATCCAGCATGTCTTATTAGTTGGAATAGCTGCAAAAAACAAGTTAAAAAAGAATGGTCCCAAAACTGAACCCTGTGGCACACCATATCGTGACTGAGTTTCTTGACCTGTGACATATTGGGTGCACCCTGACACCCAGTTGATGATCCACCTTACCTAGTATTGATTAAATTTAGTTTGTTAGTGCCTTAAAGATTGAATTATGCAAGATCATGTGAAACACTTTTGCTATGTCTATGTATATTACACCCACAGATAATGGTAAATTGAAGGTCACAGCCTTCAACAAGCTTTGTCAAAGCAGCTCTTACAGCAGCAAATAATTATTGATAGCATTTGCTGAATAAAAATGTGAGGCTAATCAGGATATAATTCAATATGTTTTGTCTGTTTCATTTCTTAAAAATAGGGGTTGCATTTGATGTTTTAATATCTTGAAACTATTCCTAACTTAAGTTTATTACATAATATACGCAAAATTGGAAGAAAGTCCTTATAAATATCTGTTTTAGTATAGCAGGGATTTTATCTGGTCCCATGGACCATTTTATACATTTGTTTAATGATTATTATAAGTGTGACTGAGACTGAAAGACAAATATCAGTACCTGGTTTTATCTTCTCATCTGTAAATATAATATTGTGCAGAATGGTATCATACATTTTTAAACATAATGACTAAATTCATCAGCAATTCTTTTGCTCTCATTTATTTCATTTTTAAGTTCCATTAAGGTTATGTGCTACCTTGTTTTAATAACAAATTAGTATATATATATAAAATACGATTTTATTACTGTTGTATTCATCTGCTAACTTTGTCTCAAATTTAGTTTTCTCTTGTGTTCTGTTAAATGTAACTTTAATACACAAAGTATTAACAACTTAAAGATACAACCAGAGGGTTAAGTATTAGTAAATTAATCAACACTATCAGGTACTCACAAGGATACATGGAATGCATAGTGGATTTCATATTACTGACTTTAATTGACAAGATATGAATTTAATAAGCATTTGTTCAATTCAAGAAGAGCGCTAGAATATATTCTGAATATTGTTTGAAAAGAATTTGGTCAAAACAAGGCTTAATACTCTACTATTTAACATTAGAAAATACTCATCACAATAAAAAGAAAAAAAAATGGATTCTGCATCACTTGTCTTAATAAACTGGATGCAGTTCTGATAAATATTTATTCTAAACCAGTTCAACCTATTTCTTATACAGTTTGGGTAATCCTGAAAAATTGATACTAGTCATAAGATAGAAGAGGCAATTTAGAATAGTATGTAGTCTGATGGATAAGGAGGCAAAATAATAAATCTTAATCTATTTGGCAAATTGTCCCTGGTTTGAATTTAAAAGAATGTGTCTTGAATCAGAACTTGAATTTCCATAAACATTATTACAAACAAAGATTTGAAAATATTAACATCTACTTAAATGTTCAGATTAAGTAATGTTGTACAATTTAACACAAAATTAACATAAATTCCAGTTAAACTGGAAGTTATACAAAAAAAAAAGATAACAACAGCTAAAAGTAGTTTGAAAATAGTTGACAGTTCATTAGTTGAATTATTGATAAAATTCGACAAGTAAAATGTCATCTGTGATAATGGGAAAACTTTATAGATTATTATATCTCACTCTCAGTATGGGTGCTTTAACCCAAGTATAATGTATTGAATGAATTAACAAAGTTAACTGAAATAACAGATAATGAAAATAAATATAACATGAGGCTTGTAAATGTTTCATGCAATGTAATATAACCAGTGTGTAAACACTTGTATAATAAACTAAATAATTTAACTTAATAACTATAGTGTAGAACAACAGATTTTGACTTTAAATAGTTATGATAATAATAATAATAATAATAATATTTATAAAGTTTCCCATTATTCTCTAAAAATTGTATTAAAAAACAGCAAAACTATAGCTAGCAAAATTAAAAGCTACAAACTTGTCTAATTTAAGAGCTAAAATACTTACCTTACAGCTCTAGGAAGCCCTAGGAAACCTTGTAAACTGGATAGTTTCTCACAGATGCAGAAAAATACTAAACAATTCTCACTAAATGTCCCAGACTAACTAAAGAATTACTGTTCCCTGACTACTTATTAAAGCAAGGCAAGCTGATGTGTGCTGAGTGTTTTACCACAGCAAAAGCCAAATGATGTCTCTCTCTGTCTGTGTGGATGTGTGAGATATATATCTTGTCAGAAATCTTTCCTGTCAGATTCTACACATTTGATCAGTTACAACAATACAACCTAATATACATGCATATATTCTTTATGTCCAGCAGGCCCTACTGTTGATGCATTTTGAAAACAAATAACTTTACAAATATATTTTTAACTCAAACATCTATACAAATCGGTGTGATAGTCAAATGACATAAAATTATTTACAAACCTCCAGCTAGCTATGCTGGCATACGTACACATGTACTGCCGTACACAGATGGCACTACTTCATAACTTCAGAACATACATACGAATATTTCAAGTATGGCAATTATGCCTTTCTAGCTCCCATAAAAGGTGTCCAAGTTGTTTTTAAAATACCTAAACTAGTGCTTGTTTTAATATAATTTGGTAGTCTATTTCATGCATCAGCTACTCTCTCAGAGAACTAATTAGTACACATTTCACTCCTATATACTCTTTTACGAATGTTGTCTGTTGATTCTCTGATAATTTTTAATAACCCCAAACATTCCCAGAGGTAGTTGTATCTAAATGCCCTATATACCCGAATAAGTTCTCCTCTTAAATATCTATATGAGACACTGCACAAGTCGAAATATCTTAGTCTTTCATAATAACTTAAATGTACACATCCATGGATGTCTGTGGTATATTCTTGCTGTACTCTTTGCAATTTACTAATGCTTGTCTTCTTATAAGGTTTCCATATTGTTATTCCATAGTCAGGTTTGGGTGTAATGTAACTAACAAACAATGATTTTATCATCCCTGAGTTCCTAGATTTTATAAATCATTTTATACAATCTGTAGTTCTGTTAACTATCACTAACCAATTGGTTGATATGATCAGAAAACTCAAAGCTGGATCTACCCATATACTTAGGTCCTTAAATTAATCTACAGTTTCAATCACTGTGGGTGTATTAAGCATTCATTGTTCAGTCTATGTCTCCCAAATCTCAAATACTTAGCTTTTATGTATTTATCAGCATATTATTGTCCTATGCCCAAATGGTCAATTTAGACAAGTTCTTTCTCATACATCTTATCTGTAACACATATGAACAGTTTACCCATTTTAGAGTCATCTGCATACAGACTGTAGGAAACCTCTGATGAAAAATATAGAGCTGAAAGATACAGTCTAAACAAGTATGGACCTAGTATAGAAGCTTGTGGGACACCCTGACTGTAACCTAGAATTTCACCTATGATACTTGCCATGTTCTATTTGTAAGCCATATAGTTGATAAGTGAGCATGCATACTCCCCACCAAGCTGAAGAAACAAGTAGGTAGGTGTATATACTGCATACTACTCCTTCAAGGTGTCCACCACTGTGTGTTGCTGGCGATAGTGGACACTCTCTGGAGCCAAGTCTTATGACACCAATACACAACTTGCAGGATATGGCAGAAATGTCATACAGCATCACACTGGCACAGAACCACAATATCATCAAGTGTGTTTTTAGAGTGTATAAGGCCTGCTTCTACTATCTAGACACCTATGGTGGTAAGCTGCAGTATGCTGTGGAGACTATCAACAAGATATTTGTCATCTGTGTCATGCTGCACAATATGGTATTATGAAAACCACTACTACAGGGGTTTACTATTGGAGACCCAGATAGAACAGAGCTAGCAGAAGAGGGGGTGCTGCATTAGGAGTCATTGGAGGAACCAGCTACTGTAGAACTGTATGCAAGGTTAAGATGGGTGTAATAATCTACAGCACTGACAAAGGAGCAGCATCTGTTCCACAGCAATGGGCCAGATTACAGATAACATATTGGGTGCATGCAATAATTCACCCCCTACTACATAGTACAATACATTGACTGGTCATACTGTGCATCAGATGTTACCTAACTCACATAATGCAGAGGGGTATGTAGGGTAAAGTTCTCATCAGTTGCACATATGAAGTGGTGAAAAAATGACAGGAATTGTCAAGGGCAACACAGGTGGAAGCAAACGCAAGACTATAGGAGATGGAAGTGTTACAGGGGTATGAGGCTAGATGACTGGGTGGACTGAGTAGTGGGGATTATCTAGTGATGGTGTGGAGCTTCCTGAGGAGGACAGATGGCTAGATGGTTTGTATGGCAGTACTAGTACTGGTGCAGTAGACACTGATGTAGCAGGTAGGTGCATGGATGTAACATCTGCCATGGGCCCACAGGTGGGTAGGACATACACTGCAGATGACCATGGCCAGATGGGTGCCCCTATCTTTGAGTACCATTGTCATCAACACCAGCTGTCATAGGTGATGTAGAATTGCATGACCATTATTGCCTCATCATGTGATGAGTAGGACTGACATGGAGGTTACATCCATGAGGCCAGCTACATTATACCACTGGAGACTAATCACCAGTATGTTGTAGCAATGATGTGTCACTCCATCACATTAAGGCACCTGCTCAGAAGGGTGTACACACAACAGAGGCATAGGAGTGGGGACAATGGGGATGAAAATGGTCATGGCAGCCAGTGACATCATACCCATGATGACTGCATCAGCCACAGAGTGGGCCACCCCCACCTGCAGCATCAGGTGTGCTTTCTCTTCTTATATGACATAGCAGTATGCAGGCACTGAAGGCTATGATGGATATCACCACATATGTCAAGCAGCACACTAATAATCTCTATTATGGCAGGAATGGCATCTGTCCGTATGTCACTTCATGGATCACTAACTTGCACTTCCATTGATTTATGCTCTTTTTGACACCTAGGTTGGCGACTGAGTGGGAATCATCATATCAGTGTTCTGCAGCACAGCACTCCTTCATGCTACATGTACATTCCATGGTATGATGCTACCTGTTACTGTCATATGAGCAGGTGATGATTGTGAACCTTGTATCAGGCTACCATGGATTTCCTTTCCCGCCAAAGGTGTTGGGGGAGGGAAGTGCTGCATCCACAACCAGCTCAGGCACGTTATTGAATGTGGTTGTTCTCCAATGTAAAAACTGATGAAATTGGCACTCTGCTGTCTGACTGTACTATGTGCAATGCACTGTCACTGTTAGGCAACAATGTGCCTCTGACAGCAAGCATGTTCTTAACCCCATATCTATAGCACAGGCAAAGGCATAAAGAGAAGCACCCCTGCCCCTATATGAACATACATGACAATTATTGCTACAATTTCATGACGTGTAGCATAGAACAAATATGATGAGCATGTGCATACCTTGTGCTGCATCCTTATGCACTGCTGTATGACTTCTGATATATCTGTGCATAGAACAAATATGATATGATGAGCATGTGCATACCTTGTGCTGCATCCTTATGCACTGTTGTATGACTTCTGATGTATCTGTGCATAGAACAAATATGATGAGCATGTGCATACTTTGTGCTGCATCCTTATGCACTGCTGTATGACTTCTGATGTATCTGTGCATAGAACAAATATGATGAGCATGTGCATACTTTGTGCTGCATCCTTATGCACTGCTGTATGACTTCTGATATATCTGTGCATAGAACAAATATGATATGATGAGCATGTGCATACCTTGTGCTGCATCCTTATGCACTGCTGTATGACTTCTGATATATCTGTGCATAGAACAAATATGATATGATGAGCATGTGCATACTTTGTGCTGCATCCTTATGCACTGTTGTATGACTTCTGATGTATCTGTGCATAGAACAAATATGATATGATGAGCATGTGCATACCTTGTGCTGCATCCTTATGCGCTGCTGTATGACTTCTGATGTATCTGTTGGGGAGTTGATGCTTACCATTTGCAAACCAATGAGAGGGGTTTACAGCTGTACAGTGGTGGTGAAAACTGATCATATCATGTTAGTGCATCCCTGACAGACACAGGAGTTGTTGCTACCAATCCTGTTCCTAAATTTAAACATCCAGCAATTGTCAATGAACTATAAATATCTCCAATCAGGAATATCAAGAAATCTTCTGTTTCCACAAAAGTGGTCTTTGATGGTGGTCCTCCATCTGTTCTCATACTCTCCATTATGAAGGCCTGAGCTTTAGTGTGGGCATAATATATCATGTCAGTGATGCTGTGGTAAACATTCTGTGCTGTTCTTTTGTACAAACCAATATCATTCACATCTGTTAGAAGGTCCTGTCACACATTTCCTAAAGGCCTTTCCAGTCTAGTCTGAGTTCAAAATTCACTTATGACTTCACCTCACCTGACCCTGATATAGCAGCAAGCTTCAGTAAGGAATCCTACATCCACTTTGAAAAATACAAAGAGCTAGCAGTCCATACCATAGCTAAGTATAATGGGAAATTCAAAAATAAACCACCTTGGTGGCCCATTGCCATAAACTATACAACATCTAAAGTCCTAGAGCTACTAAGACAGGATGAAACCTCTATCTCTTTATTCAGTGCCTTATAGACTTTTGAGGGGAGATCTCCATCTTGCTTACCAGGCCATTAAAGACCTGATTGTCCTGGGCCTCTTGCTTTCCACAAGCCCAATATCTCCCAAAACACTAGAACCAGGAACATAAATCCTCACCAACAGATACAAAAAACATGGTGGAGGGACAGATTTGGACAGATGTATAACCCAACACATCCAAAACCTCTGGAATAAATTACTCCTGCACATTAAACAGTGCAACTCACTTTCTTCCCTTAAATATAAACTAGATGACTGGGTTTCCACAAATTTACTCTGGAACTAACTGTTATGGCCTTCCTTGAGAAAGAAGGTATGTCTTGGGGGAGGGGGGGGGTTCTGGAAAGATATGAATGGTCATAGGCCTCAGTGACCTTCAAAAATCTATGAACCTATGAACATGCAACTGCTGTAGGAGCATGGACCTGTAATATGTAGAATGGAGAAATGTGGGGTCTGAATGGAGAGATGATTAAATCAGCAAAAGTAGAATATTCCTGGAACTGAATTCATCCTCAGGTCTTGGTGAGTAACTTCTCAAGGTGGATCCTGTTTTTCACAAAATCTTACCAAGATGACACTGGTATACAGACTGTATTTTATATAGCATATATCATGGACAGAAGTAGGTTAAAAATAAAGAAGATAGATCGGTGCACAGGTCCCGGGATAAAAAAGTGCCCAATCCTGGTAGGTGCACTGGTACCAGGACTGGAGAAAATGACAGTGTAAAATCCTCAAGACATGGAAATATTCCTACAATGGGGCTAGGCCAGGCCCAGGGGGAGGATTGTCCCCTTGTTGTAGAAGGATGTAGCAGTCCACAAAAATCACAATCAGTGATAGGCCAAAAAAGAGCCATACAGAGGATAGAGTGAACGATTAAGAAATAAATTATGTATTGTTACTATTATACAAGAAGCCCAGAATTTCCAGACAAAAGCTACATTCAAAGATTAAGAGAGAAATTAGAGGAAAGAAAATACTTCCACAAGAAAAACGGTCAGAAGCTGCAAATAAAAAGCTGTGTTCATTAATACAACAGATCCATGAAGAACCCTATTTAGATCAAGAAACCTTGTACCATTTGAAAAAAAAAGAAGCGGCTGAGGAAGTGTAAAATTTTAAAGAACAACGTTTAGAGAGGTTTGAAGGGTATAAAAAAGAAATATGGACATGGCAAAGAAAAAGAAATCTGATGTGGTGCAATATTTATTCAAAGAAAAAGGACAAATTAATCAACATAAAAAATGTAGCCCCAGCAATAGTGGAAAAGAAATACAGGCAAAGGCATCCAGATATGGAAAATTTCACAATAAAAAAAATAAGATCACAAAGTGGGAATGTAGAACAGAAGATTACTCAAGTAGTAGTTAAAAAATTGAAGCTGAAGTTATGTAAGTGAAGGGTTCAGTGTAGAAAGTCTAATGCAGGTTACATCACAGTATGATGGTATAATGACTCCCCAAAGTAAGGAGAAACAGGAGGAGCAGGAGACATCTGAAGAAGAAATATGGACATGGGAAATAAAAACAGATTAAATATGGTGTAATATTTATGCAATTGAGAAAGCAAAACTAATCAATGCAAAAAGAGGAGCACCAAAGATATTTGAAGAGAAATACAGGCAAAGACATCCAACTATGGAAGATTTTACAATACAAAAAATAAGAAAAGAAACAGGCAAGGTACAAAAGAGGATTATTAATAGAAAAGTTAAAGAAATAGAAAGTGAAGTTATGGATTACCTGCAAAGTGAAGTTTTTAGTGTAGAAAATTTAACTGAGATAACCCAACAGGATAGAGCAATGGGCACCCAAACTAAGGAGAAACCAGTGGAGTGGGAAGCATCTAATCAGTTGACATAAGAAGTTACTTTGGAGCCTCCCACAGGAAACTAGTAGAAATGTTCAGTTGGAGCTATACCACAAGGGAAAGAGCAGGAGGAAACTGTGGCAACTCTGACACAGTCAGTGTTGTGGAGTGATAAGCCAGTGAGTTCCCATATGAAAGAGCAACAGACGACACAGGGTGAAACTGAAGAGAACATGGCACAGGAAGATGCTCTGGAACTTTCTATAGAATGCCCACAGGAAATGGAGAATAAAGAATGTGCCCTCAGTTTAGAAGAAAATGATCTAAGAGAAGAGTTGCTTGATTTAATAGAGATGGATAGACATATTGAGATCAATGATAGAAATGGACTGCAGAAGGTCAATAAAACCCAGAAAGTTAGAAGTTTGATAAAACAAATGAACACAGTAATTAGGACTGTCCATAGAAATTAATGCAATACAACAGAAGTAAATAGGATACATTACTGTGCAGCCAAATTAACAACAGATAAAGCCTTACCACAAGAACAGAGGGTAGTAAGGGAAAGGACGGGGAGAAAATGAATGCCATCATGGAAGTATCGAATAGAAAAAACTATAAAGCAATTAAGACAAGAAGTTGTCACTGTTAGAAGAATATAGAAGAGGGAACAGATCAATAAAAATACTCAGAAAGATAGACGTGATAAAAGCAATGTGCAGTATTATAGTGGATCAACGTTTATCATGCACAAATAATAAACTAAAAATATCAGCACAGGCAGAAAAACTTAGAAGATACACAGATAAATATAAAGGGAAAGTACAAAATAAGCAATTTATTGATGACCCAACAAAGTTTTTTAGCAAACTGGGAAACAAGGAAAAAGGAATTGAAAGACCACCAAAAAAGGAGAAAAACATGCATTTTGGAAAAATATTTATGAAGATCCTGTGGAACATAACAAAGATGCTAAATGGACAGAAGAAGTAAAAGAAAGAATAAGAAGTTCAAATGTACAGGATATGAAACGGGATGAAGTAATGTCCAGAGGGACTGAAACAAAGTTAAGAAAGGCTTCTAATTTGGAAAACCATAGGCCCACATGCAGTGCCTAACTTCTGGCTAAAAGTATTAACATCTTTGCAAGAAGATTTAGCCATGAGTAAGAAGTATTTACATGTGCACCCCAAACAGACATATGCCTGGCTAACAACAGAAAAACATGCTCCTACTTAAGAGCGAACCTGCAAGCTTCCTTAAAAACTATTGACCAATAGCTTGCCTTCCAATGATTATAAACTATACAATGGAATTGATGTTGACAGAGTTTATAGTCATTTAGAAGAAAACTCAATTATGGCAATGGAACAAAAGGGTAATTAATAAAAGAACGTCATGTGGAACAAAGGATCATTTGTTGTTAAATAAAGTCATAGCTGAGAACTTAAAAATGGGAAGAATCTAAGTATGGCATGGGTAGACTACAAAAAAGCATTTGACAGTATCCCACATTCATGGATAAAAGAGTCTTAAAAATGTAGAACATGCAGCCTACACTGAAAACTATATCACAGCAACCATGAAACAGAGGAAAACCACTTAGCAATTAAGCCAGGATAAAGGACAAATTATTATTCCAGGGCTAAAACTTCAAAGGGAAATATGCCAGGGTAACTCTGTCACCGCTGCTCTTTTGCCTTGCCCTTAACACAATAAGCTGTCTGTTTAACAGATCATGTCATGGATATAATTTGACTTCTAGAAAGCAACAAAGTGTAAAGACTTCTCTTCTGCTCTCTGTAGATGATTTAAAACTATATAGCTCATCAGATGAGAAACTGAAAGCACAACTGCAAGTAGTCAAAACTTTTTCATATGACATAAGAATGTCATTTGGTCTTGATAAATGTACAAAAGCAACCTTTAAGGCAGGAAACCTGCAGCACCAAGAAACCATCAGTTTGGGACACGAATGTGATATAAAAGAACTTGAGTAGGAGGAGTGTATAAATACTTGGGAAATGAAGGATCAAAAATAAAACATGAACAAATGCAAATAAAACTTAGTAAGGAATATTTTAGAAGACTTAAATTAATCCTGAAAACAGAGCTAACATCTAGGAACAAAGTTAAAGTTATAAACCAAATTACTCTTCCTGTCATAACCTACAATTTTAGAGTGATTGACTGGCTCCAAAAGGTAGATTAGACAGGAAAACAAGAAGGACGCTTCATGCTCATGAAATGATTTATAAAAATCAATGCATACCATAGGTTCATAGGTTGGTACTAGGCTATCAGCCCTAGGGCCTATACAAGCCTAGCCATAACAATTCCCTGGCTATTTCTTCCCACATTATTTACTTTCCTGGACCCCTGTCTAGCAGGGCGACTGACGTGATCCCTGGGGTGAATTTCCTTTCTCCCATCCAATCGTCAAGGTTCCTCTTGAAGAGGTCCAAAGAGGCACTCTGCTTGACATGTATGGGCAATTTATTCCAGAGTCTGGGGAGTCTCTTGCAGATCTATATATGTAATCAATTTCAAGTTTATATATTCCCCGTTCTGAAGGAGGTATGGGCCTCCTTGAAATTGATTATATATATAGATCTGCAATCATGGGACTGGATACATATCTGCTGACTTCACAAGACCCAAACATAGTGAAACTTTTGAAACACGAGGAGAATAAATCTAAGATGACTTCCCTGCTTAGTCTAGTAGAAGCATATTAGCGTCAGGCGGGAATGGAAATCAAACCAGAAGTAGATAAAAATCAGACGACAATGGAATGTGCAAAAAAACAAAACAAAGACTATAAGGTGAAGGATCAGATGAGAAGGCAAGAAATGTGGAAAATGCATAAATATAGTTGCAAGTATAGAATATTCCTGGAACAACCACATGTTGTGAGGATCAAATGCAGAAATGGTTAAGGAGAGACAAATTCAAACCAAAAGATGAAAGGTTAATATTGACGGCCCAAGATAGTGGACTATGTACACATTGGTTAACAAAGTCCATTGAACATGTAGGAGAAACAGACAAATGAAGGTTTTGTAAAACAGAATTGAAAACAGTTGCACACCTTGTTGCTGGTTATGACATACTAATGGCAGAAGGACTGTGTACTAAAAGGCATAATAATGTGGTATGACTGTTGCTCTGTAGATTGTGCAAACATTATAATAGTGAAGTAGCTGAAAAACATTGGAAATATGAAGCACAAAGCATCATAGAAAATGATGGTCTACAGCACATGGCATCACTCATTACAAACAGTTCAAAAGGCAGGTGCAAGAAAACCAGATATAGTGGTCCATGAAAAGAAGACAAAAGAGACATTGATCATTGAATTTGCTACACCCATTGACTACAGTGTCTTATGTACAGAGAGATACAAAGTCATAAAATATCAGGATTTGCAGACAGAAATGAGAGCACTGTGGAAGAAAGATACCCAGACAGTTCCATTAATAGTAGGAGCAGCAGCTTTTATAAAACAGAATCTAAATCGTATTTAGATATGGTACCGATACATGTAACTTCATACGAATTGCAGAAGGAGTCATTACTGGGCACATTGTGGGTGCTGCGAAGAGCACTTCTAGCTAACATCAAAGATTTAAACAATATTAATTTCCTGAACTTTAATCAAACTTTGACTTAGGAATGGGGTCCATTCCCATCATGGTGTTTGAAACCCAAAAGACTTGGAGAAATTAAAAAATTGAGAAAAAGACAACTATGGTCAGTGACTAATCCCAATTGTAGTGCCATCACCTCTACCTGTCCACCATCTATCCTGCAGCAGTGGTTGCAGGATGTGTAATGCCTGCTATACAGTGTTCTCACAGACTGCATCCACAGAGCTAGCAACCGGGGACAGAGTAGGAACAGACTGTGATGTAATATGTGGCCTGTGATACATATAGACCTGTGACCTTGGACAGCAACAAAATGTGTCCCATGTGCCCATTTCTACAGCCAGAACCAGGTAAGTAGCTGTGCCTCCCCCCACCCCACTTTCCTTTTCTGTGAATTTCAGATGGACCCCTGTAGAAGACTGCATTCCTTCCAACACACCTTACTATTCTGTGTTGTCTCCCAACATGGTTACTCCAGTGACTACTGTATTTATGTAGTCAAGCTGGTGAGCTGGAAACAGATGTCCATGTGCTCTTTTTGTTGTCATTCTCCTTTGTACCCCCTTCATTGTTATCCCTAATATATGCAGGTGGTTGTTGAACCCCCCCTGCCACAAAGCAGCACAGATATCAATTCTGTTTCCCTGTCTGATAACATCTTGTACTTCATTATCACAGCAGCTGTGGTCAGTTAGTGTTTTTTTAGGTAGTGTTTAGTGTCCTGCTCATGGACATTGCCTTGTACTGTCTGGAGGATTTTCTCAGTCTGACTCTCAGTGCTTTATATTCTACTGCACTATCTATAGTGTGGTCAGCACCACAACAGTGCTACCAGCTTTTATCACACTAATACTGGAGTTCTAACACTGCAGTTATGCTAATGAAGTGAGTTAACTTAAATGATGTTCTTCATTCCACAGAAGGGTAATATTAGTTAGAAATATTATGATAGCATGGATGTTGCCAAAACATTATGTGGGGGAGGGATGTGTTAGTCAGGGAATGCTTACTGCCAGCCTTTCTCTATAAGAGACATGGGGGTCAGCCAGGGGATGAATTTATGATTACACATCTAATGTTTGTTAGGGAATGTTTATAGATGGCCTGTCAAAAAGAGTGATGGGGGGGCAGCCCATGGATGAATTTACTATTTCCCATCCAGTGGCCAAGGTTACCTTTGAATATGGTTAGAGATGGACTCTGGTTCACATGAATGGGAAGCCTATACCAGAACATGGCTATTCTTTGAGTCACATATTTACCTCACTAGCATGTTCTTTTCATGTTGCAAGCAAAGTTCAAATCCCTGGATCCAGTGTTTGTCATGCTGTTCATTCTGTGGATGTGCAAAAGTTCTATCATGGCTGGCTCTAAAGATGCTTTATATGCCAAGCACAGATTGCTGTAGCAGACCAAGCATAGAGACAGGGCTATAAGGTGATCTATATAGAACAATGTGTTAATACCCTGGATTCTATTGCTGAAGAGCCACTGTGGTCATTCCAACTACTGCATATGCCTAATCAAATAAAAAGGGTGCATTGTACTCAATGATAGGTCTGATAAGGGATGAGTAAATTGGTACTATAACTCTCTTACACCCAGATGCCATACTGTTACTTATAAGCTGGGCAACATAGAATGATTTTCTTACTAATTTGGCTACACATTGGTCAATGGCCAAGTTACAGTCTTCATATGTTCTCACATCTCTGACTACCTGGTCAAATCTTAGGGGTGTCTTATTGGAGTAATTTGCCTGGGTATTCATCTTCCCAAAAGGAACTATAATGCACTTCTTTGCATTGTTTTAATCCATGATTTTGGTACCAGTCATTTGTCTGTGTTAGACCCTCTTGCAGGACATTAGTGTCATTGGGGAGGTATTTATGATAGCTCCCAATTTGCAGTTCTTTGGGAACTTGGTGAACTAGAGGTCTTTGACATTAGCTTGACCTCCAAGCAGACATGCCAAACAGGAGTGGACCAACCACAGAGTCCTGCAGTACTCCACAGGTGACCTGCCTCTTGATTGAGGTGGTCTCATCAATTCTGACTTCTTTGGTCCTATCTGTGAGTCAGATGGCAATCTAGTGAATTGTGCAGGGATTTATGCATAGTTTGGTGAGTTTGTCCACAATGCATGAGTGGGGTATTGCATCAAATATCTTAGCCAGGTCTAGCTAAGTGATATGCATCATTTTCCCTTTATCCATTGTCTTGGTTACCTTGTCAAAGAAGTCTACGAGGTTAGGTAGGCATGACCTTCCTTTGACAAAACCAAGTAGGGATTAGTCCAGTGTCTGTAGGTTGCCAATGTCTTTGTTGATCATTTCCATGATAATTCATTCCATGGCTTTGCATATTAAACTTGTCAGACTAATGGGTCTGTAGTTTCCAGGGTCAGTTGATGGTCCACTCTTACGAAGGGGGATAACCATTGCTATCCTCCATTCACTTGGTATGTGGCCTGTTTTGAGGCTGTAGTTGAAAAGTGACTCAAGTGGTCCTAATAGGTCATGTTTCAGGCTATTTGGGATCAACCTGGGATATTGTTGGGCCCAATTGAGTCTGTGTTTTTAGCCTTAGTGAGTGCCACTATGACCTGCTCCCTGCTGATAGTTGGGGGGGGGGGGGTTGATGCTGGTAGGTATTTGACAAGGGGTGGTGGTAGTGGGGTCTGTGTTCAGCCATCGAGTTGAACTTCCATCAAATGGCTGAACACTGAACCCTATCTATTGAACGTTCATACAGTGAACGCTCATTTCACTGATGGGGAAAGTAACTAGTTAGCCACCACTTCCCCATGTGCTCCACTGCAGTATTTCAAACCCACCCAGGTAGGGGGATTTGCCCACCACACCACCCAATGTGGGGGGCTTCACCACCCACACACCTACTAACTATATATGTCAACTCCGAGACCACACTACAGTGGGGAGAAGGGCAGATGGTGACGTGGTAGCCAACTGGTTACTTTCCCAGTTGATGAAATGAACGTTCGCTGAATGAACATTTCATGTTCAGATGTTCAATAGAAGTTACATTCAATGGCTTAACATAGACCCATGGGAGGACTGGGGGTGAAATTTCAGCTGAATTTGTTGGCCAGCAGATTTGTTATGTCACGCTGCTCAGTGAAGGTGGCACCATTTCCTACCTGTTCTGTTGAGTGTTATCTGTTATTTTTGAGGTTTCAGACACAGATATAAAAGGCCTTGTGGCTGTCTTTCACCTGAAAAGCTATCTTGACCTCAAAATAGGCCTTGTTGGATTTAATTAGTCCTCTAAGTTTCCTGTTTAGTTTAGGGATCTCTTGTCATTATGAGAGTTGCTGTTTCTGACTTTGGCCATGACTTTTTTACCTTTATTTGTATACCCTGTTAAGATTAGGATTCTACTAGTGTGGTTTGTTTTTGTGGTTTGTTTTGGGCTTACTTCTAGTATGTACAGCAACCTCTATGCAGCCATTTGCATGTTTGTAGAGTGTTTTTATGAATAATTCAGTATAGGCTGTTGTGATATTTGTGATGGGTGAGGCACTGAATTTTGACAAACTGTCACTTAACAGAATGCAGTTTGCTTCAGAATAGTTTCTAGCTGCTACAGATTTTACTACTTTTTCCAAGTTGATTTTTATTTTGAATGAAACAGCCTTGTGATTTGACCTCACCAGTGAGGACTTGACACTGGGTGTTTGGGGTATGTGCAGGACTCTCCCACATTGGTGAGATGCAGGTCCAGTATATTTGAGCACCTGCTTGAGGTGTGCACTAACTGATCAAGGGCATTTGTGTTAATAAAATCCAGGAAATGGTGAGCCTGCAAGTTGGTGGCAGTGTACATTTCCCAGTCTATAGAGGGGTAGTTAAAGTCTCTCATGAATAGAATGTCTAATTGGATAGAGAGTGCCTCAAGAAGGTCTAGATAAAACCTGTGGGATTCTTGTGCCATAGATATGACCTATAGCTTGCTAAGATATGGTAAGGGCCTCTGTCTAAGGTGATTTGTGTGTGGATGAACTAAAGGGTATTATCCTGTTTAACCAGCATTGCTATATACTTGCTGCTATTATAGACTGAGACAACTCAACCTTTAGCCTGTGTCTGTGTGGCTAATGGTCTAAATGTGTGCTCAGTGGTCACTACTGGTGATGCTTCTCTATTGTTGGGGGCTGTAGGTTTCTCCTCAGACAATTACACTTAGAGGGTTTCCTTGGGTCACTCGGTGGGAGGCACACAGGTTTGTCAGGACTGAGGTGGACCAGCAGCTTGAGACCTGGATTGGCACCCTGGAGCTTATCCTCATGTAACTAGCAGAGTTGTACAGCTGCAAGGCACTGATCACCAGGGTGCCATTGACTGGTGCCAACAATTATGTCAATTGCAAAAGTGGCTGACCTCTGGATGCATTTGTTGCTGGGGTATCCACCATGATGATGTTTTGGTTTGTTGTGTGTCAGTCACCCTTATCTGTTTGCTGTCAATTTCAGCCCATTACCACTTGTCTATCCACTGTTTGTTTATATCCTTTGGGGTTCCCCTTTTTTTTCAGCATCTCCTCAGTCAGGTTGTCCAGATTATGTTCATCTATCTGCCCTTGCTGCTTTGACAATATCCTTCTTTTCATCCATATTGACCCCCTGCTTCCCTCCCGCATATATATTTTTTCAAATATAAAAAGGTCATCTATTCCACAAAAAGGTACACTCCTTATCCACCCTTGTGTCTTTTCCCTTTCCAATGTCCTGTGTATTCCTCAGCTTGCTGTTCCCTTCCCTTTTTTGATTCTCCTATCCAATGTATCCCTTTTCTGACTCTCCTATCCAATTTATTATATAATCATACTTGGCATGTTGCCGTGTAGCTGTCATTTATACTCATGTTACACAGAACTGACATACTAATGCAAGTGTAAACATGCTCTATCGCAAGCAAGCTGCACCACTACTAGGGACCCAGGTCACTTGGTCTACAGTAGCCAATGTTTTGTGGTTTATGCCTAATGTGATTTATTTTTGTGATAGTTAATGAAGTCAGTAATAATGCCATCCATGGGTTTACAGATTAGACTCATAAGATGAAGGGCCTGAAGATATAGTCTGCAGATAGGCTCAGATTAAATAGTATTCAGCACAGGCATATTTGACACTGTTTCTTAAACAACCCAGTATGTTATAAGGAGCCACAGTGGGTGTTCTTATGTTTTGTAATGGTCAGGAGTGGGATTAAGCTAGGGATGATTGGAAATGGATGGAAATTTCAGGAAGGAAACTGGTAATAAATCTGTCTTCCACTATATTCACAATGTCATTTAGGTTTGAGTAGGGGACCCCATTCTGGAAAAGGTCAGAATAATTTTGCATATAGTTTCTAGCTTCCTAACATAGCTGAAGAAGGGCATGTCCATATGCTGCTTTGTTGGTCCTTACAGTGCCCATCAGTCTCTCAATAAGTTTTTTAAATCTGTCTACATAACGAGGAGGTCTGGTGCTACATGGTGTTTTAAGGAGTTTCTTTTTATTGTAAAGTTTATGTTAACTGCACGCAAGAGTGCCTTATTTTTAAATTTCCCATTGTATTTGTTTCTAGTATGGACTGATAGCTCTATGCTTTTTCTAATCATTATTACCCCCCCCCCCCTTTTCTGAGTGGTGCAGCAACTATTATACCTTCTTCTAACCTTGCTAACAGTACCTTGCACCTTCCTCCTCCTAATCTATCAATCTCTTTCCTTCTCCCCACTTGCTCCTCTACCTGCCTTTGTTTCAGTCTCTATAACCCATAGGATTACCTAACCTCTACATACTAGATGTTTCCAACCTCACTCTCCCCACTCACCCCTTCTGCCATTCCCTAACATTTACAAACTTGCCCCACCATCATTCTCTAACTCATCTCTCTCCTCTCCCCTTCTTATTTTTCTGTTAGGTTGAAAATCCTGACCAAAGTGACTGAATTCCAAGATCTGTAGCATTCTACTCAGCATGTGAACCTTTGATATCATCTGGCCGAAACAGTCCTCCCAACAACAATTTACCTATCCAACTTGTATGTTCACCCTAAGTTACTC
The DNA here is from genome assembly GCF_019279795.1 of Protopterus annectens. NCBI lineage: Eukaryota > Metazoa > Chordata > Ceratodontiformes > Protopteridae > Protopterus > Protopterus annectens. The sequence continues at coordinate 677,201,413 of NC_056749.1, read as the reverse complement.
TGTACCAGTTTACTTACTAAAATCAAGTGCTCTGTACCTCATTGAACTCTACTGACTTCACTAATTTCCCCCTACTTCTTGCTTCCGGCTTCCATTCTCAATCCCTCTCCCCCTTTTCCCATCTCTTCTAAACATACCACTGCAATATTTAGAACACCTATATATCTAACAGCTTTTAACCACACAAGCTTTCCTGTACCTACTCTCCTCTCTCTTCTCTTTCTCCCTCAATCTTCTCCCTTGTATACGTTCAGAATCCTATCATCTGGCCTTGCCAGCATACTTATTTACACCATCCATACTTACCCCACTGGGCTTCACTGATTCTTTTTCTTGCACAGTACTCAGTCGTAGCCCAGCCTGCTATGCTCAGGCTCACTCCGCTCCCCTACCCTACCTCCATTCCCACTCAACTCTGATTCAATTACCTTTATAGCTAACCATTTTTTACCCCACCCACTCAACACTCACACATCCCTTACCCTCATTTGAGAATCTATCCCTCCCACCTAGGCCACTCCCACCATCTAGCACACTCTATCTTATACCTCCCATCCTCTCTGTCTAGTTGCATCTCCCATTCCCCACAATAATGCCTACCATTTTTCTCCACTCAATCACACACCACCCCCCCTTCTTATGCCTTACCCATCACTATGTTCCTCCTTCACCTCCTATCCTTTCTTCTTCTCATCCTATCTTACTTCACTTCTTATCACACACAACGTCATCTTCATCCAACTCCCCCTCATCCTCCTGCTTTACAAGCACCATTACCCACTACTCCTCTCCTAATTCATCCACTTTTTTCACCTGCTCTGAACAGACTCTTCCCAAAATTAGAATCCTTCCTAAAACCGTTCCACATCACAAAAACAAACTGCAATTTCTCCCACCTCACCCCACCATATCACTCTTACTCCACCTCTGTAACACCCTTCAACTCTCTGGTGACATTCATCCCAAACCCAACCCCCCAACAACTCATCTACCCCCACCAACACTACTCACACCCTCCCACAAGTTCCAGTCCCCAATCTCAAACATCTCTCCTTTTACTCCATTAGCATCCACAGCATTCTTAACAAGACAGCAGAATTTCACTCTTGAGTATCCCAGTACTCCCCTAACATAATCTCTTTTTCTCTGAAACATGGTTGAAATTGCATAACACAGACAATAAATTTCGACCCCCTTACCTTATCCCCCCTATCCAAAGCACCCCCTTCTTTTCACCCAGCTGAATGTATTATTGCTAACAGTAAACTAAACAACCGCAAAACCCTAACTATAGCTGCTATCTATATACCACCTAGAAAAAACATACCCGTACTAGAACAGATTCTTCACTGGATGGCTGACACTATACCTAATGAAACTATCAGTCTAGGTGGCATTAATACTAACTGGCTTGCCCTCTCCTCCAACTCTTCTTCCACCAGTATACACCTATATGGCTACACTCAGCTTATCTCTTTTCCCACTTTTCTTCACAAACCCACAAACTCCAGTTCCATCCTTGACTGGATTCTTGCCTCCTACCAAACCTCTATCACTACCCCGAATCCCTGCCTGACTCTATTAGTGATTACTCTTCTATACACATCCAAAAATTCTCCCCCCACCTCACTAGACCTTATAAATTTAAAGAATGTCATAAGTTCATAGGTTAGTACTAAGCTAACTGCCCTTGCGAGCCATTTTAAGCCTAGCCAATTATCCCTTGTGAGACTCAAACCCTGCACCTTGTGTTTGTAAGGCAAACACCTCAACCACTAGGCCATCCTCCCAACCAACCCTGAGACTTTCAATAACTATCGCTCCATTACTGACTGGTCCTTCCCCTCTGACTCCTTCTTAATAAAGCTGTTTACCAATTCAACTCCATCTTCTTAAACACTCTAAACTCCCTAGCCCCTCCTAGAACTGTCAGACTCAAATCATGCTGCTCGGCCTGGCTGACCAAGTCAAAGCAGTCTCTTATCAAAAAGAGATTCTGCATGTAAACTCTGGACAAAAAACAAATCACAAGCACATTACCAAAAATATAGGGAACTGTGTAACCTGGCCAAAAAACACATAAACATTGATTAAAAAAAACTTCAACCACACAACCTACTAATCCCAAAAAATTCTGGAATACAGGTAACCAAATTCTCCAACCAGAAAACCCCCTCAACACCAAACCCCTGCCCTAATAATTCACTCCTAGAAACTGCTTCCATCTTCAATACTTACTTTATTGATAGCATAAGCAAACTTATGCCAACTTCCAACCCCACCAATCCCTCACTTCCCACCATGTCCCTACTACAAAACTCCACTTTCTCACTAAGTCCCATTTGGCTAGCTACATTAAAAACGTTTTTCTCAGACTTAAACCATGTTCCTCATCAGCTGACAACTTGCCATCACTCTACCTAAAGGCTGCTGCCTATGCCATCACATACTCAGTTTCCGTCTTCATTAAACACTCAATCTGTGAATCTACTGCCCCATCTCTCGGGAAGAAATTACACACTATACCTATCCACAAATGTGGAACCTCTTTAGAACTGTAATTACTGTCCAACTGAGATACTGTCACCATTCTCCAAAATTCTCGAGCACTGTGTCGACAAACAAATCATATCCTATCTCATGCTTGAAAACCTCATTACCCCTACACAGCACTTCTTCCACCCTCACCACAGCACCTCTACCACTGTCATTTCCTTTACTAACTCCATCTGTCTAGCCAGAGACAATAATAAACTAGTGTGCTGCCTATTTTATATCTCCAAAACCTTTGACACTGTCTCCCACTCCATCCTCCTTTCCAGATTTTCTCAACTCAACCTCTCCCCTGCAACTATTTCCTGGTTTACCAGCTACCTCATTAACAGACAGCAATCTGTCAAATCTCTCTCTGCTCTATCCCCCTTTCTCCCCATAAAACTGGGCATCCCACAAGGTTCAATTCCAGGCCCCCTTTGTTTTAACATTTTTACTAACCAGCTCCACACAACCTGTCCTCAACCAACCCTCATACAGTATGCAGATGACTCCACTATCATCACCAATACTGACAACCCCTCTGACCTGCTCACCATTACTCAAACTTCTTTTAATCTCACTGAAAGTTGGCTTACTAACATCCAACTCATACTTAACCCTAAAAAGACAAAACTCCTCCTATTCCTACCCAAATCTCTCTACCATCTTAAATCCTCATTCCCCATTTCTTCCCTTAATGCCATAATCTCAACAGAACCCCACACAAAACTCCTAGATGTAATTATGACTGACTAACTTAAATTCAACGTTCATGTACACAACTGTATAGAGAAAACATGCCAAAAGCATGCCCTCCTCTAACTCCAGAATCTCACTTGCCCAGGTTTATCTTCTCCTTAACCTCTTGTTCTGCTCTCATATCTTTATTAATTTACAGTCCTCCTTACGATCTAAACTTGAAACCACATATAACAAAATAACCAGATTTGCAGCTAACCTTCCACCAAAATCACACCACTCTCTTCCTCTCCAAACTCTCAGATAGTAAGAATTTCCCAGACAACTCATGTTTACTCAACTCCCCACCATCCACACTATCCTACATAAGCCCTCATCCTGCCCTAGCCTATCCTCTCCAGTCTCCCTCTATAACCCAGTGTGCTCCCTCAGAAACTCAGACCAGTGCCTCTTACAGATTGATAAAACTAAAAAATCACTAACACAAAAGCTATATTGCTATCTTCTATTTATGGAATAAGCTTCCCTTGGCCCTCAGAAGTATCACAGATGCACACAAATTCAAGACAACTCTCAGAAATGACCTATATAGAACCTGGAGATGTTACTGCTACCATCCCACCTAATTTTGCTCCTCTGCCTCTTTCTTATTTTAGTCGTCTCCCTCCCTCCCTCCCCTAATTACTACTTCCTTTCCCCAATAATGCTATCTAATTTCCTGCACTCTATTCCCTCCTAACCACTGCCCTCATAAATCTGATACTAATTTTCCTTTTCTCTCGTCTGCCTTTCTCTCTTATTTCCCCTCACACTACTACTTGTCAAACCAACATCTATATATCTCATACTAGACTACCAATACCAATTTCTCTGTATTCTTTGCTACTTTGGACTGACCAAATCCTCCTCATTACTCACTTTTAAGTTATCCCTTATTTGCTGACATCTCTCTTCCACAACAATTTGCCATCTGTTTAATTTTTTTTGTATATACTTGTTAATGTATTTACATTATTTGTACTTAACTCCTTTTAATTCCTCACTCACATAACCTGTACTGTCAATTTTTTTATTTTGTAATGTGAATTGCTTGCACAATTTGTAACCATAGAGCTGTGAATTTTCTCTTATTTTATACTCTGAACTTTTCTTTACTTGTATAATTTGTTCTATGAATTCTATACTTGAATAATTTCAACTGTGGAGCTTTTCTCTCAGGGCCTTCACTGAAAAAGAGCATAAGCTCAGATGGACTAACCCAGTCAGAAAATATCAAATAAATAAATACATAGTCACCTCTTGTTATTCAGTGCCACTCTTCTACCTTCTTTGACCATCATGCCTCACTATTGCAGTTCTTCCCACATGCAATCTATCCATCTCTTGGTTTGATGTCCTTGTTTATCCTTGCATTCTTGTCATTCCCAAATCTTCTTCAGTAAGTCATCTTCTGCTTTCTTGCACATTTGCCCAGGTCTGTTCTCTCTAACTTTCTCTTTAACTCAAGCTACTTTATCTTCTGCTCTAATGTCATACTTTCTCCCCCTATCCCACAGTCTATATCCTGCCACCTGTCTCTGGCAGTTCATCTCCATCAGCTTTTGCTTCCTCAACACACAGCCTTGATTGTCCAGGTTTCTGTACCATACAGTAGTATTTGTCACACCACTGTTTTATGCACCTTACTTTTCAGCTTCATTGGCATTCCTCTATCACTCAGTAATCCTGACACTCTGTGCCAGTTGATTGCAGCTCCTCTGATATGTTCAGACTTCCTGCCTCTTCGACCACTTCTCCCAGATGTAAAAAATGTAAACCTCTTCCACTGCTTTCCCTTCTATGCCGATTTTCAGCTTTTTCTTATTTCTCCTATTTGCTGTTGTGATAGCTGTCTTGTCTGTACTCACCATCCCATGTGCGTTCAGGTTTGCATTCCATTCTGTATCATTTGCTGATGTTCATGTTCAGTTTCTGCTTGTAATGTCACACTGTCATCATATAACAGCTTTGTAGATTTAAAGTAATAAAATCACTGTGTCGTGTCATCATATAACAGCTTTGTAGATTTAAAGTAATAAAATCACTGTGTTGCAGCCAGAACTCTCCACAACTTTCAACAGGTATCAAACATTTTATTAAAACATGAAAATATTTAAAAAGTATCCGTTAAGCGCTTTCATCCCCTCAGAACGGGGACTTCATCAGAATACATGCCTTCTGTTAAATCCTACATTTATAGCCCAATGTATTAATGACATCACAACCACATGGATATATTTAAAGACACAATCACTGTGTTTAAAAAATAACAGCTTAAAAAACACGTATAGACATCTATACCATATTTAATACGCTTAAAATAATATTTCCTGCTTGATGAAAGTTTTAGCAAAGCCTTTTATCCCTAGGTCTCTTAATTAACAGGGGTTTTACAGAAATAACTTCATTTAACGCAAAACCCTCCGGTGCCTGCAGCTTGATCTGCAATTTAACTTCTTTTTCTTCAATTAAATTTCTGTAATCCCCCCCCCCCCCCAGGGTTGACAAACACTTTCTCTGAGATCCCAAAATGGAACCCCTGAAAATTCCCACAAACTAAAGAATGCCTATACAGTGCATTATTGTTATTCTTAGTGGATATTATATATGTTCATATATCCTGTTACATAACTGCCTTTCAGTTTTGCCAACACCCCTTACATAATGCGAGGTAAACAACCCCCAAAGTGTGACAATTACCCTTAACAAACTCAACTTTTAAATTAAGGGTGTTTTCTAAAATAGCCATTTTACAATCTACTATGTAACAGCATTGTGAACAAGATCCACACTTTATAGTACCATTATGCTTGTTAGCTTGTATATTCTTCACATATTCAAAACTTTCTTTTATGTTTACCCCAGTTTGTATACATAGCAGGGTCTCTCTACTACCACCCTTCTCAAATTTGGGTTCCCTCGGAGAATGGTCCAGTTTTTTTTCCATAATGTCCTTCACTTTCCCTACCTTTCCCCAGTAGGGTAGAATCATAGCCCTTTCAAAGTTTTTTTTTGTACCTGAAATTACTCTCTTACCATGTTAAAATTTCCTAACAGGGGTTTGAATCTCTTACCCAATTCCATTCTAACATAATTCTCATTTTCCTGAACCATGCCCTGTGGATATCCTCTTTCATAGAACATTTCCGCAACTTTCTGTAATTCATTCTCAAGGTAAAAAGCCGAAGATGTCATTCTGGCAACCCTAACCATCTGACCTTTCATAATACTGGCCTTTTGATGTGTGGGGGGTGACTACTCATATATTCAAGGTAAGAGTTGCTAAATGTGGGTTTTCTATATATTTTAGATGTGAAACTATTTGGAGTTTTAAATATCTGAGTATCAAGGTAATTAATTGTCAAAGGGTTACTTGTGTGAGTGAATTTTAAAAAACTAGTAGTGGAATTCAGGTACTTAACAAATTCCTCCATTCTATCTATGGAACTATTCCACAGAATAAAAATGTCATCCAAAAATCTTATGTATAATTTGACATTTTGAAAATATTCACATTTAAAGACTTAACTCCCAGTCAAGGAGAACCGAGTTTGCAAATATGGGAGCATATGAAGCTCCTAGAGCAACACCTTTATTTTGTTTAAAGTATTCTCCTTCAAAATATATATAATTGTAGTCTAAAACTACCCCCATGAAGTCTACTATTAGATTTACTTTCTCATTAGAGAAACCTGACATTTTATTTAAACAGTTAGCAAACATGTCTAAACCATCCTCTCTAGGGATGCAGGTGAATAAGTCTACTACGTCGATGATCAAGAAAGTCAAGTTGTTCCCCAAAGCTCTTCCTTTATTCTACCCAAAAACCCCCCATGAACCTTTTACTAAATGCTCCACTTTATTCCCAACTTGTTTTAACCAAAAGTCTATAGTGACACCAAAAGGGTAAGTTTTTGACCCCTGTCCTGCTACTATTGGCCAAAATGTTAAATTACTTAACGCCTTATGGGTTTTTGGAATTCCAAAAATGGTAGCCACCATGGGGTTCTTGACTTTCAAAAAGCTGTAAATTTCAGGTGTAATACGCTCATCCAATAGGTATTCTTCCAAGTAATAATCTATTCTTCGGTAACTAATGTTAGCTACATTAAGTGAAACATGAGTATACACACTAGTGTCATGTAACATCTCTAGGATTTTTGGGAATAGTGTGAAGCATCAGAGATGACCATCCCACCCCCTTTATCTGTTGTTTCTGAGCTGTTCAAGCAGTCTTATTTCTTCCCCACTAAGATTTCTGTATAAAAAAAAACTTTTTTTTTTCCTTTTGCTTTTAAAGCATATAAATCCTCAGTCACATCCTTCTCAAAAACATTTAGGGTAGGATCCAGTGATGGCTTATACACACTCTTTCTTTTAATTTCTTTATTTCTAGTGTAATTGTCACGTTGGTCTTGGTCCCTTAACAAAAAAATCGAAATTCAATTTTCTCATGTATACTTTCAACTCCAAAATTGTGTCTGTGTAGTCAAAGCCTCTAGCTGGCACATACTTCAACCCCTTCATAAATAACAAAAAATGCTCCTTAAAGTTATTCCTGAGTAGTTGTAAATATAATAACTCCTATATGTACTAACTAATCCATTTCTTAAAATGTCATTGTCACTATTGGTTGTTACTCCCTTCTCCACTTGGTTCTGTTGGACCACTGGTTTGGTGCCCTTTCCATATCTCTTCTCTCCCCCACATCCCATTTTTCCTGTGCTTGAAAAAAATATTGGTTATTCCTATAATTATTGTGATGAAAACTGTTGTCATGACCATTAGGGTTATAAAGGGGACTTCTCCTTTCCTTCCTATACATATACTCTTTGTTCCTATATATATATACTCTTCGTTGTTCCCCCACAACAATTTTATGTTCTTTCTGTTTTAAAATATATGCTCTGTTCTCTTTATACTCTTTTATATTCCTTTGCAACGTTTTACATTTTTTATCAAAAATGCTGTTACACTTGTTTTCCACCATTTTAAATTGCTTGAAATACAAGTTTTCATATTGTGAGAACAATAGATAATTTTTGATATCATTATTTAAAGTTTTAACTTCACTAATCAAACTTTGTAGATTTACCCCCTTCTACCTGTTTACTAATATGGTTCATCACCAATATGAATGGCAGTGGGCTCAGATCTGAAGCCAAATGGACATCCACCCCCACTGGAAACTCCTCTGTGAGTCTGAACTCTGTTTGTACTTTTGTTATTAGGTGCTTGTACATAGCCTGCACTAGTTCTACTGATGTTTCTTTGGCATCATATCTTTGCAGGACTGTCCAAACTAGCTTTCTTGAGACTTTATCGTATGTTTCTCCAACTCTAGGAATACCCAGCTGAACTTTTTCCTCAACTCCAGTTTTTTCTCAGTTATCTCTCTCACTACAAACATCAGGTTGGTTGTTCAGCATCCTAGATTGAATTGGAACTGTTTGTCTCCCATCTTATTTTCTACTACTCTGTGCATTCATTTATCATTTACCCTCTCTGGCACTTTCATGCAGTATGATAGGAGTTTATACCTCTGTACTATCAACATTAGTGAATGACCCCTTGTTCTTGTACATTAGCACTAGACTGCTTATTCTGCAGATATCGTGGACGCATCTGTCTCCATACAACTATGAGTACCTTCAGAGGCATTTCTTCCCTAGCTTACCCATCATCGGATCATATCTGCCATGAACTCATCTAATCCTGCTGCTTTCACTAACTTCATTTTCCTTGGTACTGATCTTTACCTCTTCTAGTATGGGTTCTTCTTCCTTTTTCACTATAGGCTGTGTCTAGGGCAGTACAGCTTCTGTGGGGTTTTCGTCATTCAGAAGGTGCTGAAAGTACTCCTTCCATCTGCCTTTGATGTCCTGTGGAATGGTGAGTAGGTTGCTGCTGGCAACCCTTATGAAGGATGTCTGTTAACTATATTCTTTATCTTTCTATCTTTGCCTTGCAACCCCATAGAGTTTCTATGTGCCATCTGCTAAGTCACTTTCCTGAAGTTGGAAGAGTGTCTCTGATGCCTCTGGTGCATCAAGTCATTTACTCCTACATGGACTACAATCATCCCATTGTCATGTTTGCTTTGCTCTAAATGGCATAAAACTTCTTGGTGCAATTAGTTGCATGTACAGAGTTGACTGTGGTAGTGCCATGAGTAAATTTAGAAAACTCATCATATAAGTTGCATTAGATTTGCTTTTTTATATTGTCTAAGGAAGGTGATGCTGGTTTTTGGGCGGAGGGTGGAACATCTAAGAGTAACTATCACAAGTGGATTGCCTGACTTGACCAGTGAGGGGCCAACCAGGGGTCTGAGCATGTAAGTGCTGTGTTACTAAGGACAGATCAAGAATATCTCTGCCTCTGTTGGGATCTATGATCATTTGAGCTAGGGAGTTTTTTTTCCTTACCAAATACAGATTATAAATGATGCATAATATTTGCAACTGGGAGTGTATCAGTACGGTTTGTGATGTAAAATATTTGCAACTAAGATTGTGTTGGTGTGGTTTGTTTTCATTTATATAAATGTATGATTGCATATGTCATAAGTGATGGTTTAATAAACATGTTTCTTGTTAAAAAATGGAGCAATAATTAAATAATTTAAGTAACTTTGCTTAAGTTATATGATAAATAGCAATATATTAATGTTTTGCTAATACAGTTTGATTACTTTTGTATAAATGTAAATTTGCCTATGTCACAAGTCATAATTCAATAAATGTGTTAAAAAAATAATCTTTAAGCACGCCTTACATTAGAGGTATTTACATAGGAAGTTTAAGTTATCAAGGATTATAGAGTTGTTGCTTACAGGTTTATTTTAGGCATGCTAGGATCTGAGCTTGGCCTTCTGGGAACATGAAGTGGACCTGGAACAAGCTATAAGTTGGAAGTTTGCTTTAATCGAGGTTAGCAGTTCTGACAGTTGTGTGTTTGGGTTTCTGATGTTGGTCCCTGACAAATACAGACTCGTCCATATTTTCCACAGGCTTGATTTGTAGGTACAAAACACAGGTGCAGAGAGATCACTTTCCTTACATTTGAACCACATCTCAGTAATTACACC